>NC_090440.1:1349039119-1349339119 GCF_031143425.1 Pleurodeles waltl
AACGTACATCAAAGTATAACTACCCTGTGGTGACTGCAACTGTGTGCTATATTGCTTCCTTTCCGTCATTTACTCTTTCTTTTAATATAACAAATACATGCCAAAATCTCTATTACAGGTGTTTGTTTAATTCTTTTGTTTGTAAGGTATCACACAATATCTTCTTTCCTCACAAACACTCTGGGCCGCATTATGACCCTGGCGGTCACCAGACTGCCATGGTCACGGTCGGTTTGACCGTGACATTATGGCTGTGGTGAAAGCGCCGAGGTCGTACCCCCGGCACCGCCACATTTCGGCTGCCAGACGGCCTGGCGGTGCCGGTGCTCCCAATCCGCTAGGACAGTGATGCAAGCAGTGCTGCCCTGGGGATTACAACCCCTCTCTCCTCTGGCGTTTACATGGCAGTTCCACTGCCATGTAAATGCTGGTGGAGACATGGTACTGGGGGCCCCCCTGGCCAGCACCGTCATGCAAATCACAATGGGTGGTGATGCACCTGACGCACAACAGCATTACGCCGGGCGTAATACGAGCTGGGTTAATGTTGTGCATTTCCCGCCCACCAAACTCCTAATGAGGACCTCAGTGTTTTGCTCTAAAATTCCTACTGTAATTGCAGATTTGGGTCGATGTTTTAGCAACAGACTTAGGCTTGACGGATATCAGATTCCTGACCTTGGACCTAAAAGTGCAGTGCTATCCGTCACTTGTCAGAGACGGGGCCCGTCTATCTTACGAGGGATGTATGTTTGCAAACATAAATAAACTGTTGTGTGTTTTCCATCATTCAAGTATCAGATGTGTTTTTGTTATCACATCTCTGACATGTGCGACTAGCATTATATGTCTTTTCTTTGGTATTCCTCAAGAGAGCAATGATTGGAAGAAGGAAGTGGACGAAAAGTTAATATTTTAATGAATTGCCATTGTTTTTATTTCTCTGAGAGGAAACGCTCTGCCTTCTGTTGGTTCGCAACGCGAGCCTTGGTGCAGGAGCGGCTAGGGTAATGTACAGGATATTCTCCAGATGGAGGATGGTCATTTTACCTTCCTGCAGAATGGAGGGAGGAAGTGGGAAAACTATGGTTCCGCCCTGGAACCAGGTGCACCTCAGAAGGGTAACCACTGGCACGAGGTAGAAATGACCCACAATGACGGCTTTACCGGTAATTAAACCAGAATTCAAAGCTCCATGTTAGTTAGTAGTGCACATAAATTGACGGTAGGCCCAAGTCAAAGGAGTCAGACCCCGAGGTTATGAAGTGAGGTTGTTCTCTCGAGGTCGCACTGCACGAGAAAGCGCCCGCAAATGCCTCTGTAAGAAACCCTGTATGTGCCAGCTTCCGCATCACGTGAGCCTTGGCAATAGATGTTAACTTGCAATGTCAATAAAGCATGCATGTATTGTACAGTCAGTCTGAGAGGGCGGGGGTGGTGGGGTTGCGGTGACTGGCCTCAGACCTCTCATCTCTTGGGTGTCAGGCGCCCACGGTGATGGGATTCGGAGGTCAGGTGTTTGCAGACACCCCTGTTTTGAGAGTGTTCATTAATCATTAACCCCGAGGTGTCTTGAGGAGGAGCAGTCTTTGCGCTGTACTTTGCACCTCGGTGCAGCAGGAGGAACCCTGAAGAAGCGCCAGCCATGGAGAGGGTGGAAGGTAAGGAGACGTGCCTCGGTGTGAGGGAGAGTGAAAAACTGGGCCCGGACGAAGAACGACCGAGTGAAGAGGGAGGACGGTGCAGGAATGGGGTGATAGGTGTTAAAGCGGGGTCTCTGGAGATGTGCGGGCTAGGCAGCGAGATTAGGCCTTGGTTGCGAGCGACTGACTCAGTGAGGAAAGAAGGTGCAGGAATGGAGGGAACGGGTGGCGAGAGGCTGTCTCCGGAGATGAGGGGGCCTCAGTGTGCGCAAGGAGGCGAGAGACTAGGCCCTGGATGCGAGCGAGTCAGCGAGGAAGGAGGGAAGCCGCAGAATTGAAGAAGAGAGGAAAAGAGTCCTTCCCTCTCACCGCCTCCCGCTCTGTTCCTGCTCTCTGGATTGGCGGGGCCTCCGTGTGAGGGAAAAGGTGACAGCCTGGGCCCTGGAGTGGTGAGCGGCTCAGTGAGGAAGCGGAGGACCTACAGAAATGGAGGAGAAAGAGGATGTGATAGCGCTATGGGGTGACGGAAAAGGAGGGCCGGGGGGACCGAGGGGAGAGAGGTAGTAAACGATGGGGCCCTGTGAGGGTGGAAGGGACGCGTTGCAGGAATGGAGGAGAGCAAGAGAGACTAAGCCCACTAGATAAGCGGGGGCCTCCGTAACGAATGGGGGAAGCTACAGGGATGGAGGAGAGAGATGAGAGATGCCTGCCAGCCATGGGTGGTGTGAAGGGAAAGCAGCTCACCGAGGCGGAAGGATGCGCAATAGGGTGACCAGACGTCCCGGATTTCCCCGGATAGTCCCGGTTTTTAGAGGACTGTCCTGGTGTCCCGACGCTTCTCCTAATTTTGAATAAGTGTCCCGGTTTTTGGGACAGAGGTCATATTATTAAATAAATGACCCGGTTTTTGGGACAAAGGTCATATTATTAAGTAAATGTCCCGGTTTTTTGGGACAAAGGCCAGATCATCTAGGGAAGCATAAGTTAAAGAGGCCACAAAGTATGAAATAATGAAAGAAATGTATCTGTTACTGTATACACACATACACGTATAGGCACACATTCAAAAAGCTACGCATAAAGCCGGGACAGGCCAGATATAAAAGTGACAGTAATGTCTTTAGTCCTTCTTTTATGTCTGACCTGTCCCGGTTTTTGTTCCTCAAAAGCTGGTCACCCTAGCAGAGAGGAGGGGGGCACGGTCTAGAGCTGTATGAGGAAGAAGAGTGGGCGTAGTGCTCCCACAAAGAACTGAACGGCTTTTAGGCTCTTGGGCAAGGAAATCAATAAACCTAACCTTCATGATTTCTCGCAGCCAAGTTATCAGAGAGTTCATCTTGGTTCTGTGAGCTTCTCTGGGTAAAAGTTAGAGTTAACTGTGAAGGTGCCCGGCTATGCTTAAATGTACATGTTATTTTCTGATACTGTGGTGAATTGTGTCGGTGGTTCTAGTTCTTGGCTGTCAGCGTGTTTACAGAGAGAGGGTATCTGGTGCCAGCTTATTAGTGGGTTTCACGCAAAGGTTACCAGCAGTTGTGTAGCTAGAAGCCACGGGGTAGAAAGGATTTGGGATGCCGCGTCACCATCACAAGTGAAGTTGTGAAATCAGCAATATTGGGGCGCACAGGCTCCCTCACAGGGCTCCTCCACCCTCCGCCCCATTGTGGCTACCACACTGGTTGTCAGTGTGTTTTCCATTGTGAGGTTTTCTGATGCTAGGTTATCAGTGGCTTTTACAGTGAGGGATTTATTTGGGCCTAGGTTACCAGTGTGTTTAAATTAGGATTATTTCCTGATGCTGGGCTATCAGTCATTTCAGCAGTAGGGGCTTCAGATGCGGGGTTATTCATTGGGTTTCATGCTGAGGGGTCTATCTACTTTGAGTTTAATACTAAAAGGTACCCAGCTTACACCTTAACGCCTGTCTTTTTCACGCATCTTAGCTTGAGTTGTGGGGCTGGGAGGTTGGAGCGGGAAACGGCCTTTGGTTGAGAGGTAGTTATCCTGGCATGTGACTGTCCCTGCCCAGCCCTAACAACCTATCGAAAAACATCTTATTTTTCTCTACGCCGGCCATCTCTTTTTAAGCGCCATAAGGCAGTGAACTCTGCTTGTTATGAAAGCGCTGCAGTCATACAGAGGAGCATTGTAAGCCCATGACCTCTGACCCCTTGTTTTCTTTTACCTCACAGGGACCGGAAATGACAACGAATTGACACGGTAGGTTTTGCACTCGTGCCCCTTCCAGAAATATGCAGGTTATGGCTGCTTATTATTGAATTAGAAGCTGGAGGGTGGACGCTTGAGGGGAGGGAACTGTGAAGGCGCAGCGGAAGTCTCCGGCGTGGTGGCAGCTCCCAGGAATACATTATGCGTTACTGCGAATCCATGTGGTAGTGGCGAGTGACGGTGCCTGGAGCAGGGCCAGGCCTGCTGTGTGGGTGATTGAAGACTGGGTCTGATAACACCCGTAAAAACCCCTACGGTCACAGAGGAGCTAGTAATTTGTCCAATGCTACAGCAGTGGCCTGTACCCAGTGTGTCATGGGCCCTAGGGAAAATAAGGGAATTGCCCCCCTCCGGCTGCTGTCTGGATTACAAAATACATCAATAATCAGGGCTGAGTGGACTCATCAGGCCTCCGGAGCCCGGTATCACCTCACCTGCTGCACTAATGGAAGCGTCACCCCTATGCTGCAGGTATGTGAATCCTTTCATACTCCGGGTTTATGTTGCATCGGTGATCTTTTTTGCACGTGGCTATGGCAGGATGGCTCAGTACGTTCCTGAGTCTCGTGTCATCATGTTTGAGGGGACTTGTGATGTCTCTGTAAGTGTCAGTTCTGAGGGACGAGGGTGCGGTTATTTTTGGATTGCATTGGTGACTAGGTGTGATGATCTTCAGGTTCCTTTGCTGAAAGGTGATAGTTCTCTGTCACACCTGTGATCTGTTTGCATCATTTTTTCGGTGGCTTGAGCAACTCCCTAGATTCCTGTCCCGACAGGCTGCTGTGCTCTTCTTGACCATGCGTGGTGAGCTGTGATGTTCTCTAGGTTCTGATCATGTGAAGCGATGGCGCTGTGCTGCACTTTTTTAGGCCTTGGTGGCAGACAGCTTTACCAGTCAGTATGAAGACCTATTGTTTCCAATACATAATATATACTTGGGCCCTCATTATGAGTGGCCTACTGAATGGCTGATGTTTATAAGATGTCAAAAAATCCAACTCTGCCTGGTCAGAGTTTATCGAGTGCGCTAAATAATACAAAATATCTAGTGTTTGGGGAATAACATGCAGATTTTGGTTCATATGCTGTGGTCACTTCCAGGTGTTTTTTCCCACCAATAAATATGTCCAGGTTTAACCTGCCAATATTTATCACAAAAGTCATAATTGCAATATGTGTAGTAAGAGCAGGCCAATTATAGCGAGGGTGTTAGGTGGGTTTGCCTCAGCCCCTTGCTCATGATTGTAATGCCTTGTTTAGGTCCTGGCTAATGCAGCCTTGGCTGTCTGTGGATGACCTATTGTTTATAATACATAACATATACTTAGAATGGGCTTTGGGACAACCCTTTGCTTCAGACTGGATGGCCTTGTTGTCTATTTCAGGTTATGCAGAGGCTATGTAGTCTAATTAAGGACAACCGAAAATCAATTGATTTTGAGCGGCATCATTTAAATCAAAAGATATTTCTTTCTGATGTTCCCCTGAACACGCCATAGTGAATGGTAATGTACTATGAGTCTCATGAGTAGATTTAACAATGTACCGTCTACCGCCCTGACTTATTGCATCTTTGTTTTCTCTTTTGCTGACCACCACAATTGGTGTGCCATTTTTAAGTCTCCTGAAGCACTCAAAGTGGCTAACTCAAATGCCTTTCCCTTAGCAGACGCATTCACCGTTAAATGTCTTCATCACAAGTCCACTGTGTTTTTTATAGACCTGTTAGCTGGAGTCAGGCACCTTCCAATCAATAAATGGACTCCAGTCATCACTGAGGAGAAACTGTTTCCGACCAAGCCCTGGATTGTCTTTTACCACATCCTTTCAAAAAAGGTTGATTAGACCTGCAACATAAACATAAATTATTTTTTTCTCTATTTCTCTTCTTGTCCTGTAAATAAGGGTGGTCTCACTGCTCCTATCTGCGTAGGTTCTGGGTGAGAGGGTCCTCCCTTTCATCTTTGATTTATCTAGATTCTTATACCAAACCCTTCCTGCAAACCTCTTCTTTTCGCCTTTCCTCTTGTGTAGTCAATGATCTAATTGTAAAATTAAATCAACCAAGTCCTCAAAACCGATTGCATGATTAAGAATTAGGGCGAAAATACCCTTCAACCCCCTAATGAATAAGGATCCTTTCTTTCCTGCGTGCCAGTCTGCCTCAATTGCTAATCGATTAAATAGTGTTAAATAAGTACGAAGAATAATTGCAGTCCCCCCCCCCAGTTTTTGGGTTCACACGTCTGGTGCAGGTCTTGCATGGCCTTAACTTTTCTTTGTGGGGCAGATGTGTCTAATCTTCTAGTGCCTGTGACCTGGTTTCCTCCTAGAGCAATAACCTCCCAGACCCCCTGCTTTTGCTCCCCGGTTGCCCCCTACTGCAGTTTTGTAGGCTGTGTCATTATCTTGGACAGAGGCTTTACATACATGACCACAGCTATCATGTTCTATTTGGTTCTGTCTGCTGACAAGAATTCTCTTCTCCCTTTTCTTGATGCTGTGGCTACACTGGTTGAGTGACGCATAATTTACCACTGGTTCATGTTTTCCGTCCGGAATCAGTATTGCTTGCCAATACGGCTATATGTTGCTGACAACTAAATAAATGCATGTTGCTTTAAAAAAGGTAACAATTCACTCCCTACTGTCTGTGATAAAGTTTGTCTGTTGAAACGTTTCTTTTTTTCTTGTTTGAAAGCCTCATAATCATGAGATATTTTATGATCAAATGTCACTGAAGTTATATACCAAGAGGCAGCATCTCCAGTTTGGCATGATAAAATAAAAGCCACCTGGGATTCTGAAGTAGGGAACAAAGAAAGCCTACACAAAAAAGAAGACTGCAATGATTTAAAATATATTAAATGTAATTTCAGTCATATCTCTTGGGAGGGATCAGGGGGATAGCAATCGATGATGCCATCATAGAGGACCCTTGTTCCTCACTACTTGATGTTTTATCTACTTCTCTTTATACCAGCATCCAACTGTAAACGTGATGCAACATTAGACCCCGAAAGAGAGGGTGGACACTGTATCTGAGAAGCATACGCCATTTCAGACTTTTGCATAAGATCTAAGACTTGTTTTAACCACTGCTTTTCATCAGGTATATCTGCCAACTCTTTCTGCACACCAAACACCATGTGACCCAGATCAGCTCACGTGAAATTATTCACCTCAATGGTGCCCTGGCGGGAAATAAACATGGCTTCCCAATCTGTCACAATAAAGAAAAGATGTTCCTTAGTTTCACCTCAGGGGTGCCATGTTCGACAACGCCAGTTCTCACTGCGTCCTTCTAAAAGCCCCCCAGAGCCAAATCTTACATAGAAGGCTCGAGAGAACTCAAGGGAAAAAGGGGAATGGAGCTGAGAGAAAAAGCAGCTGATAGGAGAAATAGTTTCTGTGTTTTAATGTCTAACAAGTCAGTTAGGAACAGCTTAACCCTTGTAACCAGTCGGTTACTTAAGCCAACTTCAACATGCTTCAAACAAATGTCTTTTGGCTCATATTCATGATAGCAAAATTCTTGAAGTCTTTTCGACAAATGCGAACAGACTAGTTTCCAACATAAGCAGTGCAGAAAACTTCTGCCATTGTCTCAGTGAACTAAAAAGGTCACCTTGAGCATAAATCTGCAAAGCTATTCCAAAACCAGTTCTCCAAGTTCCAACAAATTTTCAGTACGAGAAAGTTCGGGCTCCTAGCTATCAGCAAACCACTTAAACAGTTGGGAAGCAAGAACCGTGACGTCAGAGCTTCTTTTATGCCAGGATGTCATGCCAACAACTTGATCTCATTGCTAGAACTCTCACGATTCCAGTCTAACTTGTCTTTACCCTTACTTGGTACTTCAGTCCATACCGGATTCAGAGGGAGCATACGCGTCTTTGAAGTATTCATAGTTTGCTCCTCGGACCCAATACAGCATGTTTTTCCATTCTAGGCTTTACATCATTTAGTATCTGATAAATCATGTTAAGGTAGGAATTATCTACATTTTTGCCTGAGCGCTCTCTGTCTCTCTATCCCTGACAGTAGGTTCATTTACTTGAAAGGCAATGGTGCACGGCTACACCTTTGATCTGTTTGCAAAGTCTTTGTGGTTTGGCAAGCAGCAGATTCCTGAAAACAACTTAAGAAACGATCATGATGTTTTATACATGCTATCTGCCTGCAAGGTGCTTGTGGACTGACAGCTCTGTAGGTCTGGTTCCTGAGATGCAACAGTGCTGGGTCAGACAAGTGGTACATTTGTGGTGGTTTGTTGTGGCTTTATATATTCCTGAGCTTTGAGGCTTAGGTGTTGTGACACACCTATGATCTGTTTACAAGGTGCTTCTGGTGCAGTGACTGTGGCATTGTGTCCCGAGAGGCAATGGGCTGTGTCACACGTGTTCAGTTTACATTGAGTCTGTGATGACCTGTGTTTGCTTTGTAGGTTCCTGTCCATTGAAGTGTAGGTGCTGTGTCACAAATATGATCTACGTGCGGGTTTCTTATGGTGAGGTGGCCATGTTGGTTTGTTTCCAGTGAGGCGAGGGTGTTTTTGCACACCTTTGTTGTTTGCTTTGCGCTTGTGAAGGCTTCTATATGCTCAAGGTTCCTGTCCTGAGAGGCAGTCATGCACGCTGTGCCACAAGTAGATTCTGTTTGCATTGTGTTCGTTGTAAGGCGTACTAGCTCTTTATGTTACAGTCTTGAAAGGCAGTGATGCTGTCACCTCTAATCTGTTTGCAAGGCGCTTATGATGCAGTGGCTCTGAAGTTTGTTTCCAGTGAGGAGTTGGAGCTGTGTCACACATAGCTCTGTTTGGATTGTGTTTGCCTTGACTTGTGAGGGACAGTGCTGAATTTCAGGTGGTGGTTGCATGTGGGGCCCACCTCCACTCATTTTAAGGGATCAGCACTTATTTGTCATCATCAGAGATCCAGAGCAGACAGGCAGAAAAGGGAGAAAGGTGACCGAAGAGAAAGATGGGGAGACAGTGACAAAGGGAGAAAACAGACATGAAAATGAACCGCAAAAGTGAGACAGAGGGGCAAGGAGTGGATGGTAGTTGATGAAAAAGGCATGAGTTTGAATTAATATTTGATATGCTTGGTGTTCAGCAACCCCAACACCCAGCAGCATCAGCAGCATTGGCAGCAGGCTCCTAAAGACAAATTTGAGCATTGGCACCTATTCCTTTACAGATAAAGCTCTGGTGCGGGTTCTGTAGGTCCCTGTCCTCAGAGGCGATGGTCGAGTGTCGCACCAATGCTCTGTTTGCATTGTTTGTAGTGCCTTTTGATGGCTGTGTATGTTGCAGTCCTGAAAGGCAAAGTTGCTGTGTTACACCTTTGATATGTCAGCAAGAAGCTTGTCGAGCTAAGACTGTGTAGTTTCTTGACTGGCGGGGGAAAGAAGCTGTGCCATCCCTGAGTCGTGATTGCGTGGTGCATATGTTGGTTCTGATGGTTGTGTCTATTACTGAAAACTCCCTCAGCGTCTACAGATATAGTTGTGTTGTGAAAATGTATGCCCTACAGCTCACTGAAAGATGTAGGGTATCTGTGAGAAGCTCATCTATGGCTGAGACTGACCACATTTACCAGATTAGGTCGAAGCTATATCAAGGTAAAAAACACACACCTACAACAAATGGCCCCGCGTTTAAATCCACAGCCAACAGTTGGCACTAATCCGCACCACAGACCCATTCCTTTGGGCAACCCACATTTATTCCATATTACAAGACCCCAACAGTGCTCGGATGCCAAGGAAATGGCAAACGCTGCAGTACACAAAAACTGCTCAAAGTGTATTCCGCTAAAAGCCTGGCAGGCCTGTGGTGTCAGCATTACAAAGTGTGCCACCTCCTCACATTTTTGCAGACTGACACAGAGGTGCTTTGCGTCAGATGCTGGAAGATACAGGTAGAAAGGGGTAAAGTTTCTGAACTTTCCATCACTTTGGAAATCTGTGAGATCTTGTCATCTGATATTCCTAGATTGCCTGGTCGAAATTCTTATGTCCAGCATATATATTGATTTTTATGCTACTTCATAAAGGAGCCTGGGTATTTCATACATATCGTTATATAATGTGGGGGTACCTGGCGTTGTAGTTGAAGGTACATGTGTCTATCCCTTTTATTTTAATTCTTACTTACTTGTTACCTCCCAAATCTGCCCTGGTGTTGCTGGGGTGACGGTTGTGGTGGTACACTAGGGTGGTATTGTAGGGACTGGTGATATTTCTTATCGGGTTCCTAATTTTGTGCCAGGTCCAAGGACTGTCCCAGTGCTTGTGTGAAG
This sequence comes from Pleurodeles waltl, assembly GCF_031143425.1. NCBI lineage: Eukaryota > Metazoa > Chordata > Amphibia > Caudata > Salamandridae > Pleurodeles > Pleurodeles waltl. The sequence continues at coordinate 1,349,049,297 of NC_090440.1, forward strand.
CAGAAGAGTCCAGCTCAGATTGAGATAGATAATAGCCCCAGTTACCAAAATAAAAGTGGCTCTCATTGGTGATTTAGAAAGCTAAAAAGTGGCCCTTGTTTGCAAATTGGGGCAATTCTGAATTTCTAAAGGCCTCCTGTATAAGTCTTTTGAGCGGGATGAGAGTTTGCTTGGATCAAAGTTTGCTGCAAGCTATGTCTTTTTTAATAACAGGGAAATCAACAGTAAAAATCGGCCCAGCAGCCGAAAAAACAGGCCCACACACTGACAGATGAGGCCGGCCCATCGGGCACTGCTTGATTGCTTTATGAGCCAGTCGACCTTGGAAGAGTCTTACCCAACATTGTCTCACTCTCTGGTTTGTAGCTTGACTGCGGTTATCCGTTGTGGGTCACCCACGTGCTGCCCACTTGCTGCCTTACTTATGGTATGAACAGTAGGGGTTTTAACAGGTCCTGCCATCTTCGGGTCTGTCTCCAGTTTTAAAGATTGCAAGCAACAAGAAATGTCTGGGGGAATATGTCCAGCATTGACTTGAACTAGACTAGTTCTGTTTGTCCACTTCTTGAGTCCTGGAGAGTCTAGTTCCACCTCCCCGAGAAGTCCTTTTCCTGCTACAGACCTTCAAAGCCAGACCCAGAGCCCTTCAGGGCCTTAGCCTATCAGATTCACTCAGTCACTGCCACTCAGTATGCTCTACCGAAGCAGAACTTATATCTTTCTTGCCACGAGCCATGTGAATGTCCTCCTGCCTTTTTACTTGGACACACCAACTCTAGCACATCACACCCAAGGTTGTTTTGCTGCATGTAATAGTGTGTGTGTGTATGCAGGGAGTGGAGACAAAGGGCAAAGTGACACCGCACTTACCTTTATGCTTATTGTTCATTTTAGGAAATTTCAATTCAACCCAAAGCTAGGGATTGACAACCCGGTACTGTCCCTGACGGATGACATCGGTGAGTCCGTATTTGCAATTTGATTCGCATTGGGACTATTTTTCTTGAGGATGGGCATGGAGGGAGGAGGAATACAACCACGGCAGGCTTATGGCAAGCGATAAGTCATTCATGTGGGGCAGGAAATCCGCTGGTCTGCTTTGTATAAATTCATATGTAATCTTAGGTGAATGTTACTTACTGCTAGGAGTGGGGATGGGATATGGAAGTTGCGTTAAGAGAACTTTGGAGTCTTGGGCCATAATTTTTTCAAGGCACATAAGAAAGGTCAAAAAATATATCTTGGAACAAGTTAGGTATCTTCATTCGGTGAATACATACCATACTAATTTCTTCCCTCAGAGTCCGAGGGTCCTCTAAAGCCCCGTTTCTGCTCACTGACCAAGTCAGAAGGAGGTACCTTTGGTTTCTTCCTGCGTCAGGAGCTTGGTGGCGTCGGACATGTCATCCGACAGGTGGAGGTCGACGGTCCGGCTCAACATGGCGGGCTGCGGGATGGAGATCGGCTCCTGGAGGTGAACGGGGAGTACGTAGACGACATGAATCCCATGAAGGTAAGGAGAGATACTTTGCACCCAGAACCACGGTCCGGTGCTGGTGGAGCCCATACTCTGTTGCCTGTTTCTACTCTCCACCCTGCTTCTCCAGCAGCTGACTCCGCTGGAGTTACACCTAAAAGAGTGCGATTAAATATTACACACTGAATAGTAATTTTCAACTAATGTGCGCTCCATTTTTAGACATTTGTAGCCCGAGTCACCTTTTTTTTTGCACTGCTGCTGAAGCATCTCAGACCTACACAAACGCTTTTCTACCGTGTTGCACCGGACCAAGGCCCATATTTATACTTTTTTAGCGCCGCATTTGCGTCATTTTTTGACGCACAAGCGGCGCAAACTTACAAAATACAATTGTACAATTGTATTTTGTAAGTTGTACAATTTTTGTAAGTTTGCGCGGCTTTTGCGTCAAAAAATGACGCAAATGCGGCGCTAAAAAAAAGTATAAATATGGGCCCAAATGCGAAGCAGCGCAGGCGTTCTCAAGACAAACAGCCTGCAATCTTTATTTGCTGAAGAGAAAATGCTTGCGCACTTTTTAATCCCTTTGACAACATTTGGTTCCAGACTTTTTTAACGGTCCAGGTACACGCCATCCACCTAATTCTCCCGGTCACATCTCAGAAAAATAAGTAAATAGGGTAACGTGACAACATCTGTCCTGTACCAACAATGCAGATTGATGCTTAGACTGCACCTTTCCAATTTGTCTACAACATGTTCCCTTATATTCGTCTTCCAGTGAATGATGTCAACATAAATATTAAAACCAAGCAGACATAAAACAACATTCTGTAATGCGTAATAGTGATTGTGAGAAATGCTGAATGGTTTGTGTGGCTATCGGTAAATGATGTCACAATAGGTAGAAAACACAAAGAGACATCAAACAAAAGCACATTCAAGAATACCTGTTGGTGATTGTTAGAGATGAAGCCCCTCTTAAAATATTTTATTGTGTGGGATCAAAAGCAAACATTGCATTTATTCAGTGCATGGATAAAGTGCATTTTGGCAGCGCAATGCATGAAAAAAGAAACACAAAAAGAAGAAAAGAGCATTATAGTAACCAGAAAATACTTGCAAGGCATCCTAAAAATTACAAACAAAATAACTTCGATAAGAATTGTATAACTTACTATCCCTCCAGGCGTTCATCAAAATCATGCCAAATCGCTTGGAATTTACCCAGACAATTGTTTCTCATGGCATGTAAAGGTTCAAACATTCTCTCACGGACCATTTTAGAATGCCAACACTCCATGGTTGGAATTTCATACGATTTTCAAGGTTGAAGGACAAGAGATCGTGAAAATGAAATGACAATATATATTAAATACTGTGCAGATTTTGGAAGATCTCTCACAGTAACCTAATAGCGCTATGTATGGGTCAGACTGAATATTTGTCCTGAGCCTATTCAGTGCTTAATTTGTGCTTGTTGTTTCCGGTGCTGAGCACCGGCACTTATTTTTGAGGGCCGGGGCTTATTGTTCTGCCTCAAGCATTTACTGCGAGCAAAAGACACATATGGGAAAGACGGAGGAAGAGAAAAACGAAAAAGCGTCACAAAGGGAGAAAGTAGAAAGCTGCTAGAGTGAGCTGAGGGGGCAGAGAGTGGCTGTAAAAGGATGGAAGAGGCCCGAGATGGCTTCAGGATTACGCCCCCTCAGTATTCCGTGTTCCGGCACCGGCACGTTTTTATTTACAAATTAAGCTCTGTGGCAAATAGATTAGGATATTTCCTTCCTTGCAGGGCAAGTGAGAAAAAACTGTAACCAACCCATGACATTAGTTCGGCATCTAAAACATACCCAGGCAGCGCGGGATCAATATTATCCAAGGCAATAGAAGTATAATACCGCATCTTGTTTAAAAAAGGACATCCTTTCAAAATGTCCGACAGCAGCAATCTGTGGCCCATTGTACAGGTCACTTGCCATTGACCAGAGGTTATAATGCAATCCGTAGCTTTCGGGATTCTACATAAAATGTTGGGGACCGCTATTCGATGAAGACTTTGATGCAGCACGTGACACCATCTCTCCATCCGAAGTAACTTAACATTCATGTAAGCAAAGACCTTCATCGCAGGAGAAACATGTTTTTATAGACATTAAGGACTGCATTAAAAAAACTGTTTTTTTTCCTTTTACTGGATGGACGCTTCAAGTGTACTCGAAAATCTTTCCTGTAATAGATGTTTATAGTGCTTGATTTGTGCCAGGGCTTACAGGTGCGCCCACTGACTCTCATTTCTGGGGACTGACCCCATTTTTTCCCTCAACAAACTGTGATGCAGAACAAGACGGAGGACATCACAAAAGGGGGGAAGAAAGCAGAAGAGAGTGGTGGAAAACAGTGACAAAGGGAGAAAGCAGAGATGAAAAGAATTTGCCAAAAGGCAGTTTAAGAGGCAGGGAGTGTCGAGTGGTGGACTGAAGAGGAATGAGGTGGAACCAAGGCGATGTACTCTTGGCACTGGGCACCCCCACCAGAGGTGGCCCGTGGCACGGGCGAGCTAGGCTGCTGCCCAGGGCACCTGTGCACTGAAGGGCGCCAAGAGCCGCTGACAATATGTTAGGGCGCTGCCAAAATTGGGATTGTGTAAATTAAGGGAGCGAGAACCGTGGAACAAAAGCTAAACACTCAAAACCCGAAAAGTAAGGCAACAATGCGTTTTATAGCCTGCAGCAAATTAAGCCAACCCTATCCCCCCCACCCCCCCCCCTTCTGCTACTGATTTAAATATTCTTTTTTTTCGGGGCGGGGGAGAGAGCAGTTTTTAATTTGTAAATAAAAAGGTGCCGGTGCCCAAAGCCCTCCTCTTAAACACACGGCTGCTGCATTTAAATGTGCGAGTACGGAATTCTGAGGCAGAGTAATCCTGAAGCCATCTCGGGCCTTTTCAGTCCATTTATAGACATTTCCTGCACCTTCAGCTCACTCTTGCAGCTTTCTGGTTTCTCCCTTTGTGCCGCCTTTTCTTTTTTTCTCTTCCTCCGTCTTTCCCATACGTGTCTTTTGCTCGCAGTGAGTGCTTGAGGCATAGGAATAAGCACCGGCCCTCAAAAATAAGTGCTACTGCTCAGCACCGGAAACAATAAGCACAAATTAAGCACTGGGAAAGAGTGATGTGAGTTGGAGCACTTATTAGGTCCCTGCTGTGTGGGACGATCTGAGACTGGGGCGAAGGGCACCCTGTGTGGTGGCCTGCTGATGGACAGCCGACTGATGTCAGGGATCTGGCCGATGCAGAGGAGGGGGGAGGGGTTTTCCGCTTTCTGGTGTAGGGAGTCATTGCTACGTGGATATTCTCACTTTCTTTACACACCTTCGCTGTCTCTCTCTCTCTCCCTTTCTTTCTTTCTCTCTCTCTCTCGCGTTCTCTTTCTCTCTCGCTCTCCTTCTCTCTCTTCTCGCTCCCTCTCTCGCTTTCTCTCTCTCTCGCTCTTTCTCTCTTTCTCACTCTCGCTCTCTTTCGCTCTCTCGCTCTCTTTCGCTCTCTATTTCTCACCCCTTCTCTCTCTTGCTCTGTTTAACTCTCTCACTCTTTCTCTCTCTCTCTTGCTCTCTCTCCCTCTCTATCGCTTGCTTTCTTTCTTTCTCTCTCTCTCTCTCTCTTTCTCACTCTCTCGCGCTCTCTCTCTCTCTCTCTCTTTCTCGCTCTCCTTCTCTCTCTCTCGCTCCCTCTTGCTCTTTTTCTCGGACCTCCTCTCGCTCTCGCCCTCTTGCTCTCTTCGTATAACCCACAGGAAGGCAGTTCTGTCCTCTGGTTGCGTCACGACTGAGGCCAGGTTGTTCAGAAGCTCGTTTCATTTGTGCATGCACCCTTATCAGAAGGCCTAAAAGTTCAGTAATTAGAGTTGAAACCGACTGTATTTTATACATAGTGTAAACTGTAAACGTATTTTTTATCTTCATGTAGCAATGACGTACATCAGGTTATTATCTTGCTTTATCGTTCTGTTTCCCCAAAACGAGCGACTCTAATCTAAGATCGTATTAAGGGTAGGGTCATTCGCTAGAAAGATTCACTGGTCAGGCCAGACCACCGCTATTAATATCTTGAGTATCAGTGAGACACCCCGTTGTGTTTTTTTCAGTCTGCGAATTCTGTTTTTTATTTTCTTCGCAAAGCGACTTATTTAAGAGTTAACCTTTGCTCTGCTAACTTCCAGTGGTACTTTGCTTCGACTCCATGAGCAATGTTATAACAGTGATTAATGTACATCTAATACACCCTTCAGCTTTTGTAGGTTTTGTATGACATACGTAATTTAAATTAATCATTTTTTTAAACTAGCTTCTAGTCTTTCAATATAGGGCAACTGTTACCTTCTCATAACTTGCTCTTGTATAGCGTTTTATTCTTCAGTTCGGCCATTTCGTAGCACAGGTGCTATTTTACCCAATTTAGGGTCGTATTTATAGGCCCCTAGCGCCACAGGAGCTACTTTTTGTGGCTTACCGCCACCTTGTAAATACGGCCCCTTCCCACGCAGCACTGTGCGTGGAAGGGATGTGCAATGGGTGTTGCTGTGGGCTTGCCAGAGCAACACCCATTTTATTTTGACGCTGCCTCAGATTTATGAAATCTCGTAAACCTGAGGCAGTGCCAAAATCTAACACCACCCCCGGGGGTGGCGCTAGCAGGGCGCAACAAGGAGAAATACTTTGATTACTCCTCGTTTTTTGCTTTTTCTATGTGTACTGTATTCTGCCGCACGCATAGAAAAAGCAAAACGCCAGAAATGATTGTTTATGTGCGGGAAGGTGTCCCTTCCTGCACATAAACAATCATTTGAAAATGACGCTTTTGCACTTCTGTGTGTGTGCTGCATTGTGCAGCACACACAGAAGTGCCAAAGCACCATTAGTAATTGTTTATGTGCAGGAAGGGACACCTTCCCGCACAAAAACAATCACACCGCTCAACACAGACATCCTTGCACGACGGTGCAAGGATGCCTGCATTGGCGCCGAGAGCTAAATTTAGCACCAGCGCAGGGGGAAATGCAGGGGTGTGCCGTATTCCCATAAGTACGGCGCATCCCTACGTTTCTAAGGTGACAGAGCGCGGCGCTGCCAATTTTGACGCAGCACCGCTTCTCCATTTTTCTTGAAATCTGTCCATTAGGGCCTGATTTATGAAAAATTAGCACTACCTTTGCGTCATTTTTTTACGCAAAAGCAGCGCAAACTTACAAAATCTAGGCCCATATTTATACTTTTTTGCCCCGCATTTGTGTCCTTTTTTGATGCAAAAGCAGTGGAAATGTACAAAATAAAATGGTCTTTTCTAAATTTGTTAACTTTTCATAAATCAGGCCCTTAATGACGTTCAGTTTGTTACTACATGAAAGCTATGCTTTCTGGCGTCTAGATCTCAGAGATTAAAATGATTAACTAAAGCAGAAGGGACAAGACAACATCAACAGGAGAGGATGAACTGCTCACATATGCCATGGGATTATTGCCTAGACTAAAATGAAGTATTGCTGCTAATTATAATGTGCCTGCCATGTACACATGTGTGGCAAAGCTTATATTGTTGCTGCCATACGGTAACTGTACAGTGAATAAGAAAAAGTAGTACTTGTTCTGTGCACATCGAACCATGTGCTTATGAGATGCATGACTCAAGTTCATCAGGTGTGCCAATTTGTTTTCTGCCTATGGGGCAGACTCCGAAATTAGATAGCACCTGCTGTTGACTTCGGAACAAAACTTTGGGCCCCGGCACTTAGGGCCATATTTACAAGGTTCTTTTTGCCACTGGAACGTCACTTTGTGGCTTTTCATGGCCTTATAAATATGGACTTAGTCAACGCAGTGCAAGTTGCTGCTTTGACTCACTCTGCAACAGAGAGGCATTCCATGGGTGTTGCAGTGGGTGTTCCCAAGCTTCACCCACTGATTTTGATGCATTCCCAGATTTACAAGGATTTCTGAACCTGGGAATGTGCCAAAAGCCTGCACCTCCCCTGGGAGCCATAAGGGAGGAGCAACCTGGAGAAATACCTTTATTTCTCCTAGTTTTTAGGTCTTGCCTTAAACATCGCTCGAGCTGTTACTAGTCGACAATCTATTGTTTCTTTAAAAAAAAAAAAATCTAAAAGGGGCTTGGAGCCTGCCTGTTGCTTACTATTGGTAAGGATCGTACTCACACTCATTTCACTGATCCTGATTGGTCAGCATCCGGTCACTGCATCCGGTTTCACTTTCTTCTTTGTTTTGTCCCTGTGACACAGCAAGGAACAAGTACTGACTGATACATTTATATGTGTTCCTCTCGCAGTTGCCATGAGGTACTTTTTTCTCTCCATTACTTCCCTAGTCCCTTCTCCATTGCTTGTTATATGTGCCCTCCTGCTGCTTGTGCCCACTGAGGCTCAGTTTTTCTTTTTCTTTGGCATTCCCTTGAGCCGCGCACTAATGGTTTCATTGGACACTGATGATAACTGAACTGCAGGTCAGAAAAGCAAACACCCCACCCCCATTAAATCCACTTTAAACTTGTGGAGAATAGGTTTACTTACATTCAAAAAGTGTGATTTCTGCCAATGACGTGTATTCAGCAGTACATCAATCCAGTCTCCTTTTTTGACTCTGTCTCCTCCATTGTTTGTCACACTGCTGGACAACTTTATTAGGCCATTATGCCATTAGGCCATTTTTTACTCATTGTGCACTTCGTTGTCTATCTTTTTAGCTGTCGTGTAAGACAGAGATCTAGAAAAAGAGTCATTGCTGTTAGTTTCCCCGGTCACTGGTCAATTATGGAGTTCCTGCACATTTTTCAGTCACGCAGGAAGCAAAAAGGCATATGGTTTTCTTGGACAGCTGCCCTTTCACGCCTTGGACTGCAGCTCAGAGAAGCAAATCCTCCCGTCTTTTAAATCTGCTTTTAACTTCGGTGCCCCAGAGTAAGTGGGGAAGAGGTTTCCATCCTTTCAGTCAGCGAGACCAGTGACAATGATGGCTTAAGGGTCTCATATTCGTTGGCAAATCAATCCAGTCTCCTCATTTTCACTCAATATCTTATATTCATTGTCCTACTGGCGGACAGCTTCTGGGTGCTTACCTCAGCAAAGTGCGTCCCATCACCACAAGTGTCTCCATTTCATATTCGCTTCGGGGATAGTAGGATTCTTTTTTTTTAAATAACCATCATCCGAGTTAATGTACCAACTGTGCTGTTTAGTTTCCTAATTCAGAAATTACTTATGTGAAACAATAGCTTCAAACTAGACGCAGGGACACTGTGGGAAACAAAAACGTACATATTTAAAGTGGCATAGCCGTACCTACAAGATACAGCGCATTCCTCTCCTTTTTTCCTGCGCTGGTGCACAATGGCCTGCCATGCGCCAATGCAGGCACCCTTGGACGATGTTGCATGGGTGTCTGCATTGCGGGGATGATTGTTTTTCTGCAGAAAGGGATACCTTCCTGCACAAAAACAATCACAAATGGCATTTCCCTTATTCTATGTGTGCTGCAGCATGCAGCACTCATAACAAAAGGAGAAAAAAGGTATTTCTCTTCAATGTGCCTCCCTTACACTTCTCCTGGGGAGGCGTAGGCTTTTGATGCATTCCCAGTTTTACAAATCCTTGTAAATGTGGGAATGTGTCAAAATCCATGGGTGTTGCATAGGAACACCCATTGCAACAACTATTGTCGCAGAGTGAGTCAATGCAGCAACTTGCTCTGCATTGTCTCAGTCCATATTTACAAGGCCATCAAGAGCCACGTAGGGTGTCTTTACGTGGCCTTGTAAATATGGCCCTGCAGTGTGACGTTCCGGGGGCACAAAGGCCCATATATATATGGCCCTGGATGTTTAACTTAACACACTGGCATTGCTAGAACTTAACTGGGTCATTCTGTTTGTCCGACACATGCCATCAATAATTCAACCAATCGAGAGTGACCCTTTAAACTTCAGCTTCAGGGATGGATGATAAGATGCCTGTGCGTGACTCCTTGGGGATTTTCGCACATCATGAGAGTATTGTCTTCGTTATGTTCATGACACAAACAGAGCCGTGCCCGCATGTGGGTCTGATGAAGTCTGTTTGCTTTGCCCAACTAAGGCGTTATCTCTTCTTTAAGCCTATTAAGTCTCATCCCTTCCACAGTCAATCCGGTCCAGAATCCTTCCTTTAAATATGAACGAAGGTTTTTTTTTTTTTGTACACATTGGCAGATTCTCAGCTTTTTTGGCCATGCTCCAGAAAGCACACAGGGACGTTTTCTTACCACAGGCACTGCATATAAATATAAGTCGCATATGTGAAATATATTTTTTTTCCATATCGAAATGTATCGTACTTTCGATCATGTTTGTGTGTGGTCATTTCTCGTTTCAGTGGCCGATTTAGGTGTTTTCATTATTTTCGTTTGTAATTCTGTACTTTTAACTTGCTTCTGAGCCAGTCTGTTGAGCAGGGGCCACTGTCCCAGAGAAGGGCCCAGCATGGACACTGTTTCAGATCCCAGTTCACTTCATGGAACTGTTAAGAAGCTCAGTAATTCCGAGCCATGGGTCCCTGTCAGCACCGTTAGATACTTTTAGGGGTTCACTATATTTGAAGCCCCGTAATCTGTATCCTGAGATGCCTTCAATGTCATGACAATCCATTTCCGTCACAACGTCCCCTCATTATGATGACATCCCTTCATTACCACAACTATCCCCTCTCTGTCATGACATCCCTTCATTACCACAACTATCCCCTCACTGTCATGACATCCCTTCATTACCACAACTATCCCCTCACTGTCATGACATCCCTTCACTACCACAACTATCCCCGCTCTGTCATGACATCCCTTCACTACCACAACTATCCCCGCTCTGTCATGCCTAACGCTTCACTGTCACAACTATCCCCGCTCTGTCATGCCTAACGCTTCACTGTCACAACTATCCCCTCACTGTCTTGACCATGCCTTCACTGTCACCACTATTCCTTCGGTGTCACAAATATAAATCCTTGTCTCTCTTTCCTGCAGGTCGCGCAGAAGATTATGGGAGCAGGGAGATGCGTCTCGCTTGCGGTCCTGGATGAGAAGTCATACTTGGAGGCCAGGGCGCGTAACCTGAACACGGCCATGTTACTTCCAGCTTGTGCCCCAGCTCAGGAGCCTGGTGCTCGGCCCAGGCTCTGCTATGTTCAGCGGAACCAGGGAAGCTTCGGGTTTCGCATCTTAGCAACAGGAGGTAAGAGTGTCATTAGAGACTGAGTGACAGCCAGGAGTGCGTGAGCTTTTTTTAAGCAGAACCCTAAAAGTACAAAGTTGACTGCAAGATAAGTCCCCCAATGCTTTTGTTGTACCTACAGAGTTCTGGTAGTTCAGGACCAGATTGTCATGTAAGTGCAGTCAGACCCTAGAATGGCGAGCCACCCTTAGCACTGCCCTCAGTGATAATTATTTATTTAGCTTTTTTTAAAATACAGCTTTACTCTTACCCCTCAGAGTTTCTGTGCACTTTACTGATTAACAAAATACAGAGACTACCACAGCATGAGCCTCCTTCATGGGTTTTGTAGTGCCCTAGCAGTCCTACAGTATCACAACCGTGCCCCGTCAGTGTCATGGTGCCCCAGCATTGCCCTGTCACTGCTATGGTACCTGTAGTAGTAATTATTTGAGCACCCACAAACGCTCAGGAACAGGAACAACTCTCAGGGATTGTGGAACCTCATTTACAAAATGCCACATCAACTAATGAAAACAGCAGACACTCAATAGCAGCCCCCAAGTTTGAAGACCCCTGCTTTAATCTGACTTAATCCTCCACTTAATCCTTTTGGGTTTCAATAACTTTAACAATGTTCAATGTAGTGTTTGAAAAATGAGACAATAATTGAGATTCAACAATATTTCTTTTTACCAACTTAACCATATACACATTTTAACACCTTATTAGGTAAAATATTTTAATGGCATAGCAATATCAGAACACTTTTTACAATTCTGGAATAATATTAATGTAAACCCCAAAACTACTGAACTTGATCTTTGTTAATTGGTTTTCAAATTGCTTGAAAGGCTTTTAACAAATCCCCTTTTTTGGTGAGATACCCTCTTTAGAAATAGAGTTTCCTAAATACTCTACTTCAGTAGCAAAGTATTCACACTTATCAAAACAAATGGTCATGTCCTTTTAATTTAAAATTGACATAATTTTATCAAGCAGTTGATAATGATGATCTGCAGAGTCCATGTACACAAGAAATCATTCTGAAACTACTCCATCTGTACCTCTAAACAAACAAAACCTGACGTTTTGAAAAAGCAACGCAGCAGAATCCAGATGAAACAGCATTCGTGTATGCCTGAAAGCTCCATCTGTCATAATAACACTAGTAATGTGACAGACTCAGGCGTTAACTCAGTTTGATGGTAGACTGCTTTAAGATCAATGGTAGTAAAACATTGCATCATGATCTTCACCAATTACTCTCAAATATGTGGAAGTGGATGGCAGTCTGCCAGAATCTCTTTATTAACAGAACACAGATCTACACACATCCAAAGATCTCCTTTATCTTCCTGACCAAAACTATTAGGGTTACTCACTCAGCTGCAGTAACAGGTGCTATCACACTTTCTTTCCACAAATCAAACATCATTTTAGATTAGTCGTCCCAGCAGATAGCGGAATATGTCCTAATTTGTGTTTAACAGGGGGAGCATTTTTTTAATTTGGATGCAGTGAGAAAATCCGATCACTAAATCCTCACAAAATAAATTCTTATATTTTTTCAATAAACTTTGTAGACAGTCAAATCCATGGCTAAACTCTTGAACCATTAGTACATTTTCAGAAATATAAACTGGATTATTGGCATTAGGATTGAATATAATACCAAACCTCCCTTGATGTTGACAGTCCAAAAATTGTAAAACATCGAGTGCAATTTAAACCTTTCCAAAAATAGACCTATTCTGAAATGTAGTTTCTGCTACAAAATACCCAAGTGTATTAATTACCTTACCACCTTTAACCAAATGCACTCTCATTCTTAGGTTCAAGTTTTTCCTTACCTCTATTCTTGTAAAAAGAATCATTATATAAAATTGTATACAGAGAACCAGAGTCTGCCATGACTTTTATTTGTTTGTTATCATTTGAAATTTTACACATGAAAGGTACATATGGTTCATTATCAATAAGGGTATCAGAAGAACCCATCTTGAACTTCCTCCAACACACCATTTCCTGGACACACAGCATTTCTCACACCATCAATCATATTCTGAACATTCTCCACCAAACAAAGCACAAGATGTTCACTAGAATTACTCTCAATTTCAGTATGTTTGCTAACTAGCAAAATTCTTCTATTGGTATAAGTCATAAACACACCACAAAAGTGCCCAATTTTCCCACTTGTGATACACTCTTTTGCTTTTGCCATGCACAACTTCAACTGCAAAGAATGTGTGTCTTTGAGCCTTAAGTATTACAAGTAAATTTTCCAGAATCACTAAATAAGTGAAAATTAACTGAGTGTTTAAACTTATTACACTTTCCTTTTGCATTGGCATTGGCGGCCAGCGGCAAATTAAGTTGACAAAATATCTACATAGATGTTTTGAAATAATTATTAGAACCTTCTTCACTCTTGGCTATATCGTTAGCCTCCAAAAATGTCAGATTACATTATCTTTGTAGTTGTCTCTGTATTTTTTTTTTATTTCAGCAAAGTATAATTAACTGATCTCTGATGTAAGTTTCAACTGTCACTCTAAATTCACAATCAGCAGCAAGAACTCTCAAAGCTGATACATATGAATCAACAGTCTCATTAGGATGTTGATGTCTGCTGAAAAAAATTAACCCTTTCCAAAACAATATGTGATTCCTCTGAAAAGTCTTGTCTATTGCCTCAGTAAAACAATCAGAGGGGCATATTTATACTCTGTTAACACTGAATTAGTGTCATTTTTTTACTCTAATTCCGTGCGAAACTAACTCCATATTTATACTTTGGCGCTAGACCCCTCTAGCGACAGATTTATGGAGTTAAAGTCATTTTTCTGGATGTGGAAACCTACCTTGCCTTAATGAGATGCAAGGTAGGCGTTCCCATGCAAAAAATGACTCAATAGCCTTAACGCCATATTTATACTCCCATGCAAAAATGATGCACAGGAGGGAGAAGGGGTCAAAAATGGGGCAAAGCTTGCTTTGCCCCATTTTTTAACGCCTGGGTTAGGGAAGGTGTTAGGGGACCTGTGGGCCTATTTCCATGGTGGAACACCATGGAATAAGCCCACAGGTGCCCTCCCCAGGCCCCAGGGACACCCCCACCCACACCAGAGGGACAGCGGTGGATGGGGGACCCCATCCCAGGTAAGCACAAGTAAGTATTTTATTTAGTTTTTTAAAGTGCCATAGGGGTCCCTGAAATGGCCCCCCATACATGGCACGGGGGCAATGGCTATGCCTAGGGATCCCTGGTCCTCTGTGCTGGCCATTGGGGTAGTGGGCATGACTCCCATCTTTTCAAAGACAGGAGTCATGTGGTATGAATGGTTTTGCATCAGAAAATGACTCTAGGCAGGTTAAAATCATTTTTTTTACTCTAACCTGCCTAACGTCATTTTTCGATGCAAAGCCCTCTTCTTCCATACCGCCAGCCCCACCCGACTAACGTCATTTATTTTACACTAGCCTACCCATTGCACCGGCTTGAACCATTTCAAAAATATGGTGCCCGGCTGGTGCACAGAAATGGTGCAAGCCGGTGCTAAACATTTTGGTGCAAAACTGCGTTAGTGCAGTTTTGCACCAAAAAGCGTAAATCAGGGCCTTAATTTCTTGCATCCACATCCTGAGGTGGTAACATTGGTTGTAAGTGTTCAAATATTTCATCCGTCTCCATGCCAATTACGTTTAATAAGGAATCCTTCTTCTGATTAGAATCAAATTAGAGTCAAACAACATATAATTTCTAAACTGTGTAAACCATTTCCTCATTTCATACTGGCTTCATTAGAACTATTAAATTGTGGTGGTGGTGGATTCCAAAATGGAACACATGTGGTGCAAACAGAAGAACAAACAGCTAGTTAAACTATATTCCAATCCAAAGTCACATTTTCTTTTTTTCTCATATTTATCTGTGTAACCAGAAGGTGTTCCTATTGCTGTTGATAGGCTGTAAGGTGTGTTTATCACCACTGAAGATTTGTTATTTGAAAACAATTAATGAGCTTGTAACAACAGCACATAATTCCATAAAACCAATGCTATTGAATACCATGTTGCTCAAACATCCAAGATGGTCGACCTAGAGGGAAACATGTTTTCATTTGTAAACAGCACTTACCCAGAACAAGGCTGATTTTATACCCATTGTTCCTTGTTACGGGAGAAGACCAAAGTAATTAAGGTGCCTGCCGGGGATATGCGTTCTGCTGACGTATAGTACAAGGATTCAAGTGTGTGCATCTGCATTACATTGATCCATGAAACAACAGATAAGACGTGTAGTGTCCTCAAAAGTCCTTCCAGAAGACTCCAGCAAAATCCAACAAGCTTACACAGATCATCCATGGGGTGATCCACAAACAGTAAGCAGCTTCGTTTCTTTTTTTCCCCTTTCCGTCGAAGCACTGCACAATGAGCGTTTCGATGGACGATCCAAATACCCAAATTAATTGTCACAAAATGTAGTAGTAGAAATCCACATTGCAATTAGCTGCAGATTCACATATTTCTTGAAGCACCCACACACACGCACAGGAGCAGGTACATCTCCCATTAGATGTGAATGAAACCTCGTTTGAACGAACACCACATCAACTAATGAAAACAATCGAACATTCAATAACAGGCTTCTGTGATAAAGTATAACAAGCTTCAATGGTAAATGTACATGCATGTACAATTATATATAACACCTACACATGGACATATATAACTACTACACTACCCCAGTGCTGCTCTGTTGTTGGTAAAGTACCCTGTCTGTGCCCTGTCAGTGCTGTAGCACCTCAGCAGTGTTTCCTATCAATTATTGCAGTCTGGATCCTTCTCCTCTTCCCTCTTGTTTTCTCTTTTATAACGAGACAGGGGTGCCCTGGGCTGGTTGTTTTCATTAACTGTCATCTTTCTTTTTTTAAGTTAATTTCTTCTTGACCGGTATCATCAGTTTTTTTCTGTTTTACCTGTAGGTGAGAAGGGACCATTCCATCTGACTGTGACCAGTGGCGGTCCTGCGGAGGCAGCTGGTGTCTTCACTGGATCCAGGCTTCTTGAGCTTAATGGAACCACCGTAAACCATCTCACCAAGGCCCAACTCAACAAAAAGGTACTACCTGAGGAAGAGAGACGGGCGTACAAGCAGGCTGTTGGAGAACATCCCATTAGTAACTCTTGTAGTTTGGTGTAGATGCAATAAACAGATACCAGTTCCTGTGGGTGATAGAATGGAACATCAGAAGAGATGCATTTGTTGAGTGGGGAATCAGAGTAATAGCTTACTAGCTGGTACCTCTAGAAAGGGTGGGCAGCCCTACAAATACTGAAATGGTCCCACACACCTAAATACATTTTGTTTCCTGGCCCCTCTTCCAGCTCAAGCAGGCTGGTCCAGCCGTGGCACTTCTGGTAATGGAGCCTAACTCAGAGGAGTACTATCGCCGCAGAGGGTTAAAAGTTACAGCAGCCATGGCGGATCCTGCCACCATACCTTACAAGGCCCGGAAGCTGCATATGGTGAAGGGACCAAAAGGCTATGGATTCCTCCTTCGGCAGGAGAAGC
This sequence comes from Pleurodeles waltl, assembly GCF_031143425.1. Lineage (NCBI taxonomy): Eukaryota > Metazoa > Chordata > Amphibia > Caudata > Salamandridae > Pleurodeles > Pleurodeles waltl. The sequence goes on from NC_090440.1 coordinate 1,349,065,608, forward strand.
ATTTCAACAAGACAGATGGTACAGGGGAATGAAAGGGACACAAAAGAACTTGCAATGAGATGGAGGACCTATTGAATGACTGGGTAGGCAATAGGATGTGTGGTTGATGATAGGACAGTCAACAGAAGGTAGGAATGACAAATGTGTGAGTGCAATACATGCGTGAGAAATGGTTGGGCAATGGGTTCAAAGTGTGTGTGATGCATGGACCAAGAAGTCTCTTTCCATGGTTTGTAGCCAGTGGAGAGAGATTTATTGTGGTGGGGATAAATAAATATACTACAATACTTCAACCACCCTATTGGGATATTTCCTGATATGGCAGAGGTCTCGTAAATGTCAGTAGGATAGTTAAGGAGTCAGTGACATACCAGTGCTCCTCTGTAGGCCTGGATGTCTTATAACCACTATATTCTCAACAAGAAGGTCTCAGTGACAATATGTTACCTGCACATACTCCAGTGAACGTTACATGCATGTTAAAGGGACCTCTATGGAACACCACATCTGCATAGAAAATACTCACATCAAAGCTTCTCTGTGGGAATTGATGGAGTGGGACAAAACATTGTCTAAGTTCACTTCAGCTAATGTGTGGATGAGCGGAAGTCTGTCCAAGAGCAACTAGGCTGAAGAAGAAGGGTTGGATGATTAGTGAAACACCTGTTCCCTCCATCACACCTTTCTGTGTCCATTCCATAGGCCAGTTCCTGAGGGAAGTGGATGTGGGCCTCCCAGCAGAGAAGGCTGGTATGCAAGATGGAGACCGCCTCTTGGCCGTCAATGGGAAGGCGGTAGAAGGACTGACACATGAAGATGCAGTGGGACTCATCTGTGTTAGTGGTAACCAGGTCACAATGCTGGTTATCGACCATGTGGGAGACCAGTTTTACAATATGGTGAGTTTTGTTCTTGAGCAAGGGTGAAGGGAGTAGATTCCTGCTCCATTGTCCTTCGCATGACTGTTAATGGCAGGAAACAGCTAAGTGCCAGGACTGCTCTCATGGTTAAAAGATGTTTTCAGCGAATGGTCTACCTTGCCATGTAGTGTTAGCTGGTTTTGTGGCGGGACAGTTGAATGTCATGGTGATTCTCATTGTTGAGCAATTGGATGTTCATTCTTGCAGTACAGTTCACATGATAGTTAAATGTTTGAAAAAATTGTGTGGCATGGCAAGGCTCAAGGTTGAACTTAGGAATGACGATCCCAGCTGTATTCTCTGGCACCTGGAAATGGGTGACTGTTGTAAGGAATTGCCAGTGTCACTGGAGTATGAAGGAGATCATGACCGTTATATGAGTTTCCTTCTAGCTGGATGTTTGAAGGTAATTTATGACCTGTTACATTTTATTGTTGAGCTAGTGGTGTCTGCTTCTACGTTTTTGTCCTTCTCCTTGTGATTGGGTATGAGAAAAGGTTGATTCTCATAAGAATATGTGGACGATCCTTGCTGCTGTACATTTCTTCTGTCCACAGTCAATGTGGGAAAACCCTTTTTACTGGTGTGGCATAGAATTGTACTGCATGGTGAGTCTTAGATACTAAATCAAAAACTCTTGTTCTTCTCCACACAGCTTGGACTGTCTCCCTTACTCTTCTATGAGGAGGAAAGTCTGGAGCCAGCTGACCTTCATCCCACCATTGACCTTCCGCAGACAGCAGTGGTGACCAGTGACCAGAAACTTGGTGAGATGATCCAACCAAGGCCTAGGCTCTGCCATCTCTGCAAAGAGCCATCTGGGTATGGATTCCAGCTTGGGAACATTACGGATGAGGATGAGATCTTTGTTGCACAGGTGAGCTACTCTGGGATTTCATTTAGGAACCAGCCACACTACCTCACTTCACAACCTGGGGCCCCTGCCTGTAAGCATTAATAACAAAGTGCCAAGCCTAACAATCTCAGTCTAGCAGCCCGATCTACCAGGGCTGACAATCCCATGAGTCTCGGCCAACAATCTCTGCCATAACATTTCTTGACTATCACTATTCACAGATACATTGGCTTATTCAGTAATCTCTGGCCTATTGCCTCTTGATTACATACAAACAATATAGATACCACAAATCTAGTGCTTGTCTCCCTTGCTATAACCATTTGTAGCCCACTGTGTCATCATAGGTTACAAACGACCCTAGACTACAAGGTCTTGACTGTGTCGCTCTGAAAAGAAAACTAAGACCTGAGAATATTTCGAATAACTCAGACCAAACGCTGTTTTCCACAAGAAACTATAAATCCCCAGACACAGTGTCAAAGGGCTGTACCCTGGAGAAGCCCCACAGACCACAGACATGCCTACAATGCCAGATGTAGTGCCCTATGACTGTGTATACTCCATAAGTCCACCCCTTGATCAGCCCCCACCAGGGGGCCTAAGTTTGAGGAAGTTGGCCCATCATTGTGTGGGACAAACTAGCTTTCAAGTAAATTCGTTATGCACACTTAAGTATGTACCTCAGCAGTCAGACCATCTATAAGTTCTTTAGAGAGAGAGGCACATACACAAAATGCATAATAAACATTTGGAACACAGACAACCACCACTGAAATGCCATGCCTAAGCCTCTAACCATTGTTGCTGTACATTGTTTCTTTCCAGGTGGTCCCTGAAGGCCCGGCTCACCGGGCAGGGCTGCAGGATGGGGACCTGCTGATCGAAATAAATGGTACCAATGTAGAGAAGCTGTGCTATCAGGAGGTGATCCATTGGTTAAAGGAGAATGATACAGGGCAGCTGACACTATTAGTGATCGACTGGGAGGGGTATCGGTACTGCCGTCACCAGGGTCTGACTATTTGCCCAGCTATGGCAAGGGATGTTGGGCAGAAGACTACAGACCATACAGAAGTGAGTGAGGGTACTGACTTATTCTCAGATTATGGTATGCTGTTTTTTCCAACATTTTCATAGTGTAGAACTGCCACTAATGTAGCACTTAAAATGCTCACCACAGTTACAGCAGGAATGTGTAATTGACTGGGAAAGTGCATAGGCTAATATATCAAATCAGGGAAGCGTTAAGTGGGGTGCACGTTTTTTTTATGTGTACTGGCGGTGTCACTGCCAATTTAGCCCTGCTGGTGTGTGAGTCAATACTTACAGAGGTACATGAAAGGAGTAGATCGTACTTCATATAACATTTATTTCACTGACCTGATTAAAGAAATGTTGCATGGTGTATGCTCCCTCTTATTGTAAGCAGTGATGTGCAACCCAAGGGAGCTATTAAACACTTGTGTATAGGGGTGTCTGGTCTGTAGCCAAGAGCGGTACTGGTGCATTCCAACGGGAATGTTCCTTCATTGTATAGCAGCATGTTTCCCTGCCCTGAGTGTCCAACTGCATGAGTGCCCAACTGCATATAAATTTGGTATCCCGACTTATCTTTTAACACTTACAATATGCTAATTTAACTGTGTGTGCAGAGGGCTAGGCCTGTCCCTCTCTATATGAGGTCCTGGATCTATCCTGTAACCTTGGAGAGGACAGCATGTGTGCTGTTATTAGCGGCAAATCACTAATGTGCCTGTCCTGTGTATAGTGGATATAGTGGTGGTGGTACCACACTATGATTTAGAAGGATCAAGTGACCAGACCTCTTTATCTGTGTCACTTGGAGTTTGGCTTACTAGCCTCACTTGTGTAAACTTCTGCTATCATGTGTATACTCAGAATCTTGCACTGGCATCCCATGTGTTATGTCAACTGTGGTGCTTGCAGGACTTCTGTAGTGCTAAACTGCCTCTGTGAGAAAGCCCAAATTATAAGGTCAGTGGGAACCAAGCTGGATGCACCTGGCCTGGCATAGCACAAGATGAAGGGTGAGGTTGCTCTCCCTGAAAGTGAAAGTGTACTCCCTGCATCCCTGTGCCTGGCGAGAGGAGATCCAGACACTGAAGACAGGTGGATGGAGCCAGGGCTACCTTTAGAAATTCCATGAGGTCTTTTGTTAGCAAGGAGTTACTGAGTAATCTACCTGCATTTGGTGGGTGGTAACGATTAGCGGTGGGACTGCAGTTTTTATTGTGTAAGGTGAGGAAGTTTCTCGGTCAGGACTGCCATTTTGGCTGTCTTTGATTACTCCTTCTGTGGGGCTGATGACAGCCAGGTGCGGAAACCTCACACCTCATTGTGCTCATGTTGTGGGTTCTAAAGATTGGAGATGGTCCCATTGCTACCTGCTGTGAGAAAGACAGTGCTTGGAGAGCAGCCTGAAAAGGGCACTTGAAAGAAGAGCCACCCAAACCAGTTCTGCAGTTTGAAACCAGGGATCCACATCCCTCGTCAAGAAGTCATGTATAAAAGTGAGACCCAAAGCACCCCACTTTGTTCCAGTTTCACATCCTTTATGGTCATGGAAAGGAGCGCTCATCAGAGAGCTTGAAGGACTGCTGTGCAACAAGGGCTGGTGTCTGCTTGACAATCAGTCGCCCAGACGTGAGAGGGGACATCTCATGTAGTCTGTAGTTTTTGCTTGATGCGCTGTGTATCTGCCTGAATCACCTAGAAGCATGCCTGTGTGCTGAGTGAGGGAAGAATTCTGCTTGTCTAAGAGGAGAGAGGCCCTGTATGTCCCTGGGAACTGAGGGACAGGAAGAGAGAGCTCACTGACCGAGAGCGAGCGGGAAGTGACCCGTGTGATAGAGGGTCTTCTAGGTTTCTTGCCACTAGTTCCTTGCAGCAACCATTACAAGCTGCTGTCCCTTTACCCCTGCTGAGGGCTGCAACTTTTGTGATCACTGTAGGCTCAATGAGTGTTGCATTTATCTATGACCCAGTAGGAGGATGCAACAACTGTGAACATCTTAGGGCCAATGGGGCTGTGTCTAAGTTTGGGCAGATCTGGGGTTGTAAATGCCATGAACATCATATTCATGAGCAGGGGTGTGACTGCCTTTGGCCCAGTCAGGGGCTGCATCTGCCATGATCATCTTAGGCCAAATTGGGTCTCCATCTACCTTTGACCCGGTCGAGACGGTGACTGACATTATCATCATAGGTCTGATCAGGGCTAAATCTACCTTTGGCCCAGTCAGGGGCTGCATACACTGTGAGCACTACTGTTCAGATTGGGGTTGCAAATGCCATTGGTCTAGGCCGGGCTGATCCACAGTGATCAAAGCAAACCACCATGACTGGGACTGAACCTGACTGGACCTGCAGCACTGAAGAACTGAGCTGGACGAGCGCAGTGTGACATAGCCTATACTTGGCAGACCTGAGCAATCGATGGTCACCATGGCCACTGAACCAGATGCATGGAGGGTCCACCTGGACGTCCCGAGATGAGAGAGAAACAGACAATAACCTGATACCACATGAGGGAGTAAGACTCATAACGATCTTGAGCCTGAGCTTGATTCATGCTTTATTTGATTTACAGGAAGTGGAGATTAAAGAGAGATGGGCTACCAGTGAGTGAGTAGTACTGGAGAACCAAGGATGTAGTGCCATGAAAGAGGATTGCACCCAGAGACGCTATGGCTCTAATTTGAAACTCAGATGATAGGTTACTCCATTACAACCATGATGGATATCCCATCAGCCGAAACCAAAATTACATTATCTTCTATGGGATATAGATATGACTGGACGGGATATCTGTCACCGTTGTGACGGAGTAACCCGTCCACCGAGTTCTAAATCAGACCCTATGTTGTATAACAAATTGGACTGTGCAGTATTTAGTGCTATTGTTTGATTAATTTTAGTTTCTTTTCCTGAAAAGACAAGCACTGGGCTGGACATGGAAATTATTGTATCTGTTGGTTGATTGTTGAGTGCTGAGTTCTAGTACCCCATACTTCCTCCCTGAAAAGCCTGTGACTGCTTGCCCCAGTTAAGTGCAGGAATGTTGGTACTTGGCACAGTTGGCAAAACCATAGACAACGGACGGCTGGAAAAGTGGCAAATAACTCAACCAACATGGTTGGGGCCCAGCAGATGCCTACCTACCAACTCACACAGTGGATCCGTGTGTCACACAATACTAGCTCACTTCATACGGTCTCCCAGTGAAGAGCTGATACCACACTGCAAAACTGAGAGTTCAAAGCAAGCGGGAAAACCCTGAATAGAGTAGGTGTTCAGCCTATTGTAAAATTGCTGAAAATGTGAAATCTATGCCTGGGTTTTCAGCTCACCCAGCTGAGGCATAGATGGCAGCCCTTTCTTCAAACTCCAACTAGGAATGGTGTGCGTGGCTAGCACTGCACTACTTGGAAGGTTTTGACCACCAAGATCGACAAGCACTGGAATCCCCAACCCCGTCAAGTGTTGGTAAAAAGGAGCATCTGCTTTAATTCTCACATTGCATCTGAACACTCTGAAGGCTTCTGTGTGCTGTCCTTGTTGGGAGCTCCTGTTCCTGCCAAGGCTCTGCTTATGTGGCCTGTTACCTTCTGCATTTACTGCCTCTGATTCAAGACCTGCTTCAGGAGGCCAGACTTGGCTTTATATTAACTTCAGCTCCAGGAATCAAGGTCTCTGCACACAAAGTTTAGGTATGAATTTAAATTAATCAACTGTTAGAGGTTGTCCCTCTTATGTTTTTGGTAGCTCCTTATACGTCCTTCGGACTACTCATAGGATTGCTGTAATAATTTGTTCTGTCTGCTGTGCCCTTGCTCTCTTCCATGAGGTCTTTGCCCCCTGTTGTACTTCTAAATTCCCTGGGCAACTGTTGTTTTGAGCCAGTCATGCCAGTGTTCAGACTCTGCAGCAATTAAACACATTTACTGATTTTGAAATGGCTCCAGACAGCCGAAGCTACATCTGAGAAAAGTGAGTCTTTGGATAGAATGCACATGCCAGCTCCAAATGGTCAGTCTCTGAGGAATTTACATGTTTAATGTGCACTGCAGTCGTGAGGTATGTCGGTGGTGTGAGAGACATGTACAGAAAAGTGTACTGTTCCTATTAAGAAAATCCTTTTAGCACCAGCCAGCCATGTTATCAGACAATTCACTACCTATATAAATTATTAATTGTATGTAAATTTATGTTATGTGGCTATGCTAAATATTGGGCTGGTTCCAGTCTTCATGGGCCAATGCTGGACACCCCAGAACAGTTAATGCACACGCAGCAATTAATAAACTACTTGGTAATTCTCAGAATAAGCATGTGTATGTTTTATGTTTTACTTCTCACGGCGCAGCCCAGCATGGTATGTCCAATCCTGTGAATCAGAGGAAGGATCACACTGTGGATTTTTTTCCAAGGGTTGCAGATTTGTAGCTGCTTCTGGCTGTAGGGCCCCTGGAACAGGTCCCGGTGGTTATATTTTGTAATCCTAATTCTTCTCTAACAAAATCTCCATTGTTTAATGAAGAAATTCTGTGGCTGTGTATAAACAGTGGTGCGCACTTCCAAATTGTTTGCTAGAAAATAAATTATGTGAAACAGTTATTCAAAGTCCAGAATTCTCAGAGTTCTTGTATCAGGAGTGCCGGAGTGGTTCCACACCTAGCCACAAGGTGTGTGGACTGTGAACCCAAATGGTCCACAGTCAATATGTAAAGAAAAAAGAGCCACGGCACATCCAAATGTTCATAGGAATGTTCCTTTATTCTTCCAAGTCCAATCGTAGAATAATTCACAGCAAATGTTGCGCCATCATGATCATGAGTCAAGTCATAGGAGTTCCAGGTATAGCGGCGTGTATAGTAGCCTATTGTAAAATTGCTGAAAATAAGAGGCTACTATACACGCCGCTATACCTGAAACTCCTTTGACTTCATTTCATTAGACGTATCATGGTCTTGGTGTAGTTTTGGAGGTATTACCAGAATGCACAGACAAATATACTTACAAGAAACACTCTCATACTTAGGAGGTTTTGGATTTTGGAACAAAATACAATATGGATACAATATATACATTGTACTATGAATTTCTTTATCACACATAAATAGCCTTGAAAAAGTCGCCAATGACGAAACACGTGTCGGCTGTCTTCGCAATGGATATTATATTAATATACTAATATATTGACTTGACTCACGATCATGATGGCGCAACATTTGCTGTGAATTATTCTACGATTGGACTTGGAAGAATAAAGGAACATTCCTATGAACATTTGGATGTGCCGTGGCTCTTTTTTCTTTAAAATCTCCATTGTACGCACCAGCATGGACACAGCAGAAAATTGAAAAGGAAAATAGAGAAACAATAAGTTCCAACTTCTACAGATTTAAATTTGTGTTTTGAACCCAAGAAGTTGTAACTCTATTATGAAGGACAAGGAGGTACAGGATAAAGCAACAGTGAGGTAAAACAGATATAGAAGCAGTCACAGAGGACAAAAAAAAAGAGAAGGGGCAAAATGAGAGCTTAGTGTGAAATTACAGAAAAGGTGAGTTCTACTGGTGGGAAAAATTATTTTAAAACACTAAGCACTCCCATGTATTAGGAATGAAAGGTGCCATCAAAATGCAGTAGCACTAAAGCAAGGTAGGGGCTCATCACTGCACTTGCAATCCATGGGCAAACAAGGTTTGTGCTGTCCAAAATGTTTCACACACAGCATTGACAAGGTACTGACCAATGGCTCGATTTGCAGGTATATTGTAGCCTACGCCATAGATAGCCATGAACAAAAGTTTGTTGTCACATGTAGGTAATGTTAGGCCTATGGATAAGAGCTGTCAAAAATCATTTGAATAGGCATTCTGCCTAACTGTCTTGTGTCCTTCTTGCAGAGGCGTGAGGAGTAGCAGGAGAAAACATGGCCAGCCGGAACACAAACTCCATAAACTGACGGCATTGATACTTCAGAGGTCATGACACCATCGACCAGCTAAATCAGCCACAAAATATGATTTATCACCAACGGAGCATGGCACTCACTTAAACTTTAATTTCCTGGCTTCGCTCACTATAGCATTTCCTGGAAAAAGGTGTCAACTAGGGGTTTGTAGTAGAAAACCCACAATCTAAGGATTCTCTGAGAGGGGGAGAAATTCACTCTGGTGTTCCTGGATAACCAGTAAAGTGGCCTGGAGGAGTCCAATTGACAATTATGATGCTGACAGGTAATGGCGGCTCAAGGATTGCCTGTTGTAGGGTGGGTCAGAATGTTCTTTTAACAGTGCCATGTTCTGGAATATCTCCAAGATGAAGTAGTCTTGTGATATACTGGATTGAAGATGGCACCACAGTTGGTTTAGAGGAACTCAGAGAAGACAGGACTTTTTCAGACACCTACTGAGCACGGTCCCGGACCTTCTAATGTAGTTGTTATTGTGACAACAAGTGGGGTAAAAATATATAGGGCATTCTGATGACACTGGTTTGGTGATGCCCCTGGGCAAATGATCTGGCCAGTAAATTTACTGATGGTGCCTCTATTGTGAGTAAGTGACTGAGAATCTCTTGTAGCTATGAAATATATAAAGCCTGCATGGTTCATGGACATTGCTTGCTCCCCACCAATGTTCATCTGTACTGTAGGACAATCATCCTGTTTGCACCAGCCAATCATAGCACAGGACAGACTTTCATATACATTTCTAGCAATGGGACGCCCTTTGCTTTTCTATCCTTCACCTTAAAGTATCTTGAAATTCAACCTGCACACCATTCAGACACCATACTATTTCACCCGTCTGTGGTGAGCCCTGCTATCTCCAAATGCACACATATTTTAAAAGGTACCTTGAAGTTATTTAACTTACCTCTGCAAGAGTACTTTTACTGAGTTGCTTTATGTAGAGTTGGTATGGTGGGCCTATTGCTTTCCCGCTTTCCTCTGAGGAGGGTGGAGGAATTATTACACCAAACAGATTCTTGCACTATCTTCTTATTTCTTGAGTATCTTGCTTATGTCTTGCTTTGGTCTGGAAGGGAGATACTCTTGCTTCTTTCTTTGGTCTAGAGCTGCACATCCATCTTTTTTTTCTTTGGCAGTGTTCTAGCTTAACTAGATTCTGAGGTAGGTGGGAAATGTGTCCATCTCTTTTAAGAGGCCTTAATGTAATCTGGCGGTGAGTGGATCATTTGACTCCCTTGCCATGTTTATGTTTATCATTGTCCCGTGACTCTTTCTGGTGAATTTACGAAACCCAAACTGATCATGAGAGAGTCCCTATGGCTCTTTTTCTGAGGCAGCGTATGAAAGAACAGGTTTGGATCAGAAATTTGTTGTTAAAGCTGATCCCTTCACCTCCCAGAACCTTTTACCTCTGCATTGCGTATTTTCAACCACAGCTGCACACCTACCATAGATTTTTATAACACACATTAAAAAACCTGCCTATTCCTGGGGCGCATTGTGACTGTATATGCATATACCAACATCTCACTATTTTTTCTATTTCTGCGTCCCCATTCAGCGGAATTACAAAGATTGGCTGGTGAAGAATAGGCGAGTTTGTGTTTAAGAGCTCCACAACAAACCTGCAGATTTCTCCTGGGGTTTACTAATGCACTGGATTCAGTGCGATGAACTGAACTTATTACTGTTTAGAAGGTTCTTCCAGGAACACTGAATATCCAAACCTGCAGACCAGGCTAAGCGTGTAATTGATGGCTTGCAACACAATCAACCTTCTAACACACAATCTCTTGGTTTTAGTAAAAAATAGATATCATGTTCGACTCGATCAACACTCGAAAAAAACATTATTAACATACTAAAGAATATCACCATAAACATTCCAAATGTATTAATAAATTGATGTTAACCACATACATTTCTGTGTCATTTTTTCGGACGTTGCTTTCTATGATACAGCAGAAGACGATAGAGGACAAGTATTCATCACCTGTGGAGTATATTAACAAACCATTAAAAAACATGTTGCCATGTCAACCGTAATAGGTGATAAAAGGCTTAATAAAATGAAAATACATAGTACAAGACAATTGGCAATTTACAAAATGATGCAATTTTTGATACATTTTATAGCAGGTAAATGAATAGTGTTTTTGAGGACGATAATAACACCAAATAATTTACCTAGTCACCACCAAAGAAATCATAGCAGATTTTCTGCTATTTTATGGGAAGGATATTTACATTGCGTAGAGACATAAAATCTCCGATAGAAAATGATTTACAAAGTTGTCGGTATGAGCAGGGATGACTTAATCCTGATTTACAACAAAATGTACTTGTGTCTGCTGTGACTTACTCTTGATTTGGGCGTTTGTGCGCCTCGACTCCAAATCCAAATACGTCAATAATTTAAGAGGTTTGAGGCCCAGGGGATAAGTAGTGATAACCAAAGCGGGTATGTTAAATGTCACTCGCTGTTCCTTTATTCTTAAGAAATTAAGCCTGAACACAAGGAAAGACAGCAGAACTGTTTTTACAAGTAAAAAGACTTTCTTTTATTATTTCAAGTGAAGCACAAAGAAAGGCTGGTTACAGAACAACGTTCTATCTTTTACAAAGGTATGTCTCAGTACTGGGGTTTTAATATTGACCTGCCAAAATACTGTCGCCATGATATTGACTGCTGACATATCGTCAAACTAAGGGCCTCATTTAAAAGAATCTGACGCATCACCATCGATGCGCCAGATTTCTTGTGCTTCAGGCACATCCCCTAACGAAGCCATTGATGCACTGCACTGTATTTATAATACAGAGCTCCATGGTGCACGTTTTCACAGATGTGTCAGAACTTCTGACGCATATGTTGGCACTTAAACGTTTGCATTGCTAGAGTAGCTTTGTTAAACTGATGCAACTCCAGCAATGCAAGGGGTGTCACATAGGAAAAAGCCCTGCGCCAATTTTATGCCCGCTCTGAGCAGGCGATAAAATTCTGACACTGTGAAGTTGCAGAGTAGGTAGTGAAATGTTGTAAATTTCACTGCGTCAGTTCTGCATTGGCTTTTCCCATGGGAATGCCTACCATGCATACATTATACCTGGCGCTGGTAAAATGTGACGCAGGGCTTTACAAACTGAGGCATAGGGCCCAGTGCGTCAGTTGTAGAGCAGCGTAGTGCAGAGCTATAAAAATGACCCTGTGCTGTAAGAATGTCTCTCAGGTCTATGGTGCACCGGTGACACTTTGGTGCATTACTGCCCCTCTGGTTTCAGTGGGCTCCTGTTTTCAGTGTACCACGGCCCCGAGCAACGTAAGCTATATCACTGGTCCCTGACAACTTCTCTGGTTCTGACTTGCAATTCTCGTGTAAAGTAGCCGGCCCAGTATGACCGTCTCTCACTATAGGGCAGGCTCTCTAGTAAATGACTGCCTCTTCTATGCATGACTGCTCTTCTCTGTAATACTGGTCCTCTGGTGCATGATTCCCCTGGGTGAACACGTACGCTGTGGCATGTAATATAAAGCGCTGATAAGTGACTACAAGGAAAGGCAACACACTTTCTGACCTACCCACATAAATAAAAATTTCTCTGTTTTAAAACGAGTCTCCTCTCCAAGGTACATACACTAATGTGAGGTTTTTATGTAAACTGTTTAGAATCTTATCACTCACTCTGACAAGCCCCGTGTAGAACTCGGTAAATATGCTGGAAGACACGTCTAAGCTATGTCTTATAACCAGATAAGGACACACATGGTCACTCAAGCTTAAACAAGGTGACACTAATGGGAAAAAGTAAATGTTGCGTCAAGCCAAGGGAACCAGCGAGATGTAATCAACAGACGCATACATGGTTTATAAAATCATCCATGTCCATTGTTCGCCATAAGCCAGTGTATGCAATTGTCTTCCCTGCTCCCCTGGGTGCCCCATGTGACTGTACGTGCTTATTGTTTGGAGGGGCTTAGGCAGTCTGTGATGGACTGTTCCTGTAGGGCCACAATAACAGTTGATTTACATATAGCTGGATTCTGTTGAGAGAGGCACAGAAAGTGAAAAACGATGGACTGCATTGTGGCCCTGTGCATCTGTCAGAAGCTGAGTTTAATTGTATGAATTTCTCCCCTAAGGTGTATGATTGCCTCTCTGATTATATGACTTTTATTGCTATGTAGTATAATTGCCTCTCTGGTGTATACATTTCTCCCCTAAGGTGTACGGTTGCCTCTCTGGTGTATGACTTTCCCCATTAAGCTGTATGATTGCCTTTCTGATGTATGAATTTCTTCCCAAAGGTGTATGATTGCCTCTGGTGTAGAACTTTCCTCAATTAGGTGTATGCTTTTCTATGATGTATGATTTTCTCTGATGTATTACTGACACTCTGAGGTGCGACTTGTTTCCTTAAGATGTACCTTTGCCTCTATGATATAAGACTTTTAGCTTTGAGGAGGACAATTTCCTTTCCGACGTATGACTTTTCCCATCACGAAGTACGATTGTCTCCATGGTGTTCAAGTGTCACAGTTATGTCATGACGTCCCATTAACATTCTATGATTGCTCCTCCAAAATGTGTTCCCCTACCCCATTTGGTGTATTACATTCCTTGTGTTGTATCCTCTTACAGTATACGATTGACTATAATGACTAACAGTCCTAACCTTACAATCTTTGAAAGTGTATAAGCATGGTTCCTCATCATGTATGTCGTATGACTTTCCCTCTTACAGTGTATGCGGTGTCCACTGGTGTAACCTAGATACTGTTATACCTCTTTTGCTCCGTGCGGTACTGCCCATCAGTGTATGACCACCTCTCTGATGTATTAGTTTTCCTTCTTACAGCGTTTGATTGCCATTATGGTGTACTACTTCCCCACACATCTTGTCCCTTGTGTGTGATTGCCTCTCTGGTGTATGACATACCCCTTAGTGTATATGACTGCATCAAGTCTACAACTGTCTTGTAGCGTACTGCAACATTTATATAGTGCTTACTATCCCTATGTGGGGTGCTTAGCTGCTTGCCTACATGGGTGCATGCAACACCATGTAGAGTGCGTGGTTGGGAGTGTGTTGTCTTTGTTTTGATCCTATGTGGGAAGTGTTTCAATGCTGTGCATAAGGACCACTGAAGTGTGGTTATCTTATTATGGGGTGCAGCACTCAGCTGTGTACGGATGATGAGGTGTGATAGGTAGGCACGCAGTTTATGGTTTTCAGGAAGCTGGCAGCTTTGAGCAGGTCTGGAGGTCCCGTAATGGTATTTCTTATGATCATAGTCTACTTAGCCGGTTATGTCTCAGGGTTATCCACTCTGAGATATTTTGTTTGAAATTTATGGTCCTGAGTGTGCATGGATTAGAGAGAAAGATAATGAAGATGACTTTCTTCTTTATAATCTCCTTTATAATCTATACACCTCTGATGTATGACTTTCATTTTTCAAGAACCATGACTGCCTCGTTGAGTATCTTGTTCCCACCCGTCTTCAGTTTATGGATGCCTTTCCAGTGTTCTCCTTCTGATGGTGGATTAGTGTTTCTCTAGTGTAGGACTCCACACCCCAGGCAAGACTTCTCTTCTGGGAAACTTGCGCATGAGGTGTGTCTCCTTTTTCCATGCTCTTGCTGCCTAAGAAACAAAATGTTCCTGAGCACCTGCTGCTAGAGTCCACATCGAGATGTCCTGTGTGCTTCATGCAGAAGCTGCAGAGTCAATGGCCGTCATTCCTTACACTGTCAGATGTCCAAGGGGTTGAGTCCACACTCCTGCAGCGTCTGCTTGCAGGCCATGTGGATGGAGGTGGCTTGCTCAGTCCACTGCATTTTAGCGACTGCCAGTTTGGAAAGAAGCCCGTCCAAGCTGTCCTGTCATGAAGCAGAAAAGAAGAGACAATGGTTAGAACTGTAGGAAAAGAGACAACAATGACAGCTGGAAGAACTGAGCGACAGCTCTGCTGTATCAATCATCACTGGGATTAATACTAACACAGCTACAGGATAAATCTGCTGACTGGTGGCCACTGGCTGGTTCCGTCAGCACCTTGAGCCCCTCTCCAACATTTCCACATTTGCTCTATTGTCTTCATCGCCGATTTTCTGTCCCAGTCTGCTTTGTGTACAGTACCTATTTTAGGACCTCTTTATTCATAATGTCTCATTCATCATCCATAATGTCTCATCTTTCGACCATCATTCATCCTTTCTTATACTTCATTTATCATCCTTTGTTCCTCATCCATCACTCCTCTTACCTCAGTCATCAGTTATCGTCTTTCATCCATCATTTTTCGTCCTTTATCCCTCATGCCTCCTATCAGCCTTCATCCATTATCAATGCTCACTCCTCCTTCTTTAATCATCCCTCATCCTAATTACTCATCCATCAGGGATGAGGAATGTATGATAACAGATGATAAATGAGAATGTACTTAAATGTATTTTTGTGACCTCTCCTCTTCCAATGGCAGGCCCCTGACTTCCTTTCTACATTCCTCTCATTCCGCACCACTTTTTGAAAATCACTTCTTAATTCCATGTCTCTTTACAAAGTTATTCTCTCTTCATCACGATTTCCTTTCCTGCCATGGCCCTCTGATTCTCTGCCACATCTCAGAAGGTCCTTCCTGCTGATTGCTTGTCTCCCCACTTGATTTCGCTGCACCACTCCCTGAATTTAGGTTCAACTCGTGGGCTTTCTGCCTCATTGGTAATTTCCTGTTTGCTCCCTAGGATGCTATTCTTCCCAGCCCTCCAATCTCCCTTCATCCATCCTCCATGTCCCGCTCCACTCCCTGCTTTTAGCATCTTGATGTGTGCCCTAAAAGGAGGTCGACTCAGGGGAGCCATGTGTGGGGTGAGGTCAAAGTGGAAACCATAGTTTGGACATCCAAGGAGGACATGGGCCAGGGTCTGTCCTACAGAGAAAGAGGTAGATATGGACAGGAAGGGAGAGAACTCTTATGGACGGAGTGCGCCAGATGTACCAAAGCACTCGCTGGGGGGCGCCACCGTCCAAAGATTGTCTTTACATTGCGTTTAGGGCAGAGGTCTTCAATCTGGGTTCGCGACCCCCAGGGGGGCCACGGAGACATGGGCAGGGGGGTCACACATTCCCCCAGCCTCACTTCTCCGATCATTAAAATGCCTCAGCTGAACTTTGATTTATTGAGGCTCCTGTACAGGGAAATAAAGCCACACAGACAGCTGAAAAAGCTTTTGTGCCAGGTTGCCTGCTTCCTGAATTAAATGCAAATGTGTGCTACAAGTTGCTCTGCAAATGTAAAGGGTAATCTGCAACTATAAAGGATGCTTAAGAGCCGGATCCTGGCTTTAAATGATCGAGTCACTCAAAGTTTTATTATGACAAACATTTATTCTTTATGAGTAGTAGTGCAGAGTTAACAACTGTACTGTGAAGTGTGTGATTTTAATTATAATTGTATTTACATAGCGCTTACTTCACCTGGAGGTGTTGAAGGGACAGCTATTAAATATGGCATTACATATGCTCTGATATTACTTAAATCTACATTTTGGAAGCACCGTTTTATCTTAAACCTTTTTGTAGTGGCCTATCTTATACTGTGTGTAATACAAGTATGAAATAATGCCTCACATAATCACATAGATTTCTGTCACAGGCTGTGACCTTGTGGCACTAAAAATACTCAAGTCACAATTTTCCACTGCACCAACCAAGATTTAATTATTTTGCTTTTCCTTTACACACAGACCTCTGCAGTGCATTAACTAATAGAGGTTTCGTAATGCACTACAATGCATCTCCCAATGAGTAACATCTTTCATTTTTTTTCATTTAAGCTCACTGTTATTTTATATGTAGCTACCTGATGGTGAAAGACTTAAAAAAACGTACAGAATATTTTGGGGCTTATTTATGACAGGCTTGCACTGCCAGAGCATCACATATTTGACGCTCCTGCGGCACAAGCCTCTCATTCATACCTATGAGGCGACGCAAAGCCACTCTGCATGGCTTTGCATGGCGTCATAGATATGGAGTAAGGCAAAGCAGCACAAGCCACTGTTGCCTTTGCGTCAAGGGGGCAACCCATGGGAGTTGTGGTGGGTATTTCCCCGCAACATCCATGGATTTTGATGCTGCCCTAGATTTACAAAATCACGTAAACTGGAGCAGTGCCAAAACCGTACGCCTCCCCAGAACAGGCGTAATGTGGAAAAATGTTTGAATTTCTCCTTGTTTTTATCTCTTTCCATGTGTGTTGCTATCTGCCGCACATATAGAAAGAGGAAAATGCCTCTCTGGATTGTTTTTGTGCACGAAGGTATTCCTTCCTGCACAAAAGCATTCCTGCCTTCGTTGGCATTAGGCAGTAATTTGTGCACCAGCACAGGGGGAAAGGACAGGAATGCACTGTATTTCATAAATACGGTCCATTCCTGCCCTTTTACATTGCAGTAGGGCAGTGTAGCAAGAAGACTTGCGCCACTGCCCTACGCCAATTCCTCATATATGCAGACCTTAGTTTTTAGCCACACCTTTAACCACACCCCCACACTACTGACCTTTGGTTTGCTAAACACTGTTTAATATATTTCCTCACCGTAAAAATTATTTGTTATGGGAATTGGAGACGTTTATGATTGTCAATGATAAGGAGTAAAAGGTTCTAAAAAATTTTGTCAGAGGGGGTCCTTACACCTAAAACATTTTGAGAGGGAGTCCCAGCATCAAAAAGTTTGAAGACCTCTGCTTTAGGGAGATGCTGAACACATTTTGTGAATCCATATCAGGGGCTATGTTGTGTTTGAGAACATGAATGGTGTTTTGAATATTTTTAAGCTTAGTTACCCTGAAGGGGCGCTCTTTTGTCCTCTGCTACGATAGCTGTTATACCAGGGTCAGGATGAGGGATGGCCATGGGCGTCCGCAGAATTCTTTTCCGGGAGGGGGGTGGGAGGCATTTTTTCAGGGGAGGGGGCATAATTTTAACTGGGGCCATGGTCGTACTAGTGCAGGCAGCCTAGCACTACGGTGGCCGCAGTGTTACACTACATTATGAGCCTGCACATCAGGCTGTACCTAAATCAAGACAGGGCAAGCGCTGCCCCCCCAAAACCTCCAAGGGGGTGGCTCTGCTTTCTCATTTTGCCATACTAAGTTGTCAATTGCACATGTTTTGGTGTGACCGCCTGCTCACACTCTACTCACGTGCAGGATTTTCTCATACTCGGTCTCCATGCTGTTGATCTTGTGTTCCAGCGCCTCAATGGCCTCGTTTTTCTCGGCTAGAATTCGGTTGTTCTCCGCGTGCAGTTCCTGCACTTCACTCTGGCAAGTTCCTGTCGTGTGAAAGCAGTGAGTTATTGCGTCTGCAGGCGGGAGCGATAGTGTTTGGTGCAGGAAGTTTATAAAGCTGCTCTGTGTGACCATCCACCCTCGGGGCAGGATGTGTGTGTATGCATCTCCACTACGGGCTGTAAGGATGTGTGTGAGTATTGCACTAGGAGTGTGTGTCTGAGCATCCGCACTACAGGATGTAGGCATGTGAGCATATGCACCAGGGGCTATAGGAGAGTCTCTGAGAAACTGTACTAGGAGCAGTAGAATTGTGTGTGTGAGCATCCGCTCACATGCCTACATTCTGTAGCCATGTGAGCATCTGCAACAATGGCTGTAGGCATGTCTGTGAGAATCCCCACTACAGACTGTAGGCATGTGAGCATCTGCACCAAGGGCCGTAGATGTTTATGTGTACATTGCACAAGGAGCAGTAGGTGTGTGTGTGAGCATCTGCAATACAGGCTGTAGGAGTGTGTGTGAGTATTGCACAAGGAGCAGTAGGGGTTTGTGTGTGTACATCTGCACTACAGGCTGTAGATGCGTGAGCATCTGCTGTAGGGGTCGTAGTTGTGCGTGAGTATCTGGACCATGGGCTCTATGCATGTGTAGGAGCATCTACCTTCGGAGCTGTATGAGTGTGGGAATGGTCATCTAAGGGTTGTAGATATGTGTGTGACCATCTACCTTCCGAGCTGTAGATGTGTGTGAGAGCTTCTGCATGAGGGGATGTGGGTGTGTATGTGTGAGCATCTGCCTTTGAAAGTGTAGATGTTTCTAAGCATTTGCACATGGGGCTGTATACATGTATTGGAGCATCTGCACTATGGGCTGCAGGTGCGTGTGTGTGTGCATCTGCACTAGGGAATGGATGTGTGTGAGCATCTGCACAAGGTGCTGGATGCAAGTTTATGAGCATCTGCACTTGGGGATGTATGTTTGTATGTTAGCATCTGCGCAGGGTCTGTATGCATGTGTGCATTCCACCAGGGCTGAATTCTTGTGTGTAGGCATCTGCACAGGGGCTCTATGGGTGAGCAAACATTTATAATGTAGTGTGAATTAGCCTGGTGTATCTGCAATGCATAGCAATGTGTGTCATGACCTCGAGAAATACAATATTAATATTAATAGAGCTGAGCCCATCACTCCCTTTTAAACATGATGATGTCACAATGTATCTCAAAACCCCAGCTGACATCCTCAAATAAACTAAGGGGCATATTTATTAAAGTTTTGCGTCACCCTTGCACCAAGCTAGGTAACACAAGGGCAACGCAAAAGTTGGGTGAGATTTACCAAGCCAAGCAAGACCACCTTCTGTGGCCCTGTAGTGCTTGGTAAACCTGGAGTAACATAAGGCAACGCAAATCCATGTCTTGAGTTACTCTGCCCTTGGACGTTCCATGGGTGGAGCATCAGTGTGACCATGAATTTTGGCGCATTCCTAGATTTATCATTTAGGGTAGACCTGGGAATGGGAAAAATGCACCATCTTCGTATGAGAGCACTGGTGTAACGAAACTTGTGGGAGGGGGCCTGCAAAGTACCTTGGGTGGGCCCCCTCCCCCTGGACCCAGCCATGGGCCTGCCACCAGTGCACAGTGCACTGTGCTGACAGGCCCCCTGGAGATCAGGTATCCCCCCCACCATGGGGGCCTTTGTTACTCCACTGTAAGAGAGGCATAACGAGGAGTAATAGTTTTATTTCTCCTAATTGTTTCCTCTTTCTATGTGTGCTGCCAAATGCAGCACATGACACAGAAGAAAAAGCATCAAAAGATTGTTTTTATGCAGGTAAGTGCTCCTTCCTGCTCAAAAATAGTCCTGCCGGCAACGCAGGCACCCTTGCACTGTGGAGAAAGGGTGCCCGCATTGACACTAGGCAGCCAAAAGTGCGCCAGCAGACAGCAGGAATGCGCCATACCTTGGCGCATTCATGCCCTGTCCCTTTCATGCAGCGCAGCAAAATGTCTTGCTGCGTTGCGTGAAAAAATGCTACATATGGTCCTTATTTTACAGAACACTATTGTTGGTGGTAGAGATGCAGAAGTGGGAGTAGATACACATTTTGTTCCGTGCAGTGACTGCCCCTTTAAGATGAGCTAGGCCCTCTCATGGTTCCCGGAGAGTTCAAGACTGGCCTTTGATTTCTCCCGCAGCCACTGTGTGGAGTTTGCTGCTCATACTACCCAAACTCTTGCTTTGTTAGTTTCTGTAGGAAGTTCACCGCATCAGATCTTTTGGGTGACACCCGCTGTTGTGCCTCTACACCACAAGGAGCCCCTGATCACCTGACCCCTGCGTGATACAATTGTTGGGCTTCTTTGGCGGGATAAGCAGGGTCACTCCCCGCCCTACAGCACCTCCTATGCTCCTGTGAGTTGAACTTCAGCGTGTGCTGGATTATCCCATCCCCAGGTCCTTGTGAGATTAACTCACTGGTTGTTTAGGACAGTGTGTGCAGAAGGTTTCCTGTCCCGTCTCCTTCCCTCCCTGAGCTCCATACTCACCTAGCTGCTCCTCTAGGAGATTTGCTCGGGTCTCCAACTGTTGTATGCGGGCCTCGGACTCCAGCTGCAGCTCCTTGTACTGACGGATCATCTCTGAACGAAAAACAAAGGCAAAAGGTAAGACCCGGAAGTTTTTCAGAGTTGACAGATGGAAAATGGAAGCATCTCTCCTGCCTCTCTGATATACATACAGTGTCTTGTCGAACCATGAGGACGCTGGATTGATTAAAGGGGTATACGACTTAAACAGCAATTGGAGCAGAAATTGTATACGAAGGATTTTTCCTAACACCTACCTACCCACACATTGACATGCTTGGAGCTTCCTTTAGGCTGGTGCGCCTACTCTTCTGTTTGAGTGGCGACTCAATGCGGCCACCTGGTGGCGAAGAGCTGTTATTTTTTTAGGACTTTTCTGGCATATTAGCGCTTGGGATCGTAGACATGATCGTCATAGCAAGCATATTACCTAAAGATTAATTAAGATTAATTAAGTAACTGGGATGAAGCGAAAGAGGATGCAAAAACGTGTACATAATGCACCTGCCCAGTATCACCCTAAACCACTAAAGTAGGCCTGGGGGCAAGATCCTGAGGTATAGACAATGAACTGCTTTGAAGTCTTTAAATTCCAATGATTGTCAAACAAAATGTTCATGCGATAAAAAAACGCTAAAGTCCCCATCATCTTATATGGTGATTCAGATCCATTCTGTGACTTTGCAAACAAGGCATCCCTTAAAAACCTTGTAGGCCTAATGAGGAAGACTCCGCCACGCCCCGTTTCACTATGAAGCCAGCAAAAGGACAATCGTACATTCCGGAGGACTACAAGAGTGTGACCAGCGTCCTCACCAAGCAGAAACTTGAATATTGACTTTTTAATGACAGCTCAATACTACGTTATCTGTGCTTGAGCTGAGAGCAGTCAAATCCCGGAACGAATCTTGTATCACTTGAAAAAAATCAGAATTAGCAGTGAAGACTGTTTTACGGATTTCATCTTTCACAAACGAGTGTGCACTTCTCTCATCTAGGTCATAGGTTTCAAATGCTGGTTTTAGGACTGAATCCAAGTCAGCAGAGACATCCTCAATAGGATATGTGAATATTCAGTCACTGAAGTGGCATGCTCCATCATTGTGCCAGCTCCTCCTAGGGTGAACGATGCAATACCAAAGGGTGACTCCCTGACCACTTCAAAGGTTCTCCGGTAAAGAGCCCCCAAAGGGGCCCGTTCGCCATTGCTGCGCCCACCCAACCGAGAGCTGGCGCAATGTGTTTTCAGTACAGTCTCCATCACCAGCTATTACGATGAACCAGTTTCCATCTATTTCTGCTGTTTAAAGAAGCTGGCATAGCACTTGAGAAACAGGAAGTGCCCATCCACCACCACATAACCCTACTTGTAATAATGTGAAATCACTTGAAAAAATGGTGTGCTGATCTTATCAGAGGTGTTAAGAGAAAAACCTTAAAGTTAACAACTCGTTTGCATGCCCACAAAGACCCGTAAAATTTATAGTAGAAATATTTCTTCTTGGTTCAAAGATTTTGGAGTGTTTAAAGATGTGCATTTACCAGCACTTTAACGCCCTTCAAAGTGCTTCTTCGATTTTGCAGATCAGGGGAAGAAGCGGAGGTTAAGCTTGCTGATGCTTAAATGACCTCCTTTTCTCAGAAGATGGGTTGTCCCTGCAAAAACAAATTAAATAAACAGAAGTGCAAGAACAAGAATCCCTTGCAAGCCTTTACACGGTTATGCGGTCCAGCCCTGAGATGTTTTGTGATAGCTCGGTGCTATTTTGACCTCACGTTCACTCAGGGCTCTCCCCTTTTCAAGTGTGAGACATCAGAGTGGGCTGTGAAGTCGAAAGGGACAGCATAACTGCACCCCTCCAGCCTAGGGCGACTAAGGGACCCTCTACTCAGGCCTTGGAAAACTGACAGTGCTGGCCTTGGTATCGCTAGCCAGGGGTACAGGCCTTTCTACTTAAACCCGAAAGAGACAAAGGCCTCTGACCCCAACCTCTGTATAATGTCTGTTCAGTTCGTGTGTGGAGTAGAAGGTGCATGTGGGTATGGATTTGCATAGCTGGGTGACTGACTGAATGAATTGTGGCATTCACTGTAGTTCTAGTGTGTGTGCACTGACAAGAGGGTGGTTGGTTTTGTTCAAAGCTATCTAGGGTGCATGCCGTACCTTGGAGCCTGCATGCAGTCAATTTCCCCACCATTGACCTCAAAACTATTTATCGCCATGAGTAGGGGAGGTAGCCCACCACTTTTTGAAGTATCTGCGGTTACCCCTTTTAGAGAGAAACAGCTTCTTTCTGCCAAGATCTGCATTCCTTAAGAAGCTGATCTCCTTTTCTCACCTGAACCCACTCAAACCATCCCAGGAGGAGCCGCAATGGTTCATGATTAGACTGGTGATCAGGGCAGGGTTATGCACCTCTAGGATTGTGGGGAGAGGGTCCTCAGAACGTGAAAGCAGCGTTATTCTTGATTGACAAGCCCACCTATGAAGGATCAGTATTTGGCCCCCCACAAAGTACTTTGCTCACTGTTCTCTCATCGACCAAGGGACGGTCTTCCCACCAGTACAGATGAGAAGAACTGAGATCCAGGAGTAAAATCCCGTCGGTTGCCGCTCTCCCTCTGGAGGCTGAGAGTAAGTCCAGGACCACTTGGCAACACTTCCATTTCCGAGCTGTAAAATGCCCTGCTGGCCTCTGCAAGTCATTGGGCTGCATCTTTAAGGAGGACAGACTGCCCTCTATCCCCGTGAGGAACGATGGCCAGCTGTGTGGAGCAACCCAGCTACCTACGTCTGCCCCAGAGTCACACAGCCTCTCCCAGCCAGCTGACTTGGAAAACACAATCTCAGTACAAAGTTCTGGGCCCAGTCTTCAAGACAACAACACCAAGAGTGAGCCTGCTTTGTCCTTGCATGTGTGCAGGATGCACTGGTACTCAGAGCAGGTTACACCAATAGGTAATCCAGTGGCTACTGCGCTGTTGAACTCTAGTTGATTGTGACCGCCACATAGGGCTCCAATACCAGACACAGGTCACTGGGCTGAACATCAGTAAAAGTCACACAAAGGAGTTTGCTTTGTGTTCTAAACTTGGAGTGGACACTTTGATCTTTAAGTGGTGGCTCCGCAGATAGACTGGAGGGTCCACCTGAGGTTTCGTACCATGGTCACCGAAACCTCATTCATTTTCCTGCACTAGTTACTAAAAACCAAATCTCTGCACAGCACACATATTACCATTACTTTTACTTGCAGAAATATACACTGACAAATTCTGTCTTTAATGTGTACCCTCAAACACCTCAGATTCAGATACTATTCTGGCTTGGGAGCCTGCAGCTGCTTAGTTAGAGGTTGGTTGCACCATATAGCCTAGCAATAGTCTTGACAATATGTTCCATAGCATACAATCGACTATGGCCCCATGTTAACTGTATGTCTTGTGCTTAACACTTAGGAGCTATAATACTGTTGAGTATTTGATCTTTGGATAGGAAGTTCCAACATGCCTCTATTTTTAATTGCACAATCTAATGGTACTTGTAGCATTTTATGCTTATTGTAGGAAGCTGACCCTTTATGTGGTACATCAAAATGAGATATACTGTGCGAAGAGTCCAGAGGCTCCCTGACTAGTGAACAAAGGCTTGCTCTAGCAATCCTAAGGTGCTCTATTAGGGGGCACTTTGGTCAAGCAGTCTTAGGCTTATCAGGGAGGAGGGTTAAACATCTGCAAATACACACACAGTCAATAACTGATGCACAAGACTTAAAAAGAAAAAAGGAGATTCACACCAATTTATAAAAACAACACGTATCTTAATATATATTTAAGCACCAGAATCAATACAATCGAAAAAGTAAGTTTTGTAAGCAAAATACTTTTGGGTTTTAAAAGACAACACTAAGGCCCTCATTCTGACTTTGGCGGGCGGCGGTCGCCGCCCGCCAAAATCAGGCTGCCGAAAGACCGTGGCGGCCATTCTGGCTTTCCCGCTGGGCCAGCGGGCTCCCGCCAAAGGAGCGCCCGCCGGCCCAGCGGGAAAGGCCCTGCAACAATGAAGCCGGGTCCGAATGGAGCCGGCTGAGTTGCAGGGGTGCGACGGGTGCAGTTGCACCCGTCGCGATTTTCACTTTCTGCAATGCAGAAAGTGAAAATCTTTATGGGGCCCTGTTAGGGGGCCCCTGCACTGCCCATGCCAGTGGCATGGGCAGTGCAGGGGCCCCCAGGGGCCCCACGACACCCGTTCCCGCCATCCTGTTCCTGGCGGTAAAAACCGCCAGAAACAGGGTGGCGGGAAGGGGGTCGGAATCTCCGCGCCGCCATGGAGATTCAGCCCATGCAGGGGAAATCTGGCGGGAAACCGCCGGATTCCCTTTTCTGACCGCGGCTTTACCGCCGCGGTCAGAATGGGCTGGGAAGCACCGCCAGCCTGTTGGCGGTGCTTCCGTGGTCCCCGGCCCTGGCGGTCTTGGACCGCCAGGGTCGGAATGACCCCCTAAGTGCATTTTTCAGAGGCAGCAATGTTATCCTATGGAGGAAAAACAAATAGTGCATACAGGTATAGTACAGTGACTTACAGGACTAATCTTTAGGAGTTAAGGTAAGTATTTGGCAAGGTCCAAGTCAGCACCAACAGGTCACCTCTGGCGGCACTGGGGCGGCTGGGTGCAGAGGTGCTTTTCACCATCAGGTGCCTAATGTTATACTATGTGGGGAAAAACATGCGGTGCATTCCAGAACTTCACAGCGACTTATGGGACCAAGCTCCTGGACTTAATGTAAGTATAGAGCACGGTCCAGGGCATCACCCACAGGACACATCGGGCGGCACCGGGGAGGCCGGGTGCAGAGGTGCCTTTCAGTGTCAGGTGGCCAATGTTAGTCAATGAGGATTGGTTTAGTTAAAAAGAGGCTGCAAGTTTGTACTGGAAGGCTAGTGAGGCTGAACCAGCAAGGGGGCGCAGCTCTCACGATGTTTGGGGATGTGGGGATACCTTATGTCCTCTTCTCCATGGGCCAGAGGCAACAGGTGTAGAGGGGTCTTGAGGTGATTTTCATCACCGGGAGCACCTGTGGTCTAGGGGGGGCTGCAAAAAGAGGCTGCAGGCTGCGTCGGTGAGTCTACAGTGGGCAAGTCCAAGGTAGGCTTAGCCTCTGGAGGGCCAGGGGACTACGCTGGCACAATTGGACCACTTCAGCTCGGGCGAGGCGGCATGATAAAAGTGGTGCTTTGCGGTGTCAGGTTTTGGTGGTCGGGAGGCGGTCTCTTGTCGTGCCTGGTTAGTAGGAACCCAGTGCACTTCAGTCATAGTTGCATCAAAAAACAGCCAAAAAGTGGGGGGCTTTTGCAACCAGAACCAAGTTTCCTACACTCATATATATGGAAACCCTTTTATTTTTCAAAATCAAGATATGACAGTAAAATAATCTTATTTATTCTTACATTAATGTAAGCTGCATACCGAGTTTCTAATCTCATTCCACCTCCTTTACTAAGCCCTGACCTCCAATCATTGTCAACAGTCAATCTAGAGAGCTCAATTACAGCACAATCAGTAAAGTATTACCACCAATGACCAAAGCTAGGAGGTTCTACTGCAAGCAAGTTCTTGGGAGTACAGAGTCTGGCCATTAAGACTGCAGAGAAAACAATACCTTCCTGTTCAGGCAATACTGCGGCTGAATGCCCTAATACAACTTGTTTTAGGGGAAGGTTCTAAACCTGTGCCATTAACCCTAATAGTATAATTGAATATCTGACACCAGTAATCGTAACCCTTATTGCACTGCACAAATAGGTGGACCAGATCTGCTTGAGGTGATAGTCTGGATCAGATAATAAGAACATGCAAACTACCTTCTGGGGTTTGAATCAGGAGTGAGCTAATCCAATTATTTCCATATCAAAGGAATCCATCCTTTGGTGTACAGCAGTGCATGTCTGCTGCATTCTATAACCATAAGCCTCCTGTAAGTAACATGCAGATTTTTCAGAGGCATATGTGTCCACACTAAAAAAGAGTGGGCTATCCCAATTAGCCGATTTCAATAGCAGTTTTGAAACCACCCCAAGCTCATCAGCAGTATAACCATAAACTGAGTAAATGGTTATATGTTGATTCTGCTTTTTTAATTCAACAATAGCCCAGCACCCTTTCTCATCTGCTTTACGTGGGTGACATGCCCAAGGATTCTCTGTATATAATATAGCCACTCTCCTGATTGAGACAGTTTGTTCGATGGCTGAAGGTACTTGGCAGTCAAATACCTTAAGTTCAGCTCTTTCTGAAAAAGCAAGATGAGTCTCTTGTATACATACTGTTTCTATTCCAACCCGCCATAACTCTCGCACTTTTCCTGTTTTAGATCGTAGCTGCAGCATTTCAGCCATTCACGTTCCATGTTAAGAGTCTAACACTGCTCCTTTTGTCTCTAACCACCATCGTCACTGAATATGATGAGCAGAGAGTCAAAAAGCAAGTTTCAAGAACACAGTTGCCATCTTTCCATTTTTCTAAATTCACCCATTCCTTACCACCGTATTCCTCTTTGAAGCTGAAATTCCATGTCCTCCCACCTGTGGAATTCACCCACATTCCTGACTGTCACAATGACAGCTATCAGAGGGAGATCACACTCTCTTCCCCGGTACTCGAACCCCAGAACGATGAAAAAGCAAAAACAAACTACAATCAGCCATCAGTTAGAATACTGATTCAAACATCAAATATATCACACTGAAGGGACTTTGGTTCTTAGCTTTATCCCCTCCTTAATGGTTAAAAAGAAAGTCAATTCTTTATAATCATATTTTCATACAAAAGAGTTAATTGTCAAGAGTATCTATTTTTCCAAGCATTGATCAATTATTTTTCTCGAGCGTAACAAAGTATTAAAATGTATTGTCACCAAAAACAAATTTTCAATTTT
Source organism: Pleurodeles waltl (assembly GCF_031143425.1). Taxonomy (NCBI): domain Eukaryota; kingdom Metazoa; phylum Chordata; class Amphibia; order Caudata; family Salamandridae; genus Pleurodeles; species Pleurodeles waltl. The sequence continues at coordinate 1,349,093,217 of NC_090440.1, forward strand.
CATTTTCCTGCAGATTTACCACAGTGCCTTGTTCCTGCACAGTTGTTATCCTCTGCAGTAAGCTCCAAAGATGCTCACCTTTGTGTAGTAAAGGTGTGCCCACATATGAAATGTCATACAATTCACTAAGGGAGAGTTTGGGGGGCATATCTGATCGCAGATGAGTTCAAGTAAAAATTCATTACCAATATAAAATATGATCCCCTGGGGTTTGTCTTGAGCATTTAGATATTGGGGTTTCCTAAAATGGCAGCAATGTGTCCTTTGGATCTGGCTATCTGTGTCCTAATCTGCAAGACTACTGAAAGCTATATGAAAAAGTACCACTACAAAGCTCTGAGTACCGTTTCCATTGGCACCTTTAGGAATCCATAAAATGCATAGATTGTGCCAACAAAGCCTATTCTCTTGATCCTCTACCTTCCAAATAATATCCCCAGCTTTTGGTTTCCTGTGAACGTAATCTCTCATAATCTCTCATTACTCTCAATGATGGTCTTTTCCAGTACCTCAGTTCTCTGCTCCACTTTACTTAATCTTGTGACCAGTAAGCAGACTTCATTTGTGAATTTCCAAACAACTGCCTGACATTCAGATTCAATATTTTAACAGCCAGATTATCAGTCATCTTCCTGATGAGTGGTGCTCAGATCTGAGATCACAATTGATACGGGTTCATGAGAAGCAACCTCGGGTATTTATCACATCTACTGCTGAGACTTCATTAGATGATTTCTCCTCATCAACATTCTGCTTTTGGACCTTCAGGCCTGCAAAAAATGTAAATTTATTGCCTGAGTCGTCCCCACTGTAATCTCTTCACATCTTCCTCACTGCCTGGCACTGCCTCACTAGTGTTGCATAGCTATTTCTTTTTCTATTATGTCCCACCAGGTCATTGATGTTAATAGGTCCTTCAATCCTGTGAGATATTCATAGCAACTAGAATCTGAAGCACTTTTAGATGCATCTGTTAATAAAAAGAATTCCATTTGAGATTATCAGTCTGAAACTTCCCTTGCATGAGTACAGTAATGGCCATCTGAGCCTTGGCCACAGAATCATATACTAAGATTCCTCCTTGTGTTTATCAGCCCAAAGCATGTCATAATTGCACCTTCTAGGCTTGTCAGGGCGCTAATTCGTATGCTTAAATTTCTGGTGTGTGCCTAGATCTATATTTCTTGCAACAATCATGTCTACTTCTGGTGTCAATGCCCTGGGTATTTGCGCCAGGGTATTACTTGATGAAGAAAATGAAAAATATCTTTCTGGAAGGGATTGTATGTCTGTTTGCTGTGCTGTTAAGGAATGGAGTCTTCTCTGCTCTGCATGCCTTTAATAGCTGTACATGATTCAAAGTCTGTGATCAATAACATCCATAGTAGGAGTTATCTCTGTTCTTTACCTTGTGGGTTTTAATTAAACTCTTATTGCTGTGCAGGTTGTTTCAGTATCAGAAATAGAAGCAATTGCTGTGCAGCTATTAATGCTGACCAGGTTCCAGCTGCTCCTATGGTATTCGCCGTTTGTTGATCATGTTGTCTGAAACACACTGGAGCCTGTCCTCCTTAGTTCTCTGTTTAAAATCCCATGTGACCCGGGTGCTGAAAAGTGGCTTATTCTGGTGTGCCGGGATTCTCCTCAGTCACAGATATCAGGAGACTCTGGCCATTGTCTTTCAAGGACCTGTGTGTCTCTAGTGATCCCTGATCTTCCTTGTTTACTGTGATATTAGTACAATCCCCTTGTTTACACTGATGAATTCATGTTTGAGTTGGAAGATCAGAGGTTTTTCCCAAATAATCTTTATTGCTGCATCCCATCATTAGCAGCATTAATGAATGCTGTTATTATTGGCCAATGCTGATGTTCGTAAAGAGGCCACTGTCAATCCCCTCACGCACCACTAGGCCTATGATCTCCTTTCCTCCACAAGGCAGAAGTAATCCTTGTGCAGTTGGAAACAACACATTTATATTGCTCCACGCAGCCAAATTGTAGCTGCTCTTCTTCTAGAGCGGCAACATCTGCCAGCGGCTCGGGCCCAGCAAAGATGTTTCATACATCAAATTTCATCCAGCATTGTCAAGCAGATTACAGGCCAGTATGTGATTTCCAAGTGTCCGCAGGGGGAAAAAGAGAGGGCACAATCAATGAGATGCAAAAGGAAGGGTCAAAAGCCACAGACCAAAAACTTCCCAGACTCCTCTTTATCAACTACCATACGAAGTCATGAGTCCTCTTTCCACCACATGTTAAATGCATTTATATAGGGCCTTCCCACCATTTGTGTGTACCAAAGAGCTATTCAGAATGTAGGAGCCATTGTGAGGAAAACTCACACCTATCTACCATGTAAATTTGCTTCACAATATAGAATTACTATATTTAATGATTGGTTGAAAAAGGATACAAACGTACAAAGCAAGGATTTAGTGATATTAAATAGCTCTCTACCAGACATCTTTGTGTCCAATGCAAGGATTGCATTACTGTTCAGTCTTTTAAGATAGCCTAAATGCTTCTGTGCTTTTTCAGGCTATTTGGGAACATTGACATTGGGGTGTGAAGCCTTCAATGGTTTAGCCATTGTGCACTGCATTTACATTTTTGGTCAATCTCCATAGTTGTACCATGAAATTTATTATGACAGGTAATAATAACAGCTGAGTATGATGGGAACAACTCACTAGAAAAATGAAAGAATTGAAAAAGCATAAATATGAAACAAAACAAAGATATGAAGACCAAACAAACAAATTCTACAGCTACAGTAAAATTATTAAGGAGGAGCAATTAGCCCAAGTCCACTGAAACGAAAAAAACACCCCTTCCCGCTGAACAATTCAAGTCAACTTACCAGTAAGGTAACAATGCCAGAGTCTGGTGAGATATTGTGCTGAGCTGGGGGAGTGGGCAGAGGAGTTCTGGAGGTATCCAAGGCCCTGTAATCGGGACGGTTGCATTGGACGCTGTCGCCTCCTTCCCCTCATTCCACATAGATAACAAATGTACACAACAACATCAATCTTGCTAAACTAGAGCAATCCTCCAGTCATATTAACAGAGATCTTGTCTGAAATGGAACCGGAACCCACTTTCAGCAGGGCAGTATAGTGAGTATCATTTAATAAGGCTCATACAGTGGTTGAAGTGGATGGGATGACATGCCCAAACTTGTTAAATTTATGAAAAACCATTACCCTACTTCTTATTAAAATTTAACCATCTCGGGACGGTAAACTCTGATCATGCAAATGCTTCAGCTTAAGTTTCATTCAGGGAAAGAGAGAGGCATTCAGCTTAACAATAAACAGGCCTTTTTGCCAGAGTGCCTTCTCGCCTAAAGAAATGCAAATGCGCCAGTGCTTAATTTGAGCCAGTGGTTTTTGGTGCGGGGCACCAGCACTTATATGTGAGGGTGGACACTCATTTTTCTGCCTCAAGCATTTACTGCGCGCAAAAGACACATATGGGAAAGATGGAGGAAGAGAAAAACGAAAAAGCGTCACAAAGGGAGAGTGCAGAAAGCAGCAAGAGTGAGCTGAAGGGGCACGGAGTGCCAGTAAACGGATTAAAGAGACCCGAGACGGCTTCAGGATTACGCTGCCTCAGTATTCAGTGCTTCAGTCCATCAACTGTTTTTTTTGCATTTGTCGCCCCAAGTGGGAAGGGTATGCCCAGACGTGGGTCCTCTGCTCACTATGCCACCAGATTCAAGCTAGCCTGGCAGGATGCTTGTTTCTGGTCCAGGGAGGACCGGGTCTGGTAGTTCGGGCTGGACTGTTCCCATTGGGAACAGGGTCAAGACTGTTTTGCATATGGCTGGGTCCAAACTGGAATGGCATGGTGAGCAAAAAAACTGATGGATTAAACCCAGATCTGTGACTGGGGGTGAATGTTTGATTTGTTCTGCATTCCGTCCATCAACTGTTCTTTTTACACATTTAATTGCAGCAGCTGTGTGTATCAGACGAGAGCTTTGGGCACATGCACGTTTTTATTTACAAACTAAGCACTGAAATGCGCACAGCCGGTTAATATGCAAATGTAAAGGGGGCTTGGGAGCGGATACTGGTTTTACAGATCGAATCACATTCTTTTCAGTTGGTAGTGCAACGGAGTTCAGCTGAGTTGTGCAGTGTGTGCTTTTCAGGGCAGTTAAATAGAAATAAATAATTACCTACAGTCTGGGTATTACTAAAGCCTTTATTTTGAAAGCACCGTTTTATCTGAAACCATTTGCACATTTGGTAGCAGTCTGTCTTATACTGCGTGTAATGCAAGTTTAACATAATGACACATTTTCTCAGTGCTTCCTGCCAAATCACAGGCTGGGCCTTCGCAGCACTAACAACACACAAGCCACAATACTCAATTGCACCAACCAAGATTTAATTCTTGGGCTTCCTGGGTACACACAGAGCTCTCAGTGCATTAACTAATAGAGGCTTCATAAAACACAATAGTGCACATACCACTGATTAACCTAACTTAAAAAAAAAGTTTAACCTGTGAGTTATTATATATGTAGCTACTTGAAGGAGAATATTTTGTTTTTTTTTAGCCAGACCTTTGACCCCGCCCCAATTGCATGCAGCATTACATTTTCCATACTTTTTTTAATGCACTTGACCGCTGGACTTATCCAGTGTGCACACAATTTCCACACAATGAATTACATCTTGAGAATCAATTACAAAAGTCACTAGATGACGGGCATTTAGTGAAATTGTTATGTAGAAATATTAGGTATGGCAAGGTCATAAAACTGCATTGATAGCCTAGAGATGTTAGTCTAATAAAACTGCTTGTGAAGATATGGGGCAAGATGTGGTAACATATTTTGTGGTCGCAAATACAGTGATTTACAAAAGCAGCGTCTTTGCAACCTCAAGAGAGGTGTTCCTAATAGAGGAATCCCTTTTTAGGAGACCGTAAACATTTACTGAATTCTAACATGGGATCCTGAATGACTAGTGGTGTGTTTTGGGCATCCCTTCCAAACTGTGAATTGGCAACATATGTATCAATTATTTGCAATCGGAATTTGGATTGTAAACTATTGAAAAGTTACCGACTCCCAATTTGAAATGGTAACTCATTCACAAAAGAAATGGAGCCCTTCCCCTTAGTGAATTGCAGAAACATTTCTGGAGTGTTGGGCAGTAGTTCAGGAACTTTTAAAAAAGAAAGTTTTTTTGTGATCAGCCCCATTTACTTTAAGGCATTTGACTATTTTTTGTATTTTATTCTTCATTAGAAAGCAATCTCAGGTATGATGACACTAAAAGGCCACCATGCATGTGAATGTCACCAGTTTCGACCTGCTCATAGAATAGGCACTGTGATCCAGGACTTGCTATGATTCTTTGGGGCATATTTATACTCCGTTTGCGCCGGAATTGCGTCGTTTTTTTTGACGCAATTTCGACGCAAAACTAACTCCATATTTATACTTTGGCGTTAGACGCGTCTAGCGCCAAAGTCCATGGAGTTAGTGTCATTTTTTAGCGTGGACACCTACTTTGCGTTAATTATATGCAAGGTAGGCGTTCCCGTCTAAAAAATCGACTCCGAGGCATGTGCGTTGGATTTATACTCCCGGGCAAAATTCACGCCCGGGAGTGGGCGGGTCAAAAAAAATGACGTACGGCCGCTTTTGCGCCGTTTTTTAGCGCCTGCAAAAGGCAGGTGTTAAGGGGCCTGTGGGCTCTGAAGGAGCCCAGAGGTGCCCTCCCATGCCCCCAGGGACACCCCCTGTCACCGTTGCCCACCCCAGGAGGACACCCAAGGCTGGAGGGACCCATCCCAGGGACATTAAGGTAAGTTCAGGTGAGTGTTTTTTAATATTTTTTTTTGTGGCATAGGGGGGCCTGATTTGTGCCCCCCTACATGCCACTATGCCCAATGACCATGCCCAGGGGACAGAAGACCCCTGGGCATGGCCATTGGGCAAGGGGGCATGACTCCTGTCTTTGCTAAGACAGGAGTCATTTCTATGGGGGTTGGGAGTGAAAAAAAATGGCGTAAATCGGGTTGAGGCGAAAAAATTGCCTCAACCTGACTTGCCCCATTTCTTGACGCCCAAGCCCCATATCCCCCTACGCCGGCGCTGCCTGGTGTACGTCGTTTTTTTTAACGCACACCAGGCAGCGCCGGCGGCTAACGCCGGCTAACGTCATTCAATAAATACGGCGCCCGCATGGCGCTTCAGAATAGCATTAGCCGGCGCAAATTTTTTTGACGCAAAACTGCGTTAGCGCAGTTTTGCCTCAAAAAGTATAAATATGGGTCTTTGTTTTGTGAACTGTGCTATTAGCACATAAGTAAGGTTAGTGAAATCTGAAGTGATTCCGAAAAGCCTATGTGCATTTTCCAGCTGCTTATTGCAGTTTGAAATTTAGCAGGGCACACACGTGGAGAAGTGTGGTTCAATGGTTAGAGTGGCAGACCCTGATGCAGAAATCTGTCCGGGGACCAGGGTTCAATTCCTGCCTCAGCAGGTCTTGGCTCAATTTCCTTGGACCTGATAATTCTCGCATCAGTGCCTAATCTAATTCATGGGTCCCACTCTGGGCAATAGCTTACTTAATCTCCACAACGGCCCCAACAGTGCTGGGATACCTGGCTTCACCTTGGAGGTTGCCCAGGAGTGAGCACCTCACAGGGAAAAGCCAGGAGGGGTTCCACAGCGGTATACATACATCGCCTTGAGACCCTAACGGGTGAGTAGTGCGCTATACAAGTACGAAGTTTACAGTTTACACACCGGCATATTATCGCTAAACTCAGGATTTGATTTTATGAACTTAAGGAAGGTGGCAGACAAGAGCTATCCTTATGCCCCTTTGTGAGTGGTAAAGGATAATTAATTTCTGATTATTACGATGAGCCACATTGCTACAGAATTACAGAGAAGTTGCAAATAATGGGAATGAGCTATTAAAATGCCAAATAATAACAACTGTAAATGTTGATTATGAATGACAAGACCATAGAGTACTTTAGGTAAATACTATTCCAAGATGATTGTCATATGATCCATTGAGCCTGACTGGACTTCTAGGTCTTTGTGTAGAGGGGCAACCTTGATGTGGGTGCAGGAAAAAAAAAGAGTGCAGCTCTAGGCCATATCCCTACTTCTTCAGGTGGAATATTTTCCGTGGCTTTACTGGAAGGAATAAATGAGTGGTCTCCTATTGAGAAAATCTATAGGGGTGATGCAATGCTGTCACATATAAAGTTTACAACAAACAGGACAACGGGCTGCTTTCTGGTAGATTAAAGTGAATTCAGCGTTTTAATCACCTTTAAGTCTCACTTCAGATCAGAAATCAAGAACGATAGGGCACTCTTTTGTGGTGCATACTTTCATATTTCATTAATATGAACCTATTTGTATGGCATACGGATTGCAGTTTGGGTAAAATGTTGTGTATACGCTGCTCTTTTTTCTCATAATAGGAGTGAGAACGGAGTGGTACCCACTACTTCCGGAGAACTGTATATTATATGTAAAAACAACATTCAAAGAGCCAGTGAACTTTGACCACAGCTATCACTAGAGCGTCAAGAGGAGTATGTGAGTCTTGGTGAAACTTTGCAAGCAATGTTATCCCTGATCCTTGGTCAGTAAGGAGAATAGGTACAATGAACCTGCCTAGTACAACCTCCAAGGCCCCAGACCATGTTAAAAAAAAGAACATGCTTTCTCTTACCCACATATGGAAATGCTCTTCGTGTCAACATGGTCACTTATGCCTCCAACTCTATCTGCTCAAGTTTAAATGGGCTCCTTGCATGGTGTAACCCCCAACCCTCTCCCTCACCTGTGTAAATGGCCTTCTTGTCGTGGCGCTCCCCTTCTAGCTCCCGCTCCAATTCCTGGAGTTTGAGCTTCAGCACCCCACTTTGAGCCTGGGCTTGTCGGGCGACATCTCTACGAAGAGCTAAAAGGAGATGTGACATATTCAGATGGGATCTGAGTCAAATGCACTGAGGTCATAAGGAATAGAGTGGCATGGTAAGGGGGATCATAGAAATGTAGGGTCACCAATAATGGGGTCACATACACTGACTCATAAGTAACAGAGTCAGAGCGAATTTGGATCACAGGTAACAGAGAAAGCGTGAATCAGACTAATGGGAATGGGGTGATGTAAGATACAGTCACAGTGTGTTTGGGTTTCAGCGTATCTGGGGTCAAAGGAAAACAGGGGTCATGGGAATTAGCATCATATTGTAAAAGAATGACCAGGAATGAATTCATGGTAAATGAATTCAAAGAGGTGTGGGTTGTGGGGAACATGTTTGTGTGCACCAGAGCCACACGAAAAGGGATCATAGGAAGCATGACTCTATGGAATAGAAACTTAGGAAGAAGGGCTTTTGGGAATGGTATCATGGATAATGAGGTCACAGGAGGAGAACATATTCTTACCCAGGTGATCCTGGAGGACTTCGACTTCCAGCGTGGAACGCCGGTACTTCTCTTCAATTGCATCTGTGCGAGAGAGAGGATAAGAAATCTGGTTAGAGCCAGCCTGAAGCGAAACAGTGGGAGCGACATAAAACAGGAATAAGTGAGGGACTAAACAGGTGAGATCTATGAAACGGGGAATCAGATGAAAATAAAGTGGATATAGTTAAGGAGTGCTGAGTAAAGGCGGTTCCAGGAAGCAGTCTGGATAGAGAGGGAACATGTGACAGTGAAACAGAGGGGCAAGAGGGAGATTTCAGAGAAAGGAGTTGTGGAAGTGAAAAAAGGAAAGGGAAGTGTGTGGTGCAAGTCAACTTATGGAAGAAGAATGTGCAGGAGTGATGTGCGGAGAAGTAGAGGTGGAGGTAAAGAGATCAGGAGGTAATAGAGGGGAGCAGGAGAGCCATAAAACTGAGACGGACAGTCTGTGGACAGGAGCTCTATGATTCAAAAGGCAGACATCATTATTTCACATCACCTCAGACTATACCCAGGAATAAAGGACTCTCAAATCAAATCTGGGTATGCACTTCTTTTAACGCAGCATTGTGTGGCACACTCAACCCTATCAAGCACGCTGATCAAGCACAAGAGCTCTGAAGCCAGACTCTTAAGTTCATCAGACTAAGTTCGTATCCTGTCACAGCAAGCATTTGCACAACAGGCATGAAGGTTGGTTTATTTTATCATGTATGTGCCGACATTGATAGCACCGTGGACAATGTTAAAGAAGGAGTGGCTATACAGGATTTATGTAGGAGAATCAGTAAATCTCATCCCAAGTGTACAGAAAGGTTGTATCACGCTAACTAAATCACACTGCCACCAACAAGGAAATCTCAGTGTTTGGACAAAATAACGAGTTAAAAATATGAGGAGACACAAATATCAGAAATTAAATATTGTGACACACAAATATCTTGATGCACTAATATTGTTGACAAGAAAATTATTTTTTGAGTTAAGTAATATCTTTTTAAATAATATCAATGTTACTAATATCGTTTTCACTAATAAAGTGGTTAAAAATATTGTTTTAAATTATTTTAATGTGCTTTACTATACATACTGTTGTTTATGTAAGCGTTACTGTTTTTAAAACAGCTTGGGATTTAGATTTAGATTGTTTATTTCATTTTAAATAGTCATTTATAGTGTTGTAGCAGGTTCTTGGGTTTGTGGGGCGATAGGTTGGGAAGTTAGGGCCAGATGTAGCAAACGATTGCGACTCGCAAACGGGCCGATTCGCAATTTGCGACAGTGCAAAATCGGAAATGGGATGCAAAAAGCCCATTTCCGACTCGCAAAAAGCGATGGGACCCGTTTGCGAGTCGCATCCGGTGCGACCCCATTTTGCGACCCGCAAATTGCAAGTCGCAATTTGCGAGTCGCAAACCTTATGCAATTGCAACTCGCAAATTGCGACTAGTCGCAAAAAGCCCAGTTTGCATGTCCCATTTACCACTAACTCAGAGCAGGTAGTAACCATAACCAAAGCAAAAAAGGGGACCCAGAAGCCATCTGGGTTACTCAAGATGGCGGAGATATACCTGATAGCAGTGAGGAAGAGAGTCTACGCAGCCCAGCAGAGGAGGAGGAGGGGCCACAGACAGGAGAAGATATATAGAACCAGGCAGACTCTTTTTCAGCAAACTGAAGAGGAGATCTATGACAAATACCGCCTTAGCAGCGCAGCCATTCTAGAATTAATAGATTTACTGAAACCACAGCTAGAACACAAGACTCTGCGTGGCTGCGCCATCCCTACGCATGTGCAAGTACTATGCGCACTGCACCTCTTGGCCTCAGGGAGCTATCAGGGGGTCATTGCCGTGGCAGGTGGGGTATCCCAAAGTGCAGTGTCAAGGTTCCTCAGGGCATTCCTAGATGCCTTAGTCACGCACATGTCTCACTTCATATACTTACCAAGGAATGAGGCAGAAATTAACAGCACCAAGCTGGACTTTTACCGCATTGCCCACTTTCCTCATGTCATAGGGTGTGTAGATGGGACACACATTCAAATATGCCCCCCTGCTAATCTGGAACACATTTTCCGCATCAGGAAGTGTACCCACTCACTCAACATACAGGTTGTTTGTAATGCCCATTATGTCATCACGGACATCGTAGCTAAGTTGCCTGGCAGTACCCATGACTCATACATTTTTAGGCATAGTGGGATACATCAACGCCTGGAACGTGGGGAATTTGGAGACGGTTACCTCCTAGGTAGAGCCACAGACACTTGCAGACATACACACAGGTCACTGTGCACGACAATCTGGACTTCCTAACCGTGTACTTTTGTGCCCAACAGGTGACAGTGCATATGCTCTCAGGCCTTGGATCATGACTCCGTTTTTAACACCCAGAACTGAATCAGAGATGCAATACAACAGTGCGCATAAGAGGACCAGGAACCTGATCGAGCGCACCTTCGGACTGCTGAAGGCAAGATTCAGATGCCTCCACCGCAGTGGAGGCGCCCTCCAATACACCCCCATTACCGCTTTCAAAATTGTGGTCGCATGCGCCATCCTCCACAACATAGCCAGATCCTGATGATGAAGAGCAAGAACAACCACATCGCCATCATGGGGATAGGAGTCTAGCTAATCAAGGCAGACTGAGACGGGACCACATTGCAACGCAATATTTTGGACGGTACGTGTCAACTCCCACCATACTCACCTATTAACCATTTGTTAAGTGGAACAAAAATAACAGTTTTATTAATGTCATGAGAAACTATATACAAGTTGAAATTGTCCATGGGCAGGAAAATGCCAACCAGTCATGTGGCACATTAACGCCATGTGCCACATTAATCTGTCCTGGCTGTTATCTATGATCTCCTGCCCCTCCTGCCAGCCTGGCTGGTCCCTGCTGCGTCCATGGTGCTGTGCCTACCACTCCTCAGCACCCTACTGTGAGTGGCAGAGACACTGCTCACTGTTGAGCCCTCCTCCCAGGTGTATTTGTTAACTTCCTGGCTGTGATGCCATCATCATGTGCCAGGAAGTGTTTCCAGAGTGTTCTGGTATGCTTTCTGGAGTGTACTGCTGCATCTGCAAGCAATTTTGAAGGTATTCGCAATTTGCGACACCCACTCGCTAATTGCGAGTTCGTTTTTGCACACTCGCAAACAGCGACCTCGCAAACTGCGGACTCGCACACAGCGTTGCGAGTCCGGCTGCGAGTCGCAAAATCGGATCGCTTTTTTTTCTGGCATTCCAATTTGCGACTCGCATTTTGCGAGTCGCATCAACTCGCAAAATGCGAGTCGCAATTTTTATTTTTGCTACATCTGGCCCTTAATTCGGTAATTATTAATTAGAAATTATTTCATGCATTTTATTTCATTATATGACTGATATTTAGTATGTAAACTATGTAATACTTATTTATTTTCATTGTATGCTATTTACAGGATTTAAGTTTGTAGGGGTATAGGTTGGAAGTTAATTAAGTAATAATTTAAAAAATCTTAATTGTTAATTAATTTAATTGATTTTTAATTATGTTATTCTGAAATACTTCTTTATTTTACTTATATTTTAGGTGCGGGCTGCTACATTTGTAGGAGTGTAGGGAGGGAAGTTAATTAAGTAGTAATTACATTTCAAAGTTTATTCTGATTGCACGATTCCCTAAAATCATAGCAAACATTACAGAATATAAGAGCATGATAGTCCTAAAAAACTGAACCATACAAGTAAAAAATACCACGATTACTAAAAGGCTTCTTTCAGGAAAAATAAACATTGTCTAATGATTAAAAGAAAAATAGCAGGGGAAAACACCTATTCAAGCTAACAGCAGTCAAAAGGTCGCAAAGAAGCTTACATATCACCAGGCCAGTACTGATAAAAAGTTCGAGTGCAAATCAATGCCTTCCACAAAAAGAACTGAACCTCATCCTACAATTACCGTAGACAAAGTGCAAGGAGTTATATATTATCAATGAGCATCAGACCTGCTCATACAGTCACAGGAAGGGCTTGCCAAACAGGGCAAATGTCCTAGTGCTTAAAGATGTAGACGTTGCATTTTAAGCTTTACATTCAATGTTTTATGTTTTTAAGCACTGATTAAGCAATTGCCAAAAACGTTATCAATCTTGCAGGTCACCTTTCAGACATTCTATAGCAGCAGTGTTACAGGCCCTGGTGCTCAATTGCCTAAAAACTGGAAAAAGCCAATAGCTTCTAAGCGGAGGGAAATAGGGGCAGAGGCATAAAATGTGGAAGTGATCCCAAACTTAAACCACAACCCCTACATAAAACGCCCTGGGTGCCAGTCAGACAACCATACGTATACACTTTGAGTGGGATTAGGTTGAATCGCAAGCGCAACAGTTGAAGCTTGACTGAAATTTGCAGGAAGTGATAAGTACGCTGGAAGAGTCACTGGCTGATACAAAGCAGTTTCCATATCAGCAATCTTTAAAGTGGACGATGCTTAAATCCTCCTGGGCTGGTAAAAACTTGCTTGCTTCATCAGCAGCTTCGAGAGACTTATCGGGGGCATTGCGGACTGCATAAGGTCTCTAGCAGCAAGTAGATCCGTGGCTGCCTGGACGAGCTTCTACAGATCTGATTTCGGACCCTGTGCAATGTCCCACAAAAGTCTTTTTAGCGAATACTGCTCGGCCATGACAAGCTTGGAGCAAAAAGATAGGAAGCTGGTGTTTAAAACACATTGTTGGTGGGCCAGATTAAACCCCAAACGTATCTGTGCCTGTATTGTACAAGCCGGTAGCTTAAAAAGATGCCTGTAGCATTAACATTGAGCCCAATCAAGCCAGCTTGGTATACGATTTAAGTAAACAAATGCTCTTTCTGCAAGTGTGGGCCTCAATTTGCATTACATTTTTTGACGAATTGCCGTCAGGTCTGGACCAGAAAGGCTCTTAATGGGGCGCTGGAAGGCAAAGGTAAGCGCCTTAGCTGCTGTAGACAAAGTCTCAAAATTAGGAGTTGGAAGGCCGCGTTCATTTAGCCAGACTCCTAAGTACTTGACGGTAGGCGCTCTTTTAACTTTCTGGCCGTTTACTGTTATATTGATATTAAGTTTATTGATCTTGCAATATTTAGCCAAGCATGTCAAAGCTCTTCAGAGGCCAATTGCAGTTTGGTCCAGAAGTATTGTGTCATCGACAAATTGTAGCATATGCCACCTCTTCCCTAGGAGTTTCAGTGGGAAACAGTTTATTCTGCTAAAATGGCCATTCAGGTCCGCCAGGTACCACTTAAAAAGTAAAGGGGCCAAAATATATCTTTGTTTAAGGCCCTGGTTGGTATAAATCTTTGCTGAGTAGGCCTATTTACTGAACATTCCTACTTTGACCCATGTCTTTGTGTAAAGACTCCTTATAGCTAACCGTGGATGTGATGTAATACCCCATGCTGTCAGTTTGGCCCCCAGCACACTTCTAGCTACTTTGTCAAAGGCTGTCGTGAAATCATTAAATACACTATAAAGCTGTACAGCTCCCCTTTTTGCCTCATTATTGATTAAGACTGACAAACAGTAGATTAATCTCGGTGCCCTGCCCCTTTTGAAATCCAGTCTGTGAAGCAGGAAGTTTTTTATTGTGTTGTGCCCTGGCCTCCAATTCCTTATGGAGAATCTTCACAAAGCATTTCCTCTACAAATGCGGAGCGTGGCAGTATGCCATCCAGTCTGCATGAAGACATTAAACAGCTCCTCTTGTTTTTGCTTTCGGGACACCTTATGAACCATGAGACAGAATTTTTTAGAGACTCTTCCTTTTGTTGCCGAGAAGACCGCTTGCCATTGAATGTCCAAGTCATGCCCTCTTTTCTTGTAGAGACATCGCCTGTAACTCCTGCACACTGATTTAACCTTTTCTACTAGTTGACTCGGCCCAACCATGAAGACAATATAGTCAATGACCTTGGTAATGATATTGCTTAAACCCTGTTCATTATAGCCTTCTGTGCTACTGACCCTGATGTTTTTGTCCTTTTATTAAGTTTCTTCAGCCGATTTTATTCATATTTAAGATCATTGGTGATTTTTGAGTATGAATATTGTGTCCAAAGTTGAGGGAATTGATGAGAAAATCTGGCTCTACACTCACTGGATTGTGGAGTTGTAAAACCATGCTGAAAAGGTTGGTGTTATCTCCTGCAGGCATCCCCTCCTGATCATGATGGTTTATCGATCCTGATTTGTAAGCACCCCATTGGAGATTGTCGTGCATCATGGTCCGTGGCCATCATGTCGATCAGGCTCGCTACTGTTGCGGCCTCACATATGACCATCGCTGTTGGTGGACCAGAACGTATGAGGAGTACCACCTTTTTCAGTTCTGTCGTTAGAGATGACATTACTGCTGGAAAGTTAGCCAATTTTCTAAAAGTTGAGAGCAAAGGCATGTGATTTCATTTTTGAGGGCTGTACACTAAGCCATGATAATAAAGATTTGTAATTGTTTCATTTTTGGTCCATGCCTTTGCTGTAGTCTGACACGTTTAGCAAAATCATTAATCGAACATCAAGTTTGTCAGCGTGCAACTCCATGTCTCTGCTAATAGCGAAGATGTTTTTTTCCATTAGTTGCCTCCAGGCGATCTCCTCGCTAACATGAGTGCTCACAGGCAAGGCTTGCGAATAAGAACTCGACTCTGTCAGGGTAGTGGGACAAAGCACTGGAGTATAGGAAGCGTCAGACGTCTGGCCTTGGCATCAAAGAGGTGCTAATGGTTTATTGCAAGGGGCTATCTCACCCTCTGCAGATGAGGATATATCATCCATCAGAGGGAGAGGACTCTGGGGTTTGATGATTTTTACTTAAGGGGACATCGGGATCTTATTCACTGATGAAGACTCCAAAGGAGGATGAGCAGCAGGATCTCCAGACATTTTTTCCAGTAATTTTCAGTCCAGGAAGTTAGCGCTAGTCTCCCTACAGAGATGTGGGTTGATTGGTCTCAAAGACTATGGGGTCTTGCTTTTAATTACTAAACTTGAGACTTCCATTGAGTTTTTAGGGATATCAGTTAGCTCATCCAGTGAGATCAGGCTTTTGTCGTCAAATGAGATCATGAATAAGGAATTCTCATTTAATGGGCAGACTTCAATGTCTTCTACCCCTGCAGAGGAGGCTTTTTTAACCACTGCAGGGAGTAAATCTTCCAACCCTGAGGTCTTCACTATCTTAGTGGGCAGGGGGCCTGCAAGCTTTAGTTGTGAAGTAAGTGAGGGCTGTAAATGCATCAGTACCCCCACGCTCTCCCTCCTCATTATGTTTGACCTTAAAACATCACTTGATGCCCTCACTTTGTGTGCCAGTTTCCGTAAGTGTTGCTACTTCACTAATCTGTGGTTGCAGCGCTTCAAGGGAGGGAGGATTCGAGTGATTATAGGTTGCCAGGTTTGGTAAGAGTGATGATTTCTTCCGGCTTGTGGCAGGCTTTGTACTTGTTTTTATTTTAGCTTTTTTGCCTCATTCCTTGATAATGCTTAGTAATGTAGAGCTACAGGTGCGCTTGGCTAAGCCACCTGTGGAGAGCACAGAAGATTTTATCAAGACTTGTTCCACTAAACGATAGATAACTGCCTGCTCCAACCAAATGAATGCCCACCGGCTCTGGCAATATGCTGAAAACATCAGGCGTTTTTGTGGGCAATTTGTTGTTAGGACTCTTGAGGCCACTTGAGAATAATATGGAGCGGGGAGCAATTGGGGTACAAGCGGCACTGGCCACTAAACCGGCCCCTTCTGCAACACCATTTCACAACTGAGCACCAGCTGGCACATAGCGACTAACTCGCTCATAGCACCAGTTGCTTGCTGCAGGCCACCCGCTCTCCTTGATGTTCGCTGAACCCCACTCTCCTTGACGTTCGCTAAAACCTGAGAGCTGTTTGAGGGGTGTTTGAGGGTGAATAGTACATTTTACCTTTCCAAAGTCCAACACTTTTCCTAATGTTGCTTACACTGGAGTGTGAATAGTAAATTTAACCCTTCCAAAGTTCAACACTTTCCCTACTGTTGCACTGACTGGAGTAGGAATAGTAATTCTAACTTCTCCAAAGTCCAACACTTTCCCTATTTTTGAGATGACTGAAGCAAGAATAGTAAACCTAACCCCTCAAATGTTCAACAATGCATAAACTAGACTGCGGATAGCACATTTAATATTGTTAGACTCCAATAGTTTTCATAATGTTTATTAAACAGATTTTATAGCATTAATCTTTTTTTATATTTTATACTATTTGTTTAAATTTTTAAATGTATTTGAATGTTTATAGTATTTTAGTAAATATGTTTTTGGGATTTTTCAGTTTTTAATATTTTATTTATTTTTTATTTTAACTAATAATTTTCTATTCATTTATTTTTATAGTTTAGTTGTGTATGTAATAATATATAGTATAGCATTAGTAATAACATTTATATTTTAAATTATAATAGTTTACATTGATTACTATGAACATATATATTCATAATAATAAAGTTTAATATTAAAAAAATAAATGCAAGCTAAATATTTTATTAGTTATATATGTTTTCATAGTAATACATGTAATACATGTAATAATATATATCACAGCATAAGCAATATATTTATTTTAAATTATGATAATTTACATTTATTACTATGAACAGATATATTCATAATAATAAAGTAAAATATTAAAAAAAGAATACAAGCAAAATATTTTATTAATTATTTATGTCTTTTCATAGTAATACATTTAAAATATAAAAAATAGTATAATGTAAAAAATATTTGTATTAGTAATATATATATGTAGAAACATAAATGTGTTTATGTGTTTGTATAAGTATATATTTATATGTATGTGGAATATATTTAGTATACGTCATATTAAATGTATATATTAAAAAATGTAACATTTACCACTTTAATCTCTATTTATATTAAACATTCAATATTTTTGTCTGTGTTTGGACGATATTACTGTCAATAATATTTTTTCCGATATGTTTGTACTCACCATTATAAGTATAGGTCCACAATATTGTGGTAAACGATATTTTTGACACAATATTTATGTCAACAATATTTTTTACCACAATATTGTCAGTGATCCGGCAGTCACCTAGTGTTGGCACATAGGAAGTCTCTCAATGAGAGACATCAGAGAGTGGCAGCTCCTCGGCCATGGCGGAGGAGCGTCGCACACCATGCCAGCAGCTGCAAAAGTTGAAAAATAAAATGATAATAAAGCATGGTATTTATTGTTTTATGTTTCTCCATAGCATCTAGTCTAGGGGGTGGAGCCATTGGGATGACAGGCACGAGGGGGAGAGGTAGGTGCACTGTTGTCAGTGCACACGTGGGTTTGGCCGGCTGTCTCAGGACAGTCGAACCGACATGCGCACTGAGCTGTCTCCTAACCAAGCTGCTTTGACGAGTTGGAGACAGCAGGCACAGGCTCCCAGTCTGTGTGAGAATGCAAATCGAAGGCAATCCAGCCAATCCTGACGCTGCTCTCATGCTGCCAGCAGCATGAGAGTAGCGTTACGATTGACCGCAGGGAAGTCTGGAAGCCTGTGCCTGCAGTGGAGCCAGAAGAATTGCAATATGGCGGGCATTCAGGTACTTTTTTTTTTTGCTCTTTTGTTTTGTCCTCCCCTCTCCCCCCCGCCGTCTGTTTGCCCCGACACCATCTACGACTGCCACCTTGTGATTAAAAAAAGGAACTTACATGTGAAAAAAGCAAAAAGTGGCAGGTTAGTACAGCTGTGACAGCATTTCAAGCACCAGTATCTTGAAAGTGGGCAGTGAGGTTGACTTTTTCAGGTTTCCCAGAGTTTGGGAATTTTACTGATCTCAGATCACATATTAAGTATATCCCACTGGGTTAGGGCTATGGAGCAAATGTCAAAGTCACCGGCTCAAGAAGCATGGTTCGCAGTTGAAAAATGTCTTCACTGAGTTTCCCTCCAGCCTTGAACTTTTTTGGGAAGGGTTGCGAGGCTCCAGGGGCTTCTTCCAATTAGTTAGAACTTCAATGGAGCTTGGGGCCCGATTTAAGGTTTGGCCGTTACTTCATCACAAATGTGACAGATATCATGGCCAACTTATTACAAGTGCTATTGTGTATAATGCACTTTAGATGGCCTAGCCATCATGTTGTGACAGATTAACCTGTACCCCAAACTCTGAATTAGGTCCTTTGTCTCAGATGTAGGGCAACAAGCAATAGGTAGCTCTACATCTCAGGAAGCATCATCACATGACCGAGGTTATATACTTCATATTGTGTTAAGTGAAGCCTTCTAACATATATGCATTTTTGGGAGAAAATAGACTTATGTCCACTTCAAACTAGGAACTGTGATTCTTTTAAAATTTGCCTGGCAGTATATCAAGGACACAGCTGGATTTGCAATCTCTTATCTGAACTGTCACATCACAACCAATTAAATCCAAAGATGGATGTTGATTCGTGCTCTGGGCTAGACATTAGGAAAGTAGCTTCTTCCTAACGTAGTATGTATGGAGAGGTCACATATTCAGAGAAAAGAAAGTGTACCATCCAGGAATGGGAGGAGGGTTGGATGCACCTGAAGCTCCCACACGTCCAACCAGGGCAGCCTAGCTACAACAAGGATGTTTAAATGGAAGGCGTGGGTGATCCTGAAGTGAAACACTATCTCAATCATCCAGCCCTTTTAAAAAGGAATCCCAGGCAGACATAAGGCTACTTTTCAGAGCATACAAGTGCCTGCACCTTGTACAACTATAAGGCTGAACTAGTGCTAACCATCTTGAATTTGCACAGAGGGGTGTGCACAAGAGACCAACCATCAGGTCTAGCCAATGGACCTACCACATTAGTATACAGGAGGAATCAATCAGAGAAGGTTTTGATTGAGTACCAACACAAGAGGTTTCTGAATGTGCTACAAACCACAAAGGAATCTGCATAAAAAACAAACCACAAATGAAATAAATAAGATCTATCAAAGGGCCCAAACAAAAGGGACTGCTCAAGGAGCTAGCCACAGAAGAGCCCGCACAACAAAATAACCTAAGAGGTCTGCATTGCTATCAAGCACAGGGAATATCTGAAGGGACAGTTTCGGATTTTCATTTATGTAGCGCATATACACTGGTCGAGGCATAGGGGCCCATATGCCGAGCTGGACGCATACTATTCCTTGGGAGTGCTTTGGTTGGAAGAGCCTCTGCATGTTGTGTGGTTTGTATGGACAGTGTTTTTGGTGTTGTGTGCACTTGCCGGAGCTGTACTCTTATTATGACTTTGTCACTGCAATTAGGTGCAAGCTGAAGCGAAATAGAGTTCTGGATTGGATGCTTAAGCATTAAAAGCTTGTGAGTGGATAGAGGGAGGGGAGCATGAGTGCACTGTTGCCTAAGTGGGAACTGTTTTCATGTAGTGCCTGTATTGCTGAGCATCCTCAGCCCAAGTTGCGACTGTTGTGACACTGCACCTACACACTTATGTTTTTTGAAAATCTGGGACCATAGGTGCGGTCAGGCAAGAAGACAGATTCTTACCATTCATGAAGTGGTCTTCATTGTTCAATTGCACCACCTTTGGTGTGAGCTGCCCCTTGGGTACACATCCTCCCATTGTCTAAGGTACAGCATCAGTATTCCCACAGGACTGGGAGAGGGTGAACACATGAGTAGACACACTACTTTAATTCTTAGTAAATGTCCTGAGGTAGTGCAGCGGTATAGGGACAGCAGGCCAACATGTCAATGGCTGTTGTGCTTTGAGTTGTGCTGTATTCTCTTGGAGGTCATGTTAATGGGGAACATACCATAAATTGTATTAAATTCACTCCTGCTGGGCCCAAAACAGCCTAGGGACCAAAGATATCATAGCATTATACAGACAGCTGATGCTCTTTGCTCTCATTGCTGGAACAGCAGAGGAAGAACCAAATATAAGCCATGATCTGCTGATACAGGCTCGGCCGGTGGATTTTGATGATTACGTCTGAGTGATTTGCAGATTGACCAGTTAAGCACTGTCATATCCCCATTACGGCAGGTGTCTTATAGCATGCCACTGTCAGAGCTCTGGGTTGAGAGGTAGTGGCAGCTCTCTTCATATATGGAGCGTTTGCAGCTACTGAGCAGTTGCTCTTTCTCTTCCCCATTTTTCTAGGTGTCTCGTCTATATATAGCATAGTTAACAGAGCTGACGTTTTTACTGAGAGGAGGAGTGAAATATTCAGCAGCAGTCCTTGATACCTCTGCAGTGCAATACAGTCTTTACAATAATTCTAAGAGAACTCCATTGGATGCCACTCGAGGCCAGAATTGACTTCAAAATAACACACAAGGCAGTTTTGACAACACGTTTGGTTGGCTGTGCTATTAAAATGGCAAACTTCACAACATAGAAGGTCAGAGAAACACCAAAGGTAAATTGCCACAGCTCCCGGAAACCACCATAACAAAAATTCTAAAACTCAATCAAGTTTTGTCCTGTCCAGGAGAATGTACTGGTATATGTTTTTGCCCAGTTCTGTGTAATCTGTTGTTTTATATGAAGCGCTCTGAAACCCATGCGCTAGTAAAGGTCCGTAATAATAATAATACTGACAATCATAATGCATGTCAGATATGCTGTCTCTACCTGGATCACAATTCCTTTCAGTTGGTGTGGGAAGTCCTCCCAGGTTTGACACTGATCGACCTAAAGTGATGGCCTTTTTGTGATCATTCTTTGATGATGGGCTGTTTGTACCCCTTTTGTTCCTTGCCCATCCTTACCCTCTGCTTTCTGTTTTCCCTTTAGTGCCTTCTAAGTTTTTTTGCTTCCTTGCCTCTTTATTCTCCGAAACCAGAAACATGCTGCTGCTCTCCATCTCGCAGCACCACCAAGGTGTTTGTATCACCTTCTGAGATAACCTGTGCAACCATCCTGCTGAACCAGCATGCTGCTTCGGGTGATTCCAGCAGCCTTGAATTGTCTCCTAAGCCATTTGGCTCCAGGCCTGATTACTGGTAGGACTGGGGCTAGAAACAGTATGTCCTTCCCAAGCAAGAGATATCCAAGAAGTCATTCTGGGATAATCCTAAACTGCTGTTGGCAATATTCTGAACCAGTGTTGGGGTGTCTTTTCTCTTCCCCTATTTTATCTCTGGTTCCTAACCATCCCACTATTATTCAGTGCCTTCCCTGGAACAGATGGACAATCATCATTGTCAGTTGACTTCATTCAGGAAATTACATTATTATCCTTAAATCCAGACATTTATGTGCGACGGTCAATATATATAATTTCTTCTTTACTTTCCTATGCTCTGGTTATGTTTTTATCTTCAGTGCATCATCTTGGGAAGAGACACTTCTTCACACCCTCCCTGAATTGCTTAGAGTTTTCAATGATACTTAGCTTTTTCAGAAGAGAGATCCAAGGTTTCTCCCTTTTACAGAGAAGGATGGTCTCCTGATTTCTTTCTGTGATGTCATCTTGGAGCACAATAGTCTCATCTGTGAATATCTTTCGAGCTTTACATGAACAAAAGTTTCGCCTTTTCCATTGATGCTCCTCAGAGTTATGCACAGTCTTGAAAGTTGAACATTTAGCAATGGGTAGCCCGTGTTGTAGTTCCTGAGGTAGTGTGAGCTCATCATGTGTATGAATGTGTAGTAGGTATCCTGATGTGGCACTGAATGTGTATGAGGTGTACTGATGTGGCATTCTGGTTTCTTTGTGGCTGTCGTGATAAGGAGATTTAGACACCTTAATAAACCCTTGTGAGATGATGAGGGAAGTCATCACCTGAAGCTTCTGCTTCTGTTGTAATGAACACATGGTGTAATAGCCCCTTCTTGAGGCTTGTTTACTTTGTGACCCATAGATAGGTGGAAGTCTATGATCACTCCCACGTTTCTCTCCCCTGTTTATATAGTATTTGGTACTCCAAATTCCTGGAACCAGTTTGATGAGGGATGGTAGTTCTTCCAGTCTCCACATGTCAAGATCTTCCTTTTCAATAAGTTACATCTGAGATAATTAATCAGCATTCTTTGGTTGGTGGCAAAGAGATACTAATTTAGTCCTAATCTATCCAGATCCCTTGGTGTTTCTTGTGTGGGGATAAGCTCAGCATTATGTTCATAAATGTAATATGTCACTGTGAAATATTTGATCAGATCCAATCAAGGGCCCTCTTTTTGGAGAGAAGGGAGGCAATGACTGATCCATGCAAGACAACTGCCTTAATGCTGACTGGTTCTGATGTTAGAGAGGGAAGTGAGATGAAGTTTGATCAGTCAGGCTGATAAGGCCAGTCCTGAGTGAATCCTTTATGTTCTTGTAATAACTCTTAAAGAAAGTAGTGGGCAACCATGTCAACGGCAGCTATAGCCCCAATAGAAGGAGTGTTGCAACTTAGTTTCCAGCCAACATTGACTTCGTCCTACATGGACATCAGAGCAGAATATGTGCCTCTTCTAGATTGGAACCCATTTTGTTACTTTGAGAGTAAGTTGTTTTCTGCAAAGAAATCACAAAGCTGGTTGAGGGCTGCTATTTTAATTAATTTTTCAAGAAAAGGTCCATTTGCGATTGGTCTGTAGTTGGGCAGGTCTACTGGTTCGAGGCTGCTCTTCTTTATTAGCAGGTTAACTGAATGCCTTGTGTTTTGGTGGGAAATTACCACAACATACAACTGTTGATGATGCTCATTGCCTGGCTTGCAGTGGTCATCAGTAGTATGATTTTAGTAGTCTTGATGCAGTGGAGGTTCTGATGGTGGTCTGTAAGGGAACATACGGGCCCACTAACCTTGAGCAGCTTATGAAATTCCATAATATTTGAAGAAAGCAAGTGTCTGCTGTCTTTTAATTGCCCCCCCTTCACTGCCCTCCCTCCTCACAGTCTTCGCTTCGGTCATCTGTGAGTTTTGCATCATGTTGGTGAAATTATGTTCTACATTTTTAGTGTTGGTCACCAAGTAATCTCCGATGAAGCTGCATAATTTGTGAGACTGATTGTACAGTTGTACAGTGAGGATCCCATGCCTCATGTGCCTAATTTGTGCCACTGATTCCTGGCGGTGGGCACAAGCAAGCACTAATTTTTACGAACTGGGACTTACTTCTCATCAGAATTTGACTGGGGGCAAGAGAGAGAAAGTGAAAAAGGAGAAGAAAAGCAAAATAACAGAACAGTCACAAGGGGAAAAAGAAGGTGGGAGAGTGAGATGAAGAGACAAGCCGTGTACATAAAAGAAGAGGTAAGAGGTGGAATCAGGGCTATTCACCCTTAGTAACTGGCAACGCTGGCATTCATAGGGCCTTGGTAGGCTGCTAAGAAAATTATTTTTGGGCACCTGCACTTACATTTTATTTTTTTACAAATTAAATCAGCTTAGTCTGCTCTTGACAGTGGCGATTATGGTTGAGTAATGTAACTTTTTAGTTTTTATATGGATGCTTTGTTGCTCCCGTTGAATCTCTGCAGTTAAGTTTTGCTGTGCATGCTTCTGGATTTCCTTCTTTGGCACTGAAGTGCTACCACTTGTGATATTATACTCTTTATACCATCATGGTGTTTTACAGCATTTTTATGGTGCATAGATGTTTCAAGAGTGATACGTTTGTCAAAAGCTTCAGAGTTGTGGAGCTGTTTTTCATCTTTTCTTTGGTTGTTGGCATTCCTGAGATGACACTCAGGTTCCTAAAGGTTTTATTTGTTCCAATGCCTGTTGGTGGATGACTTTAGTATTGTAGTAGCTTCCTATCTTGAGGTGACATTTACGCAGAAAAATGTTAAGATAGAAGCCACTCCAGAAGGTTGCTACTTTAACTGTGATTGATATGAGGCCACACAGAGTGAAAATAGCATTGAGGGTTTGTCAGCTGTGTGAGTGTAGTTTCAGCGACTATCTGTGACAAGTTGAAAGTTTACAGGTTTGTTGTAATTATTCTTGGCTGTGAGAGGGAGGGTTGTCAAACCAAATGTTCAGGTCTTTCGTAATCAGAGATATTTATGCCCAAGGGAAGCTTGCTTCCGGGCTTTTCTGAAAGGTCAGCTGTTCTATGGTGGTGTGTAAAGAAGCAGAAACATATACGAAAGTAGCAGTCTTTGTGCATCAGGCCAACAAGGATCCGATATCCGTAGAAAGCAAATCTACAAATGTAGATGGTTTGTAGTCATTCTGGTAAGATTACAATGATAACTTTCCTTGGTAGTTTTGTGCATGGATTCAATATCTAGGTTAGACTACCTTGTGGGCAGCCGGGAGCACTGTCTAGGTTTCAGGTAGAACAGTAGGTCTGGCTTTGAATCAGATATCAGGTGGAAGATGTTATGCTGGTTCTTGCTCACTGGATATGCACTTATCAGCAGGCAGTGTAGGTGGTGCGGTGTGTGAGAGTAGACAGAGGCTGGAAAGGTTACAGCATTACTAGAGAGTGCAGACGCAAGGGAGTAGATATGCAATATGGAGAAGGAGAGGGGCAGCAGGGTACTAGCAGCGAAGAAAGAAAGTGGTGGCTGTAGTGAAGAAGATTTGGGTTCCTCCTCCTTCTTGAAGAGGATACGTAGAGATGTAACAGAATTTGTGGGTGCTGGTGATGTGTGGCCTGCAACGTGATATGAGGTGGAATCGCAAGTGTATTATGGACAAACTGTTGAAAGGCGGGTGCTTCACTTTGTGGGAATGCAAGAGGTGAAAGGGTGCATTCTGCACTAGGTGCCAGTGGTTGCAGTGGTATAGGGTTCCAGAAAAGTATTAGAGGGGGCGAACTGTAGAAATGGATGCTATAACAATATTGGACATTGTGTTGTTTGGAGGTGTCTGGGACATGGCGTAGAAGAACCTAGATAGAAAGGAGGACATGATAGCAGGATACAGTGTTTCTAAGATGTAGGATGATTCAGAGTTTGGGTAGGAGGGAACATTAGAGGCACTTGGTGTAGGGGGAATGACAGGTTGTTAGAGACTGAGAAGAAGGGAGCAGAAAGATGAGGGAATTCAGAGGCGGGGCTAGGGGGGAGAGGAAATGCGTTGCAGGAAGAAGTGTTTTGAGGGTGCAGCAGTGGTGGGTTATGAGAGGGAGTAAGGGCATTGGAGCTGGACAGGTGCAGTTGAAGGAGGGGTACATGCGTATGAGTAGAAAGGGGAGGATGACAATAGCAAGTTGGTGTTGGGGCGCAGTGGTAGGGAGGAGGTACAGATGTCTGCTGGTGGTGGAGTTACTTAGGCTGGTGTGTGGGCTTTGGGGAGGGAAAGAGAAGAAGTCAAAGGAAGAAAAGGAAAAGGGGTCTGCCTTTAGCTTAGGGGTCTCACACTGGCTGCTGCATGGAAGACCCTACAAGTGCCCCAAGATTTGTCCAAGAACGTCCTACAGAGATCTGTCTGTGTACATGAAAGAAAGCCCATCCTGGAAACATAAGAGAGTCATCAGCGCCTCCAGACACTTAAAGTGTAGGTCTTACCTGGTCCATCGCTCTTCTTTGCTTTCCCTTTTTTCTTTCCTTTCCCTTTCTTTTTCTTGGGTGGCATTGGTTCTTTCCCTGTGGACAAACAATGTGAACGCATCAGAGGGAGCTCCACGCAAGGCTTATATTAACAGTAACATACGCATGTTGTGAGAGTGATGTTCCCTGCAATGCTTAAAATGACAAAACTCACACACACAGAAGAGAGAGCTCAATGCAAAACTTACAGTACCCAAAGTTATGCAGAACAGGGGATGGGTGGGAGAAACCTGTAGAACTTCCAGTAACCAAGTCAGTCTGACAGAGATTGTAAGAGGGAGCTCCCTACAGAGCCTTCCGTGCCACAAGTCATACAGGCACAGGAGAGGGGTTTCCAAGCAGAGCGTACAAAAACACAATGATGTCATCAATGATGTTATTTCAGATATCATCAGAGATTTTATCACTGATAAGATAGAACATGTCAGGAGTGATGTAATACATGAGGTCATCAGCAATGCATGGCAAGGATATGAGTTAAGTGATGTGATGTAATATATGAGGTCATCAGCAGTGCATGGCAAGGATATGAGTTATAGTTACTTCAGTTAACAATAAACTAGTCACTTTCAGTATTTCTTTAGCTTAACATGTTATATTTAAACAGACATTTTCACCTATGATGTCAGTTTAACCTTTGGTTTTTCAATGGATTTCTAAGGTTTTTAAATGTAAAGTAAGATATTATTACCATAAATAACTATAAAGTAATTTTAACATTTTTCTAATAAATTTATAGAATGATTTTAATGTAAAGTAAGATTTAGTTACTATTTGTAACTACGCTTACCTATGCTGTGCACAGCCGTCATCATTGATATCATAAATTATGTCATGTAAAATGTGATGAGTAATGTCACGTGAGGTCATAAACAGTGCATGGCGGGGTGCAACTTATAGTTAATGCTGCTAACTATGACTGCTTGATTTCTGTGTTTTTTTAGTTCAAAACGTTAATGTTATTACCGAGAAGATCACCTAATTATAACATTACTTTAACCTTTGATTTTTTCAGTGAATTTTTAAAGTTTTTTTTTTTTTAAATGAAAACAAGTCTTTTTATTATATCTAACTATAACATTACTTTAACAATAAGGGTCATATTTATGATGCCCCTAGCACCACCTTGCGCCACATTTGCTTCATTGTTTTTTACGCAAATGTGCTGTTTAGGTACCATTTCCCAGGTGCCTTATTTACAAAGTGGCTCAAAGCAAGCATTGTTCCACTTTGTAAACCCTTGTGTATGCAAGGGGAGGCGTTAGGAGGCCCCCAAAAATGGTGCAGTGAAATTTAACAGATTTCCCTGCACCATTTTTGGTGTCCTTTTTAATACGGTGCAACCATTGTGTCATTAGGTGCCGGTAGGGGGGTGCAGAAAAAGTGGTGCATCAAAGCTGATGTGCCACTTTTTCTTAAATATGAGCCTTGGTTTTTTACTGTAGTTGTAGGTTTTTTTAAAGTAAATTATGGTGGGTGTATGGATGGACTGACCTCTCCTTTCAGACCTCTGTCTGAGATAACCGGTTAGCGTAGTAGAGTGTGGAGCGTGAGAGGCCTCTCCTTCCAGACCTCTCTCTCAGATGACAGGTGTGCATAGTACGGTGTGTGGATGGACTGACCCATGTTGTAAGACCTCTTGCTCAGATGACGGGTGTGTGTAGGAAGGTAGGTGTATGGACTGGCCTCTCCTTTCAGACCTCTCGCTCAGATGACAGGTGTGCATAGTGGTGTGTGAGAAGAAACTATTCTCTCCTGTCAGACATCTCTCTCAGATGACAGGTGTGTGTAGCAGAATGTGTGAATGGACTGCCCTCTCCTGTCAGATCTCTCTCAGAGATGATGGGTATGTGTAGTAGGGTGTGTGGATGAACTGGCTTCTTCTTTGAGACCTCCCTCAGATGACAAGTACATGCACTAGTGTGTAGGTAGGGACTGCCCTCTCATATCAGATGTCTTACACAGATGAAGGGTGTGCATAGTAGGGTGTGTGAATGCACTTCTCACTCCTGTCAGACCTCTCTCTTAGTTGACAGATGTGCATAGTAGGGTGTGTGGATGGACTGGTTCTCCTTTCAGACCTTCTTCTCAGATGAATTGTATGCATAGTAGTGTGTGGGTAGGGGTTGCCCTCTCCTGTCAGATCTCTCTCAGAGATGATGGGTGTGCATAGCAGGGTGTGTGAATGGACTGGCCTTTCCTTTCAGACCTCACTCTCAGTTAACAGGTGTGCGCAGTAGGAAATGGGGAACGGCTATCCCATTCCTGTCAGATATCTCTCTCAGATGACGGGTGTGCGCAGTAGGGCGTGGGGATGAACTGGTCTGTCCTTTCAGACCTCTCTTTCAGATGACAAATGTGAATATTAGTGTGTGGGGATGGACTGCCCTCTCTTTTCTGATCTCCCTCTCAGATGAAGAGTGTGTGTAGTAGGGTGTATGGATGGACTAGCCTCTCCTTTCAGTCCTTCCTCTCAGATGACAGGAGTGCGTAATAGTACATGAGGGGGGAATATCCTCTCCTGTCATACCTCTCTCTCAGATGACAGGTGTTTGTGTAGTAGGGTATGTGGAAAGGCTGGCCTCTCCGTTCAGACCTCTCTTTCAGATGATGGTTGTACATAGTAGGGTGTGTGAATAAACTGGCCTCTGCTTTCAGATGACAGGTGTACGTAGTAGGGTGTGTGAATGGACTGGTCTCTCCTTTTAGACCTTTCTCTCAGATGACAGGTGTGCATAGTAGTGTGTGAGAAGGAACTATTCTCTCCTGTCAGACCTCTCTCTCAGATGACAGCTGTGTGTAGTAGCATGTGTGAATGGACTACCCTTTCCTGTCAGACCTCTCTGTTAGATGATGGGTATGTGTAGTAGGGTGCGTGGATAAACTGGCTTCTTCTTTCAGACCTCTCTCTCAGATAACAGGTACACACAGTTGTGTGTAGGGAGGGACTGCCCTCTCATATCAGATCTCTCACACAGATGAAGGGTGTGCATAGTAGGGGGTGTGAATGAACTTCCCTCTCCTGTCAGACCTCTCTCTTAGATGACAGATGTGCAAAGTAGCATATGTGGATGGACTGGTTTCTCCTTTCAGACCTTCTTCTCAGTTGAATTGTATGCATAGTAGTGTGTGGGTAGGGATTGCCCTCTCCTGTTAGATCTTTCTCAGAGATGATGGATGTGCTTAGCAGGGTGTATGGATGGACTGGCCTTTCCTTTCAGACCTCTCTCTCAGTTAACAGGTGTGCGCAGTAGGGTATGGGGAAGGGCTATCCCTTCCTGTCAGATATCTCTCAGTAGGGTGTGGGGATGAACTGGTCAGTCCTTTCAGATGTGACGCCGTGCTTAACCGCATAGCCTCTTTTTTCTTCCGCAGTTGGATCGTGACTCCGATTAGCGGAGCGCCATCCTCCGCATTTTTGCACACATTTAACAACACGTTTCAGGATGCACATTTCGTGCTCCCGGTCATGTTGTTCTTACCTGTTTACTTAAAATTCTTCTTACTTATCAGTGGTGGATTTTTCTTCTTGTCTTTTTACCTTCTTTTTCTTCTGTTTTCTAAGCACTTCATTTTTTCTATCTCCTGGGTTCCATGCTGTCTTCTTGCTGGTTTCCATGTTGTCTTCTTTCTGTTCCTTTTTCCCAGCATGCCTTTTTCTTTTATACTACTGCCTTTTTCCCATTCTGCTCTATGGGTCTTTCCCAAACCAAGATAGTGTTGCCTTCTCTTTCCTGTGTTGTCACTTCCTGTCTTCCAGTATATAAGGTCCAGATGTACCAAGGGGTTTTATCCATTCTGTGCCTATGGGAAAATGTGTTTGTACGTATGGCCCTAAGTCACTCAGTCCTGATCTGCCTTGCGTTGCAAACACTACTTCTTGGTGGTGATCTTCGCTCCTGTTCGTCGTGTTTTTCTCTTTTCCTGTTGCTGATTGAGATTTTTCCTTTTTCCTGTTCCTGTTGCAGATTTAGATTTTTCCTTTTGTTCCTTTTTTCATTCCTCATTTTTCCTCTATTTCAGGAGTCCTGTGTTTGAGGTTTTTTTCCCACCAGGACTCCTTCTAGAGGGTACGGTCTGCTTAGGCGTTTTCCTGTCAAGCAGCATCGTGGCTACTAGAAAGGGTCGCCCCAATATTGGTCTATTCAGAACCAGCAGAAGACCGGGTATCCTTTCAAATCCTGCAGTCAAAGGTGGGAAGCATTGTGCAGACCGTGACATCAGACCTCTCTTTTAGATGACGAATGTGCATATTAGTGTGTGGGGATGGACTGCCCTCTCTTTTCTGATCTCACTCTCAGATCGAGTGTGTGTAGTAGGGTGTATGGATGGACTAGCCTCTCCTTTCAGTCCTTTCTCTCAGATGACGAGTGTGCGTAATAGTATATGAGGAGGGACTATCCTCTCCTTTCAGACCTCTCTCAGGTGAC
This sequence comes from Pleurodeles waltl, assembly GCF_031143425.1. Lineage (NCBI taxonomy): Eukaryota > Metazoa > Chordata > Amphibia > Caudata > Salamandridae > Pleurodeles > Pleurodeles waltl. The sequence continues at coordinate 1,349,123,620 of NC_090440.1, forward strand.
AGGTGTGTGAGTAGTAGGGCATGTGGAAATACTGAGCTCTCCTTTCAGACCTCTCTCTCAGATGATGGGTGTGTATAGTAGGGTGTGTGGATAAACTGCCCTCTCCTTTCAGATGACAGGTGTACGTAGTAGGGTGCATAGATGGAGTGGTCTCTCCTTTCAGATCTCTCTCTCACATGACAGGTGTGCATAGTAGGGTGTGGGGAGTGGCAGACCTCTCCTTTCAGACCTCTCTCTCAGATGATGGGTGTGTGTAGTAGTGTATGGGGAGGGACTGCCCTCTCCGGTCAGACTTCTCTCTCATATGACGGGTTATCATAGTGGGGCATGGGAAGTGACAGGCCTCTCCTTGTAGACCTCTCTCTCAGATGACAGGTGTGCATAGAAGTGTGTAGAGATGGACTGCCTTCTCCTGTCAGACCTCTCTCTGAGATGTGTGTAGTAGTGTGGGGGGAGACTGCTTTCTCTTGTCAGACCTCTTTCACAGATGACAGGTGTGCATAGTTAGGTGTGTGGATAGGCTGGCCTCTCCTTTCAGACCTCTCTCTGACACAACAAGTGTGAGTAGTAATGTGCAGGGAGGGGCTGGATTCTTCTGTCAGACCTCTCTCACAGATGACCGGTGTGCATGGTAGGGTGCGTAGATAGACTGGGCTATCATTTTAGACATCTCTCTCAGATGATGGGTGTGTGTAGTAGTACATGGGGAGGAATCCGCATCTTCTGTCAGACGGCTCTCTCAGATGACGGGTTAATGTATTAGGGTGTGGGGAGTGACAGGCCTCTCTTTCCAGACCATTCTCTCAGATGACGAGTGTGTAAATTAGGGTGTGTGGATGGACTGGCATCTCCTTTTAGACCTCTCTCCTAGATGATGGGTGTCATGGTATGTGGCAAGGGACTATCCTCTCCTGTCAGATCTCTCAGATGAAAGGTGTGCATAGTAGGGTGTGTAGATGTACTTGGCTATCCTTTTAAACCTACATCTCAGATGATGGTTGTGCGTAGTAGTGTGTGGATGAACTGGCCTATCCTTTCAGACCTCTCTTTCAGATGACATGTGTACATAGTAGAGTGTATGAATGGACTGGCCTCTCTTTCAGATCTCTCTCTCTCAGTTGACAGGTGTGTGTACTAGTGTGTGAGAAGGGACTGCCTTCTTCCATCAGACGTCTCTCTCAGATGATGGGTGTGCATAGTAGGGTGTGTTGATAGACTGGCCTCTCCTTTCAGACCTCTCTCTCACACAACCGGTGTGTGTAGTAATGTGTAGTGAGGGACTGCTCCCCCCTGTCAGACCTCTTTCACAGATGACAGGTATACATAGTAGGGTGTGTGTATGGACTGGCCTCTCCTTTCAGTCCTATCTCTCAGATGACAGGTGCACATAGTAGCTTGTAGGAAGGGACTGCCCTCTCCTGCCTGTCAGATCTTTCCCACAGATAAAGGGTGTGTGTGGTAGGGTGTGTGTATGGACTGGCTTCCTCTCAAACCTCTATCTCAGTTGACAAGTGTGCGTAGTAGTGTGTGGGGAGGGGCTATCCTCTCCTGTCAGACGTCTCTCTCAGATGATGGATGTGCCTAGTAATGTGCGGGGAGGGACTGCCCTCTCCTGTCAGACCTCTCTTGCAGATGATGGGTGTGTGTAGTAGTGCATGGGGACGGACTATGCTCTCCTGTCACAACTCCCTCTCAGATGACTGGTGTGCCTCTTAGGATGTGTGGATGGACTGCCCTCTCTTGTCAGTCCTCTCACCCCAATGAAGGGTATGCATAGTAGGATTTGTGTAGGAAAGTACCATCTTGCCTGGCATGTTACCCCCATATTTCAATGTATATATGTTGCTTCAGTCTATGTGTCACTGGGACCCTGCCAGGCAGGGCCCCAGTGCTCATAAGTATGTGCCCTATATGTGTTCCCTGTGTGATGCCTAACTGTCTCACTGAGGCTCTGCTAACCAGAACCTCAGTGGTTATGCTCTCTCTGCTTTCCAAATTTGTCACTAACAGGCTAGTGACTAAATTTACCAATTCACATTGGCATACTAGTACACCCATATAATTCCCTAGTATATGGTACTGAGGTACCCAGGGTATTGGGGTACCAGGAGACCCCTATGGGCTTCAGCATTTCTTTTGCCACCCATAGGGAGCTCTGACAATTCTTACACAGGCCTGCCACTGCAGCCTGAGTGAAATAACGTCCATGTTATTTCACAGCCATTTACCACTGCACTTAAGTAACTTGGTGAAGGTTGGGTGCAAAGTTACTTAGTGTGTGGGCACCCTGGCACTAGCCAAGGTGCCCCCACATCGTTCAGGGCAAATTCCACGGACTTTGTGAATGCGGGGACACCATTACACGTGTGCACTGTACATAGGTCACTACCTATGTACAGCATCACAATGGTAACTCCTAACATGGCCATGGAACATGTCTAAGATTATGGAATTGCCACCCCAATGCCATTCTGGCATCGGAGGGACAATTCCATGATCCCCTGGGTCCCTAGCACAGAACCCGGGTACTGCCAAACTGCCTTTCTGGGGTCTCCACTGCAGCTGCTGCCAACCCCTCAGACAGTTTTCTGCCCTCCTGGGGTCCAGGCAGCCCTGGCCCAGGAAGGCAGAACAAAGGACTTCCTCTGAGAGAGGGTGTAACACCCTCTCCCTTTGGAAATAGGTGTGAGGGCTGGGGAGGAGTAGTCTCCCCCAGCCTCTGGAAATGCTTTGATGGGCACAGATGGTGCCCATCTCTGCATAAGCCAGTCTACACCGGTTCAGGGATCCCCCAGCCCTCCTCTGGCGTGAAACTGGACAAAGGAAAGGGGAGTCACCACTCCCCTGACCTGCACCTCCCACGGGAGGTGCCCAGAGCTTCTCCAGTGTGTCCCAGACCTCTGCCATCTTGGAAACAGAAGGTGTTTGTGGCACACTGGACTGCTCTGAGTGGCCAGTGCCAGCAGGTGACGTCAGAGGCTCCTTCTGATAGGCTCTTACCTCTTTTGGTAGCCAATCCTCCTTCCTAGGTAGCCAAACCTCCTTTTATGGCTATTTAGGGTCTCTGCTTTGGGGATCTCACCAGATAACGAATGCAAGAGCTCATCAGAGTTCCTCTGCATCTCCCTCTTCACCTTCTGCCAAAGGATCGACAGCTGACTGCTCAGGACGCCTGCAAAACCGAAACAAAGTAGCAAGATGACTACTAGCAACCTTGTATCGCTTCATCCTGCCGGCTTTCTCGAATGTTTCCAGGTGGTGCATGCTCTGGGGGTAGCCTGCCTCCTCTCTGCACCAGGAGCTCTGAAGAAATCTCCCGTGGGTCTACGGAATCTTCCCCCTGCAACCGCAGGCATCAAAAGACTGCATCACCGGTCCTCTGGGTCCCCTCTCAGCATGACGAGGGTGGTCCCTGGAACTCAGCAACTCTGTCCAAGTGACTCCCACAGTCCAGTGACTCTTCAGTCCAAGTTTGGTGGAGGTAAGTCCTTGACTCCCCACGCTAGACTGCATTGCTCGGTACCGCGTGATTTGCAGCTGCTCCGGCTCCTGTACACTCTTCCAGGATTTCCTTCGTGCACAGCCAAGCCTGGGTCCTCGACACTCTAACCTGCAGTGCACAACCTTCTGAGTTGTCCTCCGGTGTCGTGGGACTCCCTTTTGTGACTTTGCGTGGACTCCGGTAAACTGTTCTTCCAAGTGCCTGTTCAGGTACTTCTGCGGGTGCTGCCTGCTTCTGTGAGGGCTCCCTGACTTGCTAGGAGCCCCCTGTGTCTCCTCATCCAAGTGGTGACATCCTTGTCCCTCCTGGGCCACAGCAGCATCCAAAAACCCTAACCGTGACCCTCGCAGCTAGCAAGGCTTGTTTGCGGTTTTTCTGCGTGGGAACACCCCTGCAAGCTTCTTCACAATGTGGGACATCCATCCTCCAAAGGGGAAGTTCCTAGTCCTCTTCGTTCTTGCAGAACTCCAAGCATCTTCCAACAGGTGGCAGCTTCCTTGCACCCTCAGCTGGCATTTCTTGGTCTCCTGTCCACTCTCGACACTGTCGCGATTGGCGAGGATAGCACTGTGCTAATCCTATTTGTGTAAAGTAACTTGTAAGGGGTTAAAAATAAATTACATACCAACCTGCAAAGAAAAGGCACCTCAGATGTAAAACCATATGATATAAAGGCACGTCTGATGTAATGACTGACAGAATGACTCTGATGTAACAAGTGACATTCTGAGAGGAAGTTTCCTGCAAAGCTCACAGTAACATGACACACAAGCAAAGGGGATGAGAGGAAGCTGTCTATAGAGCTTGCAGCAACCCAAATCATACCTCCAGAGCTTACAGTAAACGTTGTACAGGGTTGGGGCTTCTGCTGAGTTGACAGTTACACAACTCATACCAACATAGTGCTAGAGAGGAGCTCCATCTGGAGTTTATCTTAACATAAGACAACCAGGCACAGAAAGGTGAAAGGGAGCTCTATGTAGAACTTGCAGTAACTCAGAATACACAGAAATAGGATGAGAGGAGGCTCCCTGCAGAGCTTCCACCAATGAAAATCATGCAGGCACCCAGTGAAGAGGAACTGCTGTAAAAGCTTACTTTGACAAGTAATACAGGCACATTAGGGTGTTATGGAGCTCCTTGCAGACCTTGCAGTAACCTATTATACACGTATAAGGGTGGGAGGAAGCTATCTAGATAGTATGAGACGGAGCGCCGTGCAGAACTTACAAAGACCTCAAGTCTCAACCTCTAGGAGTCAGACTTATGAATATGGAGTTTGATTTTGCACTCTTGTTGGACCTGGTCCTTTTTACAGGGTCATCCCCAAACTTTTTGCCTTCCTCCTCCTATTTCTTCTGACCCTTTTTGTTGACGTTAGGACGTTGGACACTTTACCACTGCTGATCAGTACTAAAGTGCATGTGCTCTCCCTTCTAAACTTGGTTTGATTGGCTTACACCTAATTGGCACATTTAACTTACCCGTTATGTCCCTTGTACAGTGGTATCCCTATACCCAGGGCCTGTAAATTAAATGCTACTAGTGGGCCTGCACCGCAGCTTGTGCCACCCACAGAAGTAGCCTTTCAAATCTGCCTCAAGCCTGTCACTGCAGAGCCTGCATGCTCAGTTTACTGCACAGGGACCTGGCATCTAAATTTACTTGCCAGGCCTGGAACTCCCCTTTTACTACATATAGGTCACCCCCAAGGGAAGCCCTAGCTAGCTTTTTGGGCAGGGTGCTGTGTATGTAAAAGATAGGACATATGTCTTTATATACTACATGTCCTGGTAGTGACAAACAACCTATCTAGTCTCTCACTACTGTGAGTGCTGCCTCTCTCAGATCACTGCCTTGGAAATGCCCTAACATATGTCTAAGTGAGATTGTCAAATCTACGAGGGGTGGTGTAGGCATGTTTGGTATGGATGTAATGGTGGTGAGAAATGCTGCTTTTTTTAAACAAATTTTATTGATTTCACATTGCGAACACATAGGTACGTTAAACAAAGGAATGGCAGTATATATGTATTACAAATTAAAAGTCTTAACTATGACAGTGATCGCGTAACAGAGACATTCTTCGAATAATGGTACCTTAATAAAGAGAAACCCAGTGTACCTCAAATCTGAGTCCCTATTTTTCTCTCTGGTGGTGTCTAGGTTATGTTGCTTTAAGATGCAGTGAGTGATAGTGTGGTATCTCCCTCAGCAATATTTTGTGGTGAATTAACGTGTAACTTTGGGTAACTCTTAACTCCCCCCCCCCCCGGACCCTCACCACCCGCCAACCCACACCTTCTGCTGAAATTCCTCACTGTTCTACCATCTATGCTGCATCTGGTTGTCACACAAAGAGTCCCAAATGAATTAATCCAGCATTTGCCCTAGTTCTTATATCAATAGTGAGAAATGCTGCTTACTGGTGTAGGTGGATTTTTTATTACTGATACAGAAATGCCATTTTTAGAAAGAAAACTTTCTCTGTGCTTATGACTCTGTTGTTTTGCAGCTTGCCTCCAATCCACGTCTGGGGCAGAGTGACAGCTGAGCTTTCTGCATACTTTCCAGACAGCCTGTACACAGGGAGGGTGGAAGTGTCACAAGAGTGCATCTGCATATTTAATGGTCTTCCTGGGCTGGGGTCAGCAGTCTCACTGACCCCATCCCACTCTGTGACAAGGCTGGGACTGCTGCCTTCCCTCATTGGCTGACCTTAGGGAAGGCAGCAGTCCCAACCCTGCTGGGCCCTCCGAGGCTGAATGTAAGTGTGTGTGTGTGTGATCTTTTAAAATGAGTGTTTGGTGCATACGTTCATGTTTGAATGTTATGAGTGTTGTTAATGGATATGCGTGCATGCGTGCGTGTGTGTGTGAAAGAATGAGTGTGTGTGTGATCTTTTAAAATTAATGTTTGGTGCGTGCGTGCATGTTTGAATGTTATGAATGTTGTTAATGGATGTGTGTGTATGTGTGTGAAAGAATGAGTGTGTGTGTGGGTGATCTTTTAAAATGAATGGTGCATGCTTGTTTGAATGTTATGAGTGTTGTTGATGGATGTGCACGCATGTGTATGTAAAAGAATGAGTATGTGTGTGCTTCCCGCCTGCCCCCCACTCCTAAAGCTGCCGGCCGCCACTGCTTTTGACCTTTACATTTGCTCACACACACATGCTTACACATACACACACAATCACACATAAACACTCTTGCGCTTGCATGCATGCACACAACATACATTTAAAAACATTTTTACTTCCCTCAACTGTTAGGGAGGGTCATATTCGAGCTAATTGTACTCCATTTTTATTATACTAATAGTGAATAATATGTTATTCACTATCAGTGTAATGAACATTGAAAAAAAACGAGATTGCAGTGCCAACCAATGTCCATTAGGACAGCTGCTCTTGTGTTTCTGCCACTGAAACTGCCACCTCTGAGGCTAGGGGGTCGCAAATGCAGAGCCAGGGATTGCAAGGGGCAAGCCAGGGGTCACAACTGCGACCCCTGGTGACCCCTAAATGGCATCCATGGTTTTGAGAAAGTGTATACTCTAAGGATGCAAAACTGTAGAGAAACAGCATTATTTCCATGTGAGACAGTGCTATACTAGATAATTTTGATGGGGCCAATAATCAGGCAAACAGTCATACAGACTAAAAGAAGCAAACATCTAATGCAAACATTGAAAAGGAGGTTCTGTAAATGCTGGTGCAGGCGTCTTCTGATGTTTACCCTTCATGTTTATCTTGCAGAATTCATTACCAAAATAAAAGTGGGATCAATTTGAAGATCCTTGATTTAGCATGGTACAGGATGGGGTTGACAATATCTTCATAGACGATGGAGGTGTATTGCCTCATTGCCTGCATTCCTGTAGCTGGAGGGAAGAGACCCAGACACCGATGTGAGGAGGAAGAGACACAGATGCGTTTTGAAATTGCATGAGGCCTTTTGTTCAATCCATAACTGCTGAGGCTTTTCAACCCCCTCTGCTGAGCCCTTTTTTCAGGGTACTCTGCACTTACGCCTTCATAACATTATTCCTCTTAAGGGATCCACACCACAATTACATCCTTTTTCTTAATAATCCTGGGGATATAAAAGTACCCAGGGTTTTAAGTATGAGCAGTGCTTAATTTGTGTTTGTTGTTTCCGGTGTGGAGCACTGGCACTTATTTTTGAGGGCCGGCACTTATTTTTCTGCCTCAAGCATTTACTGTGAGCAAAAGGCACATATGGGAAAGACGGAGGAAGAGAAAAACGAAAACGCATCAAATTGGGAGAAAGGAGAAAGCTGCAAGTGTGGGCTGAAGGGGCAGGGGGTGGCTGTAAATGGATTGGAGAGGCCGAGATGGCTTCAGGATTACGCTGCCTTAGCATTCCATGTTTGCACATTTAATTGCAGCAGCCGCATGTTTAAGGGGAGGGCTTTGGGCACCAGCATGTTTTCATTTACAAATAGTCTGAGTAATACAGGTAAGCTTCACTCATTGTCTTCCTCCTAACAGTGAACCTTGTGAGTGATAGTCTCCTGACCTCTAGACATCCCCAATGCCAAAAAGGAAAAATACTCCTCTCTCCTCCTAATATGGCTGACACAACCCCTTCCTGTGTTACACTTCTACTTCTTAGGAGGGGTGAGGGAGAATTATAACGTAATAACCAAGAAACAAAGCAAAAACGCACGTTTTATCCAACGTGCTAACCTACTAATAACCGTAAGGACGTAGAAAATAAGTTGTAATGGTAGCTTACAGTACGTAATTAAAGTATTGGATAAAGCCCATGTTGCTGCTGCACAAATGTCTTTCAAAGATGCTCCTTCAAAAGCAGCTATATTGAAGCAACCCCTCAGTTGGACCTTCATTGCACGAAAGAGGGAAGATGAATTCCTGCTTAGAATAGGTTAAGGAAATAGCTGCTTTTACCCTTCTGCTAAAAAAGGAAGTAGAGGGTTTGTGAGCTTTCTGTGCAATACCAAAAAGAGCATCTGTTTTCCTGAAAGAAGATGTTCCATTCGGATAAGTAGATAATTATATATGTAGATCCTGGGGGTGCCACAATCTCACCTGGTCCTAACATAGAGAAGGGAAAAGCACTGGGAGGACTATGCGCTGAGAATAGTTAAAAGATGGGGGAACAAAAGAAGAGACCTTCTGGAATTCTGAGCAGAAAGAGCAAAGAAGGAGGACTTCCAACTGGAGAGGGAGAGGTTACCAAGGACAACAAAACCAACTTGAGGCTTCCAGAATTACGTCTACCCTGATCTTTTGCACAACTCTGCATAACATGACAATTGGGGGAAAGCCAACTAAAGTCTTGTTGGGCAAGAAATGCTCATTGCATCTACTGGCCCACACCCCTGGAGTTGGAAGGAGAGAGCAGTGGTTCTTGAGACGAAGAGATCCAACCATGGGATTCTGAGAAGAGCCTGCAGGGCCACTAATGACTGGGGAGACAGGGACATCTCCATCATATATGGAAAGACTTGACTCAGACTGTCGACAGGAACATTCTCCATCCTTGGAAGATAGACTGCAGCGAGAGATCAGAGACTGAGCACAGCCCATGTGCTCATTTCCTCCACCAACAAATTCAAAGAAGGAACCCTGGAACTCCGGGGATGATTGATGTAGGCCCCGATTACCTGATTGTCTTGTCGAACCAAGACAAATTGATTCCGCACATGGGGAGAGGAAGCTATAACGGCTTTGAAGATCAGTTTATGTAGTCTCAGAGGAGGGAAACATACTGGCTCGAGATTGTTATGTAAGGGAGCTCCTATGTACTATAAGGCTTGCCCCCAGATAAAGTTGGGATTTCTTCAAGTTCAGCCGAAAACAGTGATGTTCAACATCCAGCACACTTGAGAGGCTGCTTCTGATGTCTTTGAAAATAACCACAGATTAACCAATGATCAAAGTAAAGAAAGCCAGGATGCCAATGACATGCAGATTACCCACCGGAGGATCTATGGTCTTTGTAAAGATTCTAGTGGCTGAAGAAAGCCGGAAGGGGAGGATGCAAAACTAGAAGTGATCTCCGGTGATTAAAAAGCTCAGAAATCTTTGGAAATCTGGATACATCACAATGAGCAGATAAGCATCTAATAACTACAAGGATGCCAGAAAGCCCTGGTGAACAAGCAGTATAATCGACGGGATGGTTTGCGTTTTGAACTTCAGAAAAGTAAAATGGAGATTCACCCTTTTCAAGTCAAAGTCTCCACAAGCCTCCACAAGCCTTCTGGACCAGGGACTTCAAGGAGTAACAACCCAGTCCTCTCTCCTATTCCAGGATGGGTATTTTTGCTTCCTTCATCAAGAGATCTGAGACATGGGGGCTAATGGGACACTCTGGAACCTGAGTTGGACAGAAGAAATATTCTGGAGTTGAAGTGAAATCTGTTCTGTACCATTCAAACACAATTCACAGAATGCAAGAGTCTTTCATAGTCTCCCTCTAAACAAGGGGTAAGAAGAGAAGTCTTCAGCCCTCCTTCCTTGAATAGTCATGCTTTTTGGGAGGAAGGCAGGTGACGGGTGATTACTGGCTGGATCTGGGATTTCTCAGATGAGAGGCCATCCCCGCCAAGATCCCTGCTCCGAAAGGGCCGATTCTTGCCCTAAAAGAGCCAAATGCTCCCGGGAATCTAAATCCTCTGCCTCTATAGGATGGGCACAAGAGCTTTCTGTCTTCGGCTAATTCCTTCACCAAATCTTCCAGTTAAGGTCCAGACAGTTTACATCCAAATAAGGGAATGTGGGACACCAAAGACGTCTGTGAATTGTCAACTTTCAAGTTTCTTGACTAGAGATTTCTTCTTGCTGAAATTGGTGATCTGAAAGCCAAAGCTGGTGCACACAAGCCATCGAAAGAGATAGCTAACAAAAATCTCACTTCAATAAGGATTCCTTCTTTGCGATTTCTTATTTAGAGAGTCGCAATTTTTGACTCTCTAAACAGGGTTGCAAAATGCTTTCATACATCTGGCCCCTAGTTACTTCCTCCTACGGTATGATGGACATCCTCATCAGGGATGCCCGACTCAAAAGAGATAAGTTATTGGAGGAGATTATTGTTTTGGAAAAAGAGATTAGAGAGATAAATCTTCCTGAAGCCAAAGAAAAAAACTTTAAGATACTTAAAGAGGTTATACACAAACATCAGGATTATATCAAAGATAAGAAAATACGCAAACTTAGAAGAGATGACAATGATTACAAGAATGGTAGGGTCTTCACGTTTGCACAGAAATTTGACAACATTAAAATTGACAGGAATGAGGGAACTCCACATACGCACACCACTGACACAATCTCTGTCGCCTCTACTAGCGATACCGAGCTATCCAGTGTTCTAGTATAAATGACAGTGACACTGGCATTACATCACATCGACCTACTGTAGGAGGCTGGCCTGGCTTATAGTGGGTACCTTGTGGTACTTACACCCTGTGCCAGGTCCAGTTATCCCTTATCAGTAGAATAGAGGTGTTTCTAGCAGCTTATACTGATAGAAGGTAGCTATGGCAAAGCAGCTTAGGCTGAACTAGGAGACATGCAAAGCTCCTACTATACCACTTATATCACATAGCACAATATCATAAGAAAACACAATACTCAGAGTTACTAAAAATAAAGGTACTTTATTTTAGTGACACTATGCCAAAAGTATCTCAGAGGATACCCTCACTTAGGAGGTAACTAATATACACATATTTTATGTACACAAACCCAAAACAGGTAAATAACAGTAAGAAAAGTAGTGCAAACAATGTAAAATCACAATAGGATGCAATAGGTAGACATAGGTCTAGGGGCAACACAAACCATATACTCCAAAAGTGGAATGCGAATCACGGATGGACCCCAGACCTATGGGAGATTGTAGAGGGTCACTGGGACTTTGAGAAAACAGTAAGGGTGTCCAAAATACCCCACCCCAAGACCCTGAAAGTAGGAGTAAAGTTACCCTACCACCCCAGAAAGACACAATAGTTGTGATAGGGGATTCTGCAAGAACCACAAGCACCAGCAAAACACTGAAGATGGATTCCTGGACCTGAGGACCTGTAAAGCAAGGGGACCAAGTCCAAGAGTCGCAATAGTGTCCAGGGGGGGCAGGAGCCCAGAAAACCCCAGATGAAGGTGCAACAGGGCTGCCTCTGGGTGGAAGAAGCCAAAGATTCGGCAACAACGAAGAGAGCTAGGAACTTCTCCTTTGGATGGAAGATGTCCTACGGTGTGCTGGAGGTTGCAGAAGTGTTTCCACACAGAAATACCGCAAACAAACCTTGCTAGCTGCAAGAGTCATGGTTGAGGATTTTGGGTGCTGCTGGAGACCAGGAAGGACCAGGATGTCGCCCCTTGGAAGAGGAGACAGAGGGGGCGCTCAGCAACTCAGAGAGCCCCCACAGAAGCAGGCAGCACCCACAGAAGTACCAAAGCAGGCACTTAGAAGATCCGTGAACTCAGAGTCACAAAAGGAGGGTCCCACAACGTCGGAGTCCAACTCAGCGGGTTGAGCACTGCAGGACGGAGTGCTGGGGACCCATGCCAGGCTGTGCACAAAGGAATCCTTGGAAAAGTGCCCAGAAGCCGGAGCAGCTGCAAATCACGCAGTACACAGGTTTGCTGTCTGGCGTGGGGAGGCAAGGACTTACCTCCACCAAATGTGGACAGAAGGGCCACTGGACTGTGGGAGACACTTGGACCCAGCTCCTGTGTTCCAGGGATCACGCTCGTCAGGATGAGAGAGGACACAGAGGACCGGTGATGCAGAAGTTTGGTGCCTGTGTTGGCAGGGGGAAGATTCCGTCGATCCACGGGAGATTTCATCTTGGCTTCCAGTGCAGGGTGAAGGCAGACAGCCCTCAGAGCATGTACCACCAGGAAACAGTCGAGAAAGCCGGCAGGATGAGGCGCTATAATGTTGCAGGTAGTCGTCTTGCTACTTTGTTGCGGTTTTGCAGGTGTCCTGGAGCAGTCAGCGGTCTATCCTTGGCATAAGTCGAAGAGGGAAGTACAGAGGAACCCTGGTGAGCTCTTGCATTCGTTATCTGAGGAATAGCCCAGAGGAGAGACCCTAAATAGCCAGAAACTGAGGTTTGGCTACTGAGAAAGGAGGCTTGTCCCCTGAAAGAGGTAAGCACCTATTAGGAGGGGTCTATGATGTCACCTGCTGGCACTGGCCACTCAGAGCAGTCCATTGTGCCCCAACACCTCTGAATCCAAGATGGCAGAGGTCTGGGACACACTGGAGGAGCTCTGGGTACCTCCCCTGGGAGGTACTGGTCAGGGGAGGGGTCACTCCCCTTCCCTTTCTCCAGTTTCGCGCCAGAGCAGGGCTGGGGGATCCCTGAGCCGGTGTAGACTGGCTTATGCAGAGATGGGCACCATCTGTGCCCATCAAAGCATTTCCAGAGGCTGGGGGAGGCTACTCCTCCCCAGCCCTTCACACCTATTTCCAAAGGGAAAGGGTGTAACACCCTCTCTCAGAGGAAATCCTTTGTTCTGCCTTTCTGGGACTGGGCTGCCCAGAAGCCAGGGGGGCAGAAACCTGTCTGAGGGGTTGGCAGCAGCTGCAGTGGAAACCCCGAAAAGGCAGTTTGGCAGTACCCGGGTTCTGTGCTAGAGACCCGGGGGATCATGGAATTGTCACCCCAATACCATGGTATTGGGGTGACAATTCCATGATCTTAGACATGTTACATGGTCATGTTCGGAGTTACCATTGTGACGCTACACATAGGTAGTGACCTATGTGTAGTGCACGCGTGTAATGGTGTCCCCGCACTCACAAAGTTCGGGGAATTTTCCCTGAACAATGTGGGGGCACCTTGGTTAGTGCCAGGGTGCCCACACACTAAGTAACTTGGCACTTAACCTTCACCAAGTGAGGGCTAGACATATAGGTGACTTGTAAGTTACTTATGTGCAGTGAAAATGGCTGTGAAATAACATGGACGTTATTTCTCTCAGGCTGCAGTGGCAGTCCTGTGTAAGAATTGTCTGAGCTCCCTATGGGTGGCAAAAGAAATGCTGCAGCCCATAGGGATCTAATGGAACCCCAATACCCTGGGCACCTATGTACCATATACAAGGGAATTATATGGGTGTTCCAGTGTGCCAATGAGAATTGGTGAAGATGGTCACTAGCCTGCAGTGACAACTGTGAAAGCAGAGAGAGCATAAACACTGAGGTTCTGGATAGCAGAGCCTCAGTGAGACAGTTAGGCACCACACAGGGAACACATACAGGGCATACATTATTAGCACTGGGGTCCTGCCTAGCAGGATCCCAGTGACACAAGGGCAAAAACAAACATACATACAGTGAAAATGGGGATAACATGCCAGGCAAGATGGTACTTTCCTACACCTACTGTTCCAATGGGCCATAAGTCTTCTTTTTTATTGGAACTAGAAAGATTCAGGAAGGGTCAAAAACAAACTTGCAAAAGGGAAGAGGCCTACACAAACCCATCAGGAGAGGCAAGAACAAATCACACAGACACAACAAAGGAACGGGAGGGTGTGACCACCTCCCGGAACCAGAAGTAACTAGCATTAACCAACAGGGCTGCACAGATATGAATGATGAGATCGCCATTGTCAACTTAACCAATGTGGAACTGAGTGATCAACAAATAAAAATTCTATGCAAAGGTCTGGGTTTTGTGCCTGCATTATTACCGAATTTCACTGAACTACATGTTAATTTGTTTAAATTCATTTGCAAATGTAAGCTGTTAACATTTTTCGAAGGGAAAACTAGTGTGACTGACTCCCTCACACCAACACCATCCCCAGTCAGTGATTTGGCAATCAAGGATGTTAGGGATATTCAAACCTTACTATCCTTGGAACACGCTCCCAATTTTTCTCCCTCTTTGGCAGATATTCTCACTGACTTGGAGATTGATCCCTACTTGAGTGTAGACAGTGGTCTCAAAACCTCCTCCAAGTTCACGTCCAGCTTACCTATGGATAATGTCATTGATATTTTCCACAGACGTATCACATCAGACCTGTACAAGTTGGAAGACCAATACCGAACGGGTCGCAAGAGCATTGCACACAACCTCACTATTTTGGAAAGGGAGGCCCTTTACTCCCTCACCAATATGAAAAACATCATCATCAAGGAGGCTGACAAAGGGGGTAACTTTGCCCTTATGAATAAGTGTGATTACATTAATGAAATAGATAGGCAACTGAATGCTACGGATGCATATCTGCTCTTGCCATGCAACCCAATCAGGGAGGTAAATGATCTCATACATCAGAAACTTGCCTTCTGAAGGGACAGATGTCTCATCACTGACATGGAATTCCGATATATGTTCAATTCCACACCTACTGCCCCATGTATTTACATTTGACCTAAAATACACAAAGGGGGTACATTTCCACCTGGCAGACCCATCATTTCAGGGATAGGCTCACCCACTGAGAGAATTTTCTTACAACCTTTTGTGATGAACCTTCCCTCATATATCAGGGACACAAAAGATTTACTTAGTAAAGTCAGTGACTTTGAGTGGACTGAGGGGCACTATCTGGTCACTCTGGATGTCACTTCACTCTACACCAGCATACCTAGAACAACTGGTTTGACAGCCATTCAACACTATTTGGATACTCGTGATGCCACTATGCTAGAGCATTCGAATATGCTTATGGATTTAATTGAATTGGTCTTGGATAACAACATTTTCACTCACAATGGCTTGTGGTACCGACAAATCCAGGGGGGTTGCCATGGGGGCTAAATTTTCCCCATCCTTTGCCAATATCTACATGGGTTTCTTTGAATTGGATCATACATGGAGGAAATGTTCACCAGACCTGACACAACATATTCTACACTGGGGTAGATATATAGATGATATACTCCTATTTTGGTCGGGTGACTTGGACCTAGTGGGTCGCTTCCTGCAGCATCTTAACACCAACACTTTTAACATTACGTTGTCGGGTGTACACAGCACAACGCAAGTTAATTTCCTAGATCTTACTCTGTACATCAAGGGGAATAAAATGTTCTCAAAACTTTACAGGAAACCTAGTGCTTGTAACGCTGTCCTACATGCTAGTAGCTCCCACCCCGTGTCACAAGTTAATGCAATACCTTTTGGGGATGCGACCCGCATCAGAAGAAACTGCAGTGAGGATACTGTCTTCCTGGAGGAACTCAAACAAATGAACACCCGGTTTCTCTCAAGGGGCTATCCACACAACACTTTGACCAAGGCTAACAACAAGCTTAGCCATACCAAAAGATCAGGCCTACTAGTGAATTCCAAAAAGAAGAAGACATGCAGACCATTGTGTTTAATTACCCCGTACAGTGCTTTAAGCCCGCAGATTTACAACATTTTGCACAAACACTGGCAGTTTTTATTAGCGGATAACTGCTTGAACAAAATCCTGACGGCCAGACCTAGCATTACCTACATTAGAGCCACACTCTATGCAAACACCTCTACCGTAGCTTTCTACCACCAGACCCTGCTGAGACGTGGTTACCCACACCCCCTCTGGGATCATTCAAATGTGGTCATTACAACATCTGTTGCTATATCAGAGACAAATTGGGGAATTCCCAATACAGCACTGCAATCACATACAGAATCAACACATTTATCAATTGCAACACAAACATTGTTGTGTATTGTTTGGTTTGCATCTGCAATCACATTTACATTAGGAGCACCATTCGATCATTGAAAGAGAGGCTACAAAAACACATCAGGGCCATACGCAACAACAATACCAGCTACCCCTTTGCAATACACTTTAACACGCACCATGGGCAACGCAAGATTCTAGACATTACTGCACATGGGATTGATGTGTCTCACACTCCACCTAGGAGTGTAACAGGACCCTGATCCTAAGACGTTTGGAAAGCAGTTGGATTGTTAGACTTAGAGCTGTAGAGGAGGGTATTAATGTTGAAAAGGACGTACATGTCTTCCTGTAAGCACCCCTCTCCGAACTTGACATTCCAATTCTCAGGATTTCACATCGAATTTGCATTTTTGTATAGGTCTAATCTAATGTTTTGCTTGTTGACAATTTTGATGTTTATACTACACAATGGTATGTGTATATGATTACGTGCTGGCACACATGCCCATGAGTCCCTATAAGATAGATTGCAATATGCGTATGTATTATTGGATCGTTTTTCGCCTAATTGGTTTTAAGTAAGTCATCACTATGCTGTTTCTGTGATTTGTTTTTCCACTGTAGCTCATGGAATATTCTAGTCCAGTTGCTCACATAAGTTTCACTGCCAGGAATGCCGGTCAGTTTTACTATTTTCATTTGTTTCTAACTGGTATCCAGTGCTATTCTGCCCCCCAGGCCAGGGCTGAAAGGGGAATCCCTTCCCCTTCAACCCCCGACCCCTCCCACCCCCCCCTGTGACGTCAGCGCGCGAGAGCGTGCTGACAATTACAGAGCCTCCCCTATCGTGCTGAAAGCTCAGCTTCCAGCGCGATCGAAAGAGAAATGCTGAGCATTTCTCTTTCAATCACATGGGGGAGGCAAGGAGAGGCTTCAAAGGGAAGGAAATGTATTTCCTTCCCTTTGAAGTCCCTCCCAGGGTTTCAAAAGCCAGATTGCTTGCCCGTAGGCAAGGGTCGCTCCCGGGGGGGGGGTTCGGTGGGTGGGGGTGCAAATTTATTTTAGGCCATTTCTGCCCCCCGGGGGCAGATCGGCCTATTGTTATTAGGCCGATCTACCCCCAGGGGGGGCAGAAACCTCTAGGCCCAGGGCAAATCTTTTTTTTTTTTTTTTTTTTCTGTTTGTTTGTTTTTTTAGAGATGGGGAGCGACCCCTTAGGCAAGGGTCGCTCCCCTGGAGGGGCAAATTGTATTTAGGCCATTTCTGTCCGCTTTGGGGGCAGATTGGCCGATTTTAGGTCAATCTGCCCCCAAGGGGGGCAGAAACTACTAGGCACCAGGGATCTTTTTTTGCGCCGTCACGCAAAGGAAGCGACCTTGTAGGCAAGGGTCACTCCCGGGGGGGGGGCAAATTTATTTTAGGCCATTTCTTGGGGGCAGATTGGCCGATTTTAGGTCAATCTACACCCAAGGGGGCAGAAACCACTAGGCACTGGGGATTTTTTTGGGGGCGCCAATGTCACGCAGGGGGAGCGACCCCGTAGGCAAGGGTCGCTCCGGGGGGGGGGGGGCTTGCCGGGGTGGGGGACAAATTTATTTTAGGCCATTTCTGCCCCCCCTGGGGCCGGCTGAGCTAGAGGCCAAAATCCACAGGTAGGCACTGTTTTCTATGAAAAAATGTGATGTGTCCACGTTGTGTTTTGGGCCATTTCCTGTCGCGGGCGCTAAGCCTACCCACACAACTGAGGTATCATTTTTATAGGGAGACTTGGGGGAACGCTGGGTGGAAGGACGTTTGTGGCTCCTCTCAGATTCCAGAACTTTCTGTCACAGAAATGTGAGGAAAACGTGTTTTTTAGCCAAATTTTGAGGTTTGCAAAGGATTCTGGGTAACAGAACTGGTCAGAGCCCCACAAGTCACCCCATCTTGGATTCCCCTAGGTCTCTAGTTTTCAACAATGCACAGATTTGGTAGGTTTCCCTAGGTGACGGCTGAGCTAGAGGCCAAAATCTACAGGTAGTCACTTTGCAAAAAACACCTCTGTTTTCTTTCAAAAAATGTGATGTGTCCACGTTGCATTTTGGGACATTTCCTGTCGCGGGCGCTAGGCCTACCCACACAAGTGAGGTATCATTTTTATCAGGAGACTTGTGGGAACGCTGGGTGGAAGGAAATTTGTGGCTCCTCTGATTCCAGAACTTTCTGTCACCAAAATGTGAGGAAAACGTGTTTTTTTAGCCAAAGTTTGAGGTTTGCAAAGGATTCTGGGTAACAGAACCTGGTCAGAGCCCCACAAGTCACCCCATCTTGGATTTCCCTAGGTCTCTAGTTTTCAAAAATGCACAGGTTTGGTAGGTTTCCCTAGGTGCTGACTGAGATAGAGGCCAAAATCTACATGTAGTCACTTTGCAAAAAACACCTCTGTTTTCTTTCAATAAATTTGTTGTGTCCACGTTGCATTTTGGGGCATTTCCTGTCGCGGGCGCTAGGCCTACCCACACAAGTGAGGTATCATTTTTATCAGGAGACTAGGGGGAACGCTGGGTGGAAGGAAATTTGTGGCTCCTCTTTGATTCCAGAACTTTCTGTCACCAAAATGTGAGGAAAACGTGTTTTTTTAGCCAAATTATGAGGTTTGCAAAGGATTCTGGGTAACAGAATCTGGTCAGAGCCCCACAAGTCACCCCATCTTGGATTTCCCTAGGTCTCTAGTTTTAAAAAATGCGCAGGTTTGCTAGGTTTCCCTATGTGCCGGCTGAGCTAGAGGCCAAAATCTACAGGTAGGCACTTTGCAAAAAACACCTCTGTTTTCTTTCAAAAAATGTGATGTGTCCATGTTGCGTTTTGGGGCGTTTCCTGTCGCGGGCGCTAGGCCTACCCACACAAGTGAGGTATCATTTTTATCAGGAGACTTGGGGGAACATAGATTAGCAAAACAAGTGTTATTGCCCCTTGTCTTTCTCTACATTTTTGTCCTTCCAAATATAAGAGAGTGTGTAAAAAAGACATCTAGTTGAGAAATGCCCTGTAATTCACATGCTAGTATGGTCACCCCAGAACTCAGAGATGTTTTTTCAGTTGTTATTTTCTGTAGGAAACCCTTGTAGGATCTACACAAATTACCCCTTGCTGAATTCAGAATTTTGTCTACTTTTCAGAAATGTTGCGGTTTCTTGGATCCAGCATTGGTTTCATGCCCATTTCTGTCACTGACTGGAAGGAGGCTGAAAGCACAAAAAAATCGTTAAAATGGGGTATGTCCCAGTAAAATGCCAAAAATGTGTTGAAAAATTGGGTTTTCTGATTCAAGTCTGCCTGTTCCTGAAAGCTAGGAAGCTGGTGATTTTAGCACCGCAAACCCTTTGTTGATGCCATTTTCAGGGAAAAACCACAAGCCTTCTTCTGCAGCCCCTTTTTCCCATTTTTTTAAAAAAAACGAAATTTTCACTGTATTTTGGCTAATTTCTTGGCCTCCTTCTGGGAAACCCACAAAGTCTGGGTACCTCTAGAACCCCTAGGATGTTGGAAAAAAGGACGTAAATTTGGCGTGGGTAGTTTATGTGAACAAAAAGTTATGAGGGCCTAAGCGTGAACTGCCCCAAACAGCCAAAAAAAGGCTTGGCACCTGAGGGGGAAAAGGCCTGGCAGCGAAGGGGTTAAAAGAACACTTGTCACACAGATCACCATAATTCCGAATACCGACGCGAACCGGCATGGTCACACTTGGTGGATGTGGTAAGATTATTGCCTTGCTTTTCTTCCTTTTGCCCATATGGATCGGCGCTTGCCGCTTTATTTATTCTCTGCCCCTCTTACACTCATACTTCCCTGCCCTATGCCACGCTTTGAGCGGCATGTTACTTTCATGCTTCCTGTTTTACCTCCACGTTGCTTATATATTTTTTCTTTTTTTATTGTTGGCCCTAAGCCTTAGATACTTCAGCTTCACATCTCCCCGCTGCTGAGATTTTTTACTTCGATTTTTTACTCTTATCCCTCTCCAGTCACCTTTTTAGTACGTTTCCCACCCCCTACTGACACTCATTTGATTTAGTTTTATGCGCTTTGGGCCCTCGTTTTTACTTCTCCATTTCCACGTGCAAGGTTTTTTTTCCAAACATTACCCACAGAACCCATTTCGCATACAGTTACTCAACCGCACACGCCCTTCCCAGCATACTCTGACTTATACCTACTTTTATTGTCGGCCCCTATTGTTGCTATATACCTGGTGCCTTGCTTTTAGGCTCTAACATTCTCTATCACCAGTTTTTCATTTTGCATTGCTTTTTACTCCACGTTCCGATCGAAACACGCAGGTCACAGTCATGCCCCTCCCTACTTTATCCCATTTACAATGCACACTCATATAAGGCTTAGCACTTTTTAGTGTTGCTCTATAGACTTTTCACCATTTTTTGCCTAACTTTTGGACTACCCCCAGCGCTCTTTTTCTCTCTGTTTTCTCTCACCCACTGGCTTATCAGGGACATTTTTCGTTCCTTACCACTTGGATATCGCTGTCCGAACAGGGCTGGATCCTTTATCTGCCTTGGATGGTGGACTTTCTCTCCAATTCTCGAATACTTTTTGATCAGTACTTTATCAGGTATTATATCTAATCCAATGCACTTATTACTCAAGTTTCACGGTATGTTTCAACTCTGGCTTTTAATTCATAAACACCCATTGTATGTTGCTAGTTCACTTGGTTACTTCCACTATACTTATATATACTCGTCGGCTTTGCTGTACCGCATATAAATTCCCACAAATCACTTAATATCTCATCACGTACGATGCTAATTTTATCCTTCACACATCACTACGCACTCCGGTTACGGAAATGTTTACGACATGATTTTTCACATGATTTTTAGCATCCCTTTTTGCAATTTCTCTCTTGGCATTTTTCTGGTGCATACACCTTGCGAACCTGGTTGTATTATCACGTATTAATTTTGGCGACTCTTCATTAGACCAATGTATACACATTGTCTATCTAATCCACAGCCTTGACAAAGTCTAGGAGACGAAACACGTGTTGACTGTTTTGCTGTACATTTGACGACTTTCTGTACACTGGATTGTTGCCTGGATATTGGCATTACCTTTGCACATTGTCAATAAAACTCTACTTGCACCTAAGTCGCTGTCCTCAACCTTGATTTTACGACCACTCGGATCCATCACTCAGGGCTGCTTGCGGTGTGCCCTGGTACTCCATTTACCTACCGGAGCAGAAGGTGGAGGCAGAAGAGACAAATTAGACCTAATATGTCCAATAAGCGCAGATAGGTCTGTTGCTTGAATGCAATGCGCCCTCAGCTCCAATTCCTCATCGGAAACATCTGTGTCCGAAGGTGCAGGATGGGGCTTCCTCTTTAAAGAGTGGAAGACCACATCCGGCTTTGTTAACCATCTCGTGCAAGACGTCTAGTTACTGAGGGTTAAGCCGTTCTGATGTTAGCTGCAGCCTAAGGAGAAGGAAGCTCGCCAGAAGAATGAGAAACATGCTTTCTCTTCGCAGGTCTATTGGCTCCCATGCTTGATACCGTAACCCAGCCGAGTAGCAAGTCATCAAGGACTACTTCCTGTTTACATATGGTTCCTAAGCAACCTATACCTGGAAGTCGCGCTGAACCCCTTATCTCAAGGCCCAAAATAAAATAAACCTTTTGCTAAAAATCATGAACGTGGGATTGCTGACATCTAAGCAGCAGTGATACTGAAGCAGTGGTAACATTTCTCTCTGCTTGGAAATGTTAAATGCACAAACACTGCATGCTGGAACGACTGTTGCTGCCCCTGCCTACGTCTGACCTCTCACTCAATAAGTACAACTATCAAGTGGAGCCACAAGCTCTGGCGGGCAGGCAGCGTTCTGATGGATTTTTTACTCCTGCATAATCCTACTTGATGTACCACTCATAGCTGGCAGTGCAGACTTCTATCAGAGCACATACGTTTGCGCATATAACTGTTATTTTTTGAAGCACCTTGTTTAAATATATATCATTTTAGTCGGAGTGAAGCAATTAGGTATAAAGTGTATTTCCACTAACAGTGACCAAATCTGCTAATCAGTTCTCACTCCTAAGAATTCTCAAAACATGAGAGCTCTGAACTTGCAGTCACACATTATATAGGCACAGGCGTGAGAAGGAGCTCCCGAAGACTTGTTTTACAAGTTTCAGAGACACGGTGGGGTGAGATGAAGCACCAGGCAAATGTTACAGAAACGCATCACACGCACTTCAAGTGAAAGGAAGTTATCAGCTGAGCATACAACAACGCGCAATTTCACCCTCGTCCTCCATACCTGTAGACAGGCGCTGTCCCGGTGCTGTCCTGCTTTGAGGGATTCCTACTTCAGGGCCAAAGAGTAGAAGGGGGAGGGCGTGGATACAGATTCCGATTCTGCGTTGCTAGGAAGCATCTGGGTAACCAGGGACGCTTGACCGGGTTCCGGGAGGCCTGTCCCGGCAGCACTTGCTGCTGTTGTCAGGTGCAATTAAATCACAACATATAAGTATTGTCAAAGCACTACCTCACTTTCAGAAATCGTGCCCGACCTCCCGGATTCGCTCAGGCTAGATAGACTACGAGACAGCCCAGTAATATGCCCAACATCCCTCGTACTTTAGAAACTCCAGCGCACAGCCATCGCTTTACAACAGTACTCCCGGTCCCAGACTGCACTGTGTCCCATTCCATTCGGATAGCCCTTGCACCTTTAGATGCCATAGCAACTCTGCATGGCATTGTAGAGTGACGCAGACCTCTAAATCAGGGTCACTGTAAGTTGACCAGTGATGTAGACAATCTTGCTTCCGTGAGAATTAACTGCTTAGTTATTACAGCGCCCTCGACAAGGATAGGGTAGTATATTAAGGGAAGTGTACGTCTCAGTAGTTGGCATAGGTCTATGCGCCTGCAGCAACCGCTAAGCTAAAGTAGGCATGAATGGCTGTCAGACTGCGGGCGACACCTGTCCTCATTCTGGCGCCATGTTTGCTTCCGTGAGCGCGCTGAAGAAAATCGTGAATGGATACTGGCTGAGCCGCAGCCTGCAATTAGCCTGGTCCTTTCAGCCGGCTCCAAGACGTACGTGCACAGCTACCCCTCAGTTTCAGAGAGTGGTGTAAGGCAAAATCGATCGGCTGAGTGACCATACAACTTGGTTGGTAACTGCGCGGCAGATTTAGAAACTATGTGGAAGGTGATCATACACAAACCATACGTGGAGGGAGCCTCCCAAAACAAGCAGTCACTATGCCCTACTCCTTAGTGCTCACCAACAGTACATGTGCTCTAATAGAACCCTCACCTACATGCTAGTGATGGGGGCTAGCCTGTTTGGGGCTGCCTTAAAGTTTGGTCCAAAATTCGAGGGATATGCACCCTGGCCAGCCATATTCCGTGAGTGGTGGGCCACGATAGAATTGAGGTATTGGCTAATATCACATAACAGGGATGAATCCTCTCTGTCCCCTACCTCTGCCCCTCTGTTTCTGGTTCAGTTTTACCGGTCGTCTAAAATGTCGGATTCTTAAGACAAACTGTCCCCGGATGACACTCTCAACATCACTTTCCTGATTTTTATAATCTGAGATGTATAGTCTTTTACTGACTAGGGATCTACCTTTTCAAAGGCAAACATTTCAGATCTTTTTTAAGTTTCTCAGCTTCAAATACTCCCTAAAGTCATTGAACTGTTTGTGGATGTCATCCAGTTTCTTCTAAAAGTGCCACTAAGAACCATAACTTTCAAGTTGTTACCACGCTTCTGAATATCAGTAAGGCATCAAATGGGCATTTCGCTGTTTTAATTATTAGCACGAGCCAATCGCATGTACATCTCCATGCTACTTGAGTCCGCCACTTGAGTTCATTCTTTTATGAATGTGGCCTATGTCAAAAATATATGTGGTGCTTTTGTGACACCCCTCTAAGTAAATGCGTTCTAATGTAAATACTCAGTGAGGATGATTCTGTGTAATAAAGTCTTAACCTGCACCCTATTTAATGTGTGCAAAGCATCTCAATCTTCTGACTTGGCTACAGCCTGACCAATGTTAGTCTGCTCAAACAGAGGGGCACTTGCCAACAGGAGTCACCTCCTCATCAGTGAAGGTCAGTCACAAATTCTCAGCCGTTATGAAGCTGGTGTTATGTCCGTGGCTTTCCATAAAAAATTATCTCTATACTGTTACAGGTATCAACGTCACCTGTTACTAACGTGGCACAATTTGTCACTGTATTAGTAATATTGTGACCCCTGTAGAAAGCTGGCTCTTTATATGGTATTCCAAAGTGAGGTTTACTGTGCAATATGTACAGGGGTTCCCTTACTAGTGGAGAGGGCCTTGATCTCAGAGTATAGCTTCAGGGGTGGTGTTTGGGGTGTTACAACCCCCTAATAAATGTATTTTCTTATAAATAGTTGGGTACACATGCTTTAAGTCGGGTATTGTGAGATATCAGTCGGATTTCAGCAGAGTTTTTTTTTTTACATACACGCAGGCAAAAAACGCACACACCCTCTGTTTGAAAGTCCTTAAACATATTGGTTATTTTACAGAATATGTTGTTTTCTCCCAGTGCTTCCTTTCCACTGCCACTTAGTCCCTGTCATGCACCCTGGCTCTCATATAACATATTTAAACATTATATGCCAGCCTAATTTTTGAAAAATCTGAAAGCCCCCTCCAATCTTACTGACCAAGCTAGGCCCCTGCTTGCTCTAGAAACCCCAAGGTACTCTCTAAGGGGTTAGTGTGGTCAAGCAGCCTTAGGCTTTTCAGAGAGGAGTGTTAGACAGTTACCTCAGGCACACAGTCAATAAATGAAACACACACTCAATAAGGAGATCCACACCAATTTACAAAAAAACAGTATCTTTATATATGTTTAGGCACCAGAATCAATACAATCATGTATGTACATTTTTCAATAGAAATTATCACAGGTTTGAAAAGTCGACAGTACAATTTTCTGAAGCTGAAATGTTACCCTATGGGAGAGACAGCAGATACAGCAAGCAGGTACTTCACAGCAACTTACAGGACCAATCTTGCCAACTTAAGTATAGGGGAGGGTCCTAGGCCACACCAACAGGTCACCTCTGGAGTTACTGGTGCAGCTGGGTGCAGTGGTGCAGTTCAGCGTCGTGTGCCCCGTTGAAGACAAGGGGGATCTGACCGGGCAAAAAGATGTTGCAGGTGAGGAGTGTGGGACCAGTCCTGGTGAACCACTAAGTGGGTTCAGGTCTTGTGATGCTCAGGGACATAGGGACACCAGTGGTCCTGTTCTCCTCTGTCTGGCACTTCCTGGTGCAGAGGGTTCTTGGACTGTCGTGTTTCTGTCACCAGTGGCGGTCGCGGTAAAGGGGTTCTGCAGACATGGACTGGGGGTCCAGTCCGACAGAACCAACAAGTGGGCTTAGGTATCCTGAGGCTCGGGGATGCAGAGACACCGGTGATCCTCTTCTCTTCGATCCAAGGTGGCCGGGTTCAGAGGTGCAGTAGACCAGTGGGTTTCCATCGCCAGAGGCGGCCTTGGTTGAGGGTGGCCTGCAGAAAGAGGCTTCAGGCAACACAGGAAAGTCCACAGTGGACAAACTCAAGGTGAGCTTTATCTCTGTAGATGAACCATGCTGACACCGTTGGCCCACTTCAGCTCGGGCTTGGGAGCTCAGCTCCAGTGGCGCTGTCCGCTGCCTTTTTTTTGGCAGTCCTGGGTCCTCTTAGGTCTCTTTGGGTTATCTGCAAGATTCAGGGGAGCAGCTCTGTTGTTCCACAGGAGTTCCTGGTTCTTGGTGAAGGCTGGCAGTCTTTCCAAGCTTTTGGAGGCACAAGCAGCTGCAGGATGAGGCGGCTTTGGCACAGTTATTGAAGTCAGCAGGCAAGCTGGCAGGGTCGGCCCGAGTCACTCACTGGTCTTCAGTTCTCATTTTGTGCATCTCTTCAGTGTCCTTCTTTTTTCAGGTCAGCAGGAGCTGATTTTCTGGTGCCAGGAGTTCTCCTAAATACTGAATTCAGTAGTTTTAGGGAAGTGTTGGGTAGTAGCCAATGGGCTACTTACCCTTGGGGTCACTACACCCCCTATATGACCACTTCCTGTGGGAAGTGGGCATAACCCTGTCCTAGTGTTCCTAATTCTGCCATCATCAAGATGGCAGACTTCTAAATTTTGTGTCCACAACAGGCAGCTCACCTTAGGGGTGGGACTGACAGGGGTGGACATGCCTTTCTGACTACTAATTTCCCCTCCTGTTCAGGTGCCAAATGGGGCCTGGAGGCAGAGGGGTCGGTATCTCTTCTGAGAGAAGCCAAATCTCCATACCAAGGGTGACAGGCTCCTCTGAAGCCCCCTTCTTGGTATGCACTTTGCAGTTCAAACTGTTGGAATGGGTGTGTTAGCACCGCTGTCAGAGCAGGCTTTTTTCCTGACTGCCCTAGAGCAGAGGCTTTCACCATTGGGTGAAGGGGGGGTACAAAAACATATCTGTTGGTGGCAGGCTGTCTAAAACTAGTCAGGCAGTACACCGGCAAGTGGTAGGTTTTTCAGGGGGCACCTCTAAGGTGCCCTCTGGGAGCATGTATTAATAAATCCATCACTGGAGGTTTAATACCAAACATCCCTAGTTTCAGTGAAGCCATCATGTAGCTGTGGAACTCATACTGACCCATGTCCAGCACGTGCATTTAAATGACTTCCCTGATCACTTACTATGTCTAAGAATCAACAAACATAGGGGGCGTGGTCTGCCTCACACAAAGATGTCCGCCACCTAAAAGAGCTCAGCGGCTCCGAAATAAAAATTCCTGGAATCGGACATAATCCGGCAACATCTCCCTCCTGCACGCAGATCTACAGAAGATCGCAGATAAGGTGTCCATGAGGAATCCGACAGATAAGCACTCTGGTCGACCTCCAAGAGCTTAGAAGAGCAGGTGCGAATCCTCATCACGCAGCAAACAACTGTGGAGGCCAAGCTGGAAGACCAAGAAGGCCACGCAAGACAGAACAATATCCGGGTGGTTTGGGTCTCGGGCGGGCGGGCAGAGGGGGCAAATGTGAACCTCTTTCTCAAAGACCTTACATTGAAAACCCGCTGCCCAAAGCGATTATCAAACTTCTTCTTGTGGAAAGGGCGCATCGGGTGCCGATTACGCCACCGAGGCCGGGGGCTCCTCCAAGAACAATCATTGCAAGGGTCTTCAATCACCGGTATCAACATGCCATTCGAGAGGCGGCTCGCACCCATAGTGACTTGCATTACGAAAATGCTGTCATTAGGGTTTTTCTGGACAATACATTTCAAGTCCAGAAGCAAAGTCGTAGCTTCGATGAAGGTAAAAAAAGCACTGCGAGCTAAGGAACTTAAATGTATGATGCTCTTCCCAGTAAAGCTCTGTGTAATACTGGAGGGCAAATTCTGGTACTTTACCTCACCAGCGAATATGTGGGACTGGATTGAAGGCTGGCGTCAGGGAGGCCGGCGAGCCTGTGA
The DNA here is from genome assembly GCF_031143425.1 of Pleurodeles waltl. Lineage (NCBI taxonomy): Eukaryota > Metazoa > Chordata > Amphibia > Caudata > Salamandridae > Pleurodeles > Pleurodeles waltl. The sequence continues at coordinate 1,349,151,286 of NC_090440.1, forward strand.
GAAAGGGAAAGATGCACACATGAGAACCCAGTGGCAGGTTGGCTCCTCCGGACCACACCAAGACCATGGCGCCCTGGGAGAAATGGAAAGGGGCAAGCCCTAGACCTAAACAGTTTCAAGATAGCGGGGCTGAGTCCTCTGGGGGTGCCATGGGACCAGACTTGAAAACAGCCCCTCGGAGGGGAAGGGACTATAGTACGACCAAAGCGAGGTTCTCCCTAGACGGGAGGGCATATAAGTCCAGAGGGCCTGCACAGCCCCAACAGGTCCGATAGAGGGGCTGAGAAAGCAGATGATAGCGGGCAGGATATTGCAAGATTTACTGACTGATCAAAATCAACAGGAGTGACTTATCTGAACATCATTCAGCATGTCTGGGTGGAGCCAGCCCGCCCTCAACAAATTCAATACAGTTGGGGTGACAGCCACTCTGCATGTTGGGGGGGTGGGCAGTTTTATTCCTACTACGCAGGATAGCAAGGAGGGGAGGATTTAGTTGGGAGGATGGGATGTTTAGTCATTTGGCAGCAGTTGAATGTTTGTCTAACGAGAGCTCAGGAATTTGGTACTCAGGGAAGGATGAGAAACCTTGGTAGGGAGGTTGGGGGGGGGGTCAGTCTGTGGAGGCCAATAGCCTCAGGTTACGAAAGTATCTGACCCAAAAGGATGACCACTAAGTCTTTGCCATTGAAGGTCATGACGTGGAACGTAAATGGCCTAGGCAACAAAATTAAACACACTTTGGTCCTGCAGTATCCCAAGAGACATACACCATACTTAGTTTTCATACAGGAAACTCATCTGAAGGGCAATCACCCCAAAGCCTTGGACAGAATGGGGTATTTTATGTTGGCACATGCCAACTTCACTGCTGCCTCAATGGGAGTAGAAATCTTACTAAGAAAGTCAATTTATTCCTGGTCCCATCTGGACTGATCCCCTGGGCAGGTTTGGCGGCCCGATCCGGAACCTGGCACAGGCAGACCCTCAATATATGCTCTGTGTACATTCCCCCTAGACTACATTCAGACACCTTTCCAGCCCTTGGGACTTAGCTGTTGCAGTTGCCCCCGGGGATTCTGATCTTGGGGGGACATCAATGATACCGTAGACCCGAAGTATGATAGGTCGACTCAAGCAGGAGAAGTTAGCATTTTGAAATTCTTCACAGATTTGATGGGGCTAACGGACTTGTGGAGAGCCCATAACCCGGGCGTGAGGCAGTACACCTTTTTGTCCACATCTCACAAAAACTTCTCACATCTAGATTAATTATTCACCCACCACTCAGATGTAGGCAACTTCCAGGGGACGACCCATTTAGTGTGAGGTGTTTCTGATCATTCTCCAGTTGAAGTTACACTGAGGGGAGCCATCAGGGACATGACACAAATGCTCAGACTAGATCCCAGGTGGTTGAGAGAGGAAGGCTTCTCCGAAAAGGTACGGGAGGGCTCAGAGTGATACTTTTTGGAAAATTGTGGGACATTAGACTCAGCACTAGACTCAAGATGGTACTCCAGAGGCTGACTCAGGCATTAATTGTGGGCCACAAAAAGGAGCGAAATAGTAAATATGCGACACTGGAGAAGGAAGTCTCTGACTTGGAGGTGGAGGCTCTTGGAGGGGGGACGGTTGACCCACACCAATGTCACAGACTCTGACATAAACAACAAGAAATGCAGGACCTAGGGACCAATGAGGCAGGAGCCCACGAGCGAGGTATGCAAAGGCCTCTTTACGAGGTCAGACACAAGGCAAATACATTTCTGGCATGGCTGGAAAAAAGGGATAGAAGCAGGAACTGGGTGGTGGAGATCTATGACGAGGGGGAACACGGCAATCACTGAATGAGGCTACAGCAGGGGCCTTTGCCACCTACTATGAATGTCTATACTCTTCCCAGACGACCACTACCTGAGAGGAATGTGAGGAGCTGCTGAAGGGCCTCTTGTTGGAGGAATTGTCAGGGGCCAATCAGGAGCTTTTAGACCAGGAGCTGACAGTTAAAGAAGTACAACAGGCTTGGGAAGAGATTGCATCAGTGAAGGCAGTGGACCCTATCAGTCTCCCGGTAGAACTCTTTAAGGGTATGATGGATATAGTGGCTCCCCATATGTTGGAAATGTTCCAGGCAGTTAGGGTAGAAGGGATTCTCCTGGAGGACCAGAGGCTCGCCATCATAGTGGTCCTGCATAAAGAAGGCAAACACCCAAAGTCCTGCAGCTCATATCGTCCCATCTCCCTATTGAACCTTGAGGTCAAGGTATTAGAAAAGATTCTGGTAAATAGACTACATCCACATACGTCCAAGCTAATACATAGGGATCAAACAGGCTTCATACCACATAAAAGCGCAAAATAAAATCTTAGACGTTTATATGGGATCTTGCATACTACAGTGGTCCTGGGTGCGGAGGAAGCTGTGTTACTCTCACTAGATGCCAGGATGGCCTTTGACAGTATTGAATGGCCCTATGTCTATGCTGTCCTAACCAGGCTGGGGGTTGGCCCCGGATTTTGTGCTTGGGTTCATCTGATATGTACTGGCCCACAAGCAAGGGTCAGAGTGAATGGGGTGTTATCCCGCCCCCTTACGCTCCATAGAGGACCTAGGCAGGGCTGCCTTTTATTGCCATGGATATTTGCCCTTGCACTGGAGCCGTTGGCCACATGGGTATGCCAGGACCCCCTGGTGTGGGGCATACCCAACGAAAGCTGGTGGGAGTCCCGGATATCTGTGTATGCCAATAATATTCTCCTATATGTCACAAGGCCCCACCAGTCCGTAGATAGACTATTACAGATTTTCCAGCTTTTTGGAACTTACTCTGGGTTTTAGATAAATTGGGAGAATCCCTAGTCTTCCCTCTAACAGGCAGGGACATCTCCCTACCGGAACGGTGCTTAGCCCCAGTGACTACCGTGGGTTTTCCATATTTGGGAATTTATGTGACAATGAACCTGGCAGAGTTCCTTAGGAAGAACCTTTATCCACAGCTGGACTGGCTTGGAGCTGATGTCTCACATTGGCAAAAGCTCTCACTGTCTTTCATGGGCAGTGCCGCCCTATTTAAAATGATGTCCCTGCCTCGCCTACTCTATGTGTTTCAGAATACCCCATTTAAGGTGCCTCCTGACTTCTTCTCAAAGATCAATAGCGAAATACGCAAGCTCCTGTGGCAGGGAGGATGCCCACAGATATCCCTGGTTAAACTGCAGATAGGAGTATATGATGGGGGTATAGCGTTTCCTAATATACAAATGTACTACTGGGAGGCCCAAATACTTTCGCTGGGAGACTGGGTATTGGTGGAGGTGGGGGGAGCACGCTTACCGAATAGACAGGGAGGCAACTGGAGAGGAGGGATACCCCTCGGTGCTGTACTCCAGGAAAAGGTAGGGCCTACTCTCGGCCCACACGCAGGCTGTGGTGAGGGCGCAAAGGGAGGCCACCAAATATTTAATCTGGGATGGTAATTTAACGGGCATGACTCCACTTTGGTGTAGTGACCAACTAAATGAACTTCGCACTCTAAAGGACTTCCGTAGTTGGGGACTACTCGGCATTGATACATTTGGGGATATCCAGAGGGGTGGTTCGCCGATCTCTCTGGCAGACCTGCAGACTGAATATAAATTGGGGCCATATGAGAACTTTAAGTACATTCAACTAGGTTGTGCGCTCGAGAGGCATCTCCATGTAGGGGAACAGATTCCTGACTTCTCCCCGGTGGAGGACCGATTACTAATGGACCCCATGCCGGAGAAAGCGATTTCTCTGATCTATAGGAAATTAATGAATAACTCCCCCGAACCTTAGCAACCTATCTGGGAGGCATGGGAGCAAGATGTAGGCCGAATCGAAAATGATGACTGGCAGGACACCCTCCAGAACCCTAGAGAGGTGGCACTCCAGGCGAGGTTCTGCCTTGTGCAATTGCGAATCCTCCACAGGTCATACTATTCTAGACACTCCTGCACTGCATGGTCCATGGAAATTCAGACCTATGTAAAGGAGGGGGTGGGGAGGTGGGGACATTCTTCCACATTCTATGGGACTGTCCGATAATACAACAGTTTTTGGGAAAAAGTGGTACATATCGTCCCAAGTCACGGGACTCTGGATCCCTTGGTAACCCTGGTGGTTGGTACTCAAGATCTCAGAGAAGGAGACCTGAACGAGACATCAGAAGACTTGGCTGAGGCTAGAGGCTGGGGTATCCAAAAAAGATATTGCCCGAACCTGAGGGGCATCCGGACCTGGGAGAGAAATATAGATTAGTGTCACCATACTGAATAAGTGGTCTATCAAGGCAGGGGTTTCCCCCGGAAATTTGGCAAGACATGGTCACCATGGGGTGGGTATAGAGGACTGTGAGGGGAGGGTCTGGGGAAGAATAAGTGGTTGGTGGGGGGAGGTGGATTCTAGTTCTATAGGGGGCGATGGAACATGATGTGAATAGAAGGTTTGACAACTGATTTGATATCTTATGCAGACATGATTTTTCAAATGAAAACTGCTACTTCTGACCAAGGTATTTTCGTTGATTATATTTGTTGGCAATGTACTGTACTGAGTAACGGTTTAGTAAAAAGATGTTTACAAAAAAAAGAATGAACAAAGATATAGGAGGGGCATATCTTATCTTGCAGATATGTCCACACATGTAATATAATGTGCCATGCCTTAGGGCTGGAAGGCCTGCTGAAGGGGTGACTTACATATCTTGCATGCAGCAGTGTTAATGGGTATGGCACACATGCTGTGTGCCATGTCGTGTTTTCACTTTTAGCTGCACCAAGACTCGCAGCCTGCTATGGCAGTCTGCATGAGCTAGGTGAAGGGTCCCTGAGGATGGCACAATACAAGCTGCAGTCCTTGGGGACCATCTTTGGTACCCAAGCCCTAGGTACCTGGGGTACCATTTACTAGGGACTTACAGGGGTGCCAACTGTATTGCCAATTGGGGAACAATTGTACAGTTTTAAGAAAGAGATCTGGCAGTGGGGATCCGGATAGCAAGAACCCAGTGCACTTTTAGTCAAAATTGCATCAAATATTAAGTAAAAAGTGAGGGTGACCATGTCAAAAAGGGGCCTTTTCCTACACCCCCACAGCTGTGCACTGCTATCATACCAAAACCAATGATAGAAGAGGGGACCACTTATGTGGGAAATGTTTGTAGTTCCCCCTAACTTATGTACATAAACCAAAAATGTAGAGTGTCTCCCAAAACAAGCAGTCACTATGCCCTGCTCCTGAGTGCTCACCAGGCACACTGCATGTGTTCTTCTAGAACCCTCACCTACATGCTAATCATGTGGCATGCTTCATCATCGGTTCCTCTCCTGGTGAGCTGCCCACCACCAAGTGGGCTGAACCTCGCAGTGGGGGGGATCAGTTTGATATTTATGTTCTTAATGGGCTCTTAGGATAGAACACATTAAAAATGCCTAAAGGGGCCCCTAACCCAATTCTTTAATAGGAGGGGCCCTGTGATATGTTTAAAAAATGTAACATGACACAAAGAGGCATTTACTGCGCCAGTGTGTCTGTTCTAGGTCGACATTAGGAACAGCTGGTGGTAGTGGGCATGAGGGGTGTCCACTTACCACCTTAGGGGAGAAACAAAAAGGATTAGAAGAAAGACTGAGCAGCTAGCAATAAATTGTACTTACTGCTTGGGGATAACTTATCTGAATGAGTGTTCTTTTTGGTGGGGGTGCTGAGGGAGGATGGCTCTGCCCAAGTGTTGGCTGGGGGAAGTTTTCCTCAGCCTGGAGGAATAAGCCATAGCAGTGACAATACACTTGTGGGCAGCATGTGAGTTACTGCCAGGCATAGACCTTTATGTTAGGCATTATTTAGATTGCCTGGGATGTGTCAGGAGACCTCCATTCATCTCATTGGCTTGGGCAGGGCAGAAGGTTTGGGACAATGTAGGAGTGGGTGCGCCAGTGGCCTCTGACTTCTTCACAGTCACCCAGCACCTCCCGTTGATGTACTTTTGATAGGTGAGCTGGAGTCTGGGGTGGGGCCCAGCAGCTTCCTCGGGCTTTAGCTAAAGTGTGGGTTCATACAAGTTCCTGCGGGTGCAGTCCAGTTGCCGGGTCCCGGGGAGATAAAGTAGCTGAGTCTTGTGTGAAGTTTTCTTGCATGTTTCAAAATGTGGGTGCCTTTCTTTTAACGGTTGTTGGTGTTTCTTTTAATCTTATCCCAAATAAGTATGTCTTGGCTGTGAGTGCTGGCAGGGACGATGCGCAGATTCCCAGCACACAAGGCACATTGCTCTGCTGCTTATGGCCTCTTTGAGGAGCACCTAAACCGCATTTCGGCTCCAAGGCTATTAATGGAGCTAAGGGAGCAAGTGGATCAGTCAGGGTGTGTGAGCTTAAAAGTAACTTCAATTGTTTAAAGGTACTTGCCAGGGAAATCTGAGTTTTGTTTTAGTTTCAGTTTTGAATCATCCTAAATTGACAAAGTGGGTTAACGTAATTGTAAGGAAATGCCTCCTTGGCATGGTTGCCCCCCTGACTTTTTGCCTTTGCTGATGCTATGTTTACAATTGAAAGTGTGCTGAGGCCTGCTAACCAGGCCCCAGCACCAGTGTTCTTTCCCTAACCTGTACTTTTGTATCCACAATTGGCAGACCCTGGCATCCAGATAAGTCCCTTGTAACTGGTACTTCTAGTACCAAGGGCCCTGATGCCAAGGAAGGTCTCTAAGGGCTGCAGCATGTCTTATGCCACCCTGGAGACCTCTCACTCAGCACAGACACACTGCTTACCAGCTTGTGTGTGCTAGTGAGGACAAAACGAGTAAGTCGACATGGCACTCCCCTCAGGGTGCCATGCCAGCCTCTCACTGCCTATGCAGTATAGGTAAGACACCCCTCTAGCAGGCCTTACAGCCCTAAGGCAGGGTGCACTATACCATAGGTGAGGGTACCAGTGCATGAGCATGGTACCCCTACAGTGTCTAAACAAAACCCTAGACATTGTAAGTGCAGGGTAGCCATAAGAGTATATGGTCTGGGAGTCTGTCAAACACGAACTCCACAGCACCATAATGGCTACACTGAAAACTGGGAAGTTTGGTATCAAACTTCTCAGCACAATAAATGCACACTGATGCCAGTGTACATTTTATTGTAAAATACACCACAGAGGGCACCTTAGAGGTGCCCCCTGAAACTTAACCGACTATCTGTGTAGGCTGACTAGTTTTAGCAGCCTGCCACAAACCGAGACATGTTGCTGGCCCCATGGGGAGAGTGCCTTTGTCACTCTGAGGCCAGTAACAAAGCCTGCACTGGGTGGAGATGCTAACACCTCCCCCAGGCAGGAATTGTCACACCTGGCGGTGAGCCTCAAAGGCTCACCTCCTTTGTGCCAACCCAGCAGGACACTCCAGCTAGTGGAGTTGCCCGCCCCCTCCGGCCAGGCCCCACTTTTGGCGGCAAGGCCGGAGAAAATAATGAGAAAAACATGGAGGAGTCACTGGCCAGTCAGGACAGCCCCTAAGGTGTCCTGAGCTGAAGTGACTCTAACTTTTAGAAATCCTCCATCTTGCAGATGGAGGATTCCCCCAATAGGGTTAGGATTGTGACCCCCTCCCCTTGGGAGGGGGCACAAAGAGGGTGTACCCACCCTCAGGGCTAGTAGCCATTGGCTACTAACCCCCCAGACCTAAACACGCCCTTAAATTTAGTATTTAAGGGCTACCCTGAACCCTAGAAAATCAGATTCCTGCAACTACAAGAAGAAGGACTGCCTAGCTGAAAAACCCCTGCAGAGGAAGACCAGAAGACGACAACTGCCTTGGCTCCAGAAACTCACCGGCCTGTCTCCTGCCTTCCAAAGATCCTGCTCCAGCGACGCCTTCCGAAGGGACCAGCGACCTCGACATCCCCTGAGGACTGCCCCTGCTTCGAAAAGACAAGAAACTCCCGAGGACAGCGGACCTGCTCCAAGAAAAGCTGCAACTTTGTTTCCAGCAGCTTTAAAGATCCCTGCAAGCTCCCCGCAAGAAGCGTGAGACTTGCAACACTGCACCCGGCGACCCCGACTCGGCTGGTGGCGATCCAACACCTCAGGAGGGACCCCAGGACTACTCTGATACTGTGAGTACCAAAACCTGTCCCCCCTGAGCCCCCCCAGCGCCGCCTGCAGAGGGAATCCCGAGGCTTCCCCTGACCGCGACTCCTTGAACCTAAAGTCCCGACACCTGGGAGAGACCCTGCACCCGCAGCCCCCAGGACCTGAAGGACCGGACTTTCACTGGAGAAGTGACCCCCAGGAGTCCCTCTCCCTTGCCCAAGTGGAGGTTTCCCCGAGGAACCCCCCCCTTGCCTGCCTGCAGCGCTGAAGAGATCCCGAGATCTCTCATAGACTAACATTGCGAACCCGACGCTTGTTTCTACACTGCACCCGGCCGCCCCCGCGCCGCTGAGGGTGAAATTTCTGTGTGGACTTGTGTCCCCCCCGGTGCCCTACAAAACCCCCCTGGTCTGCCCTCCGAAGACGCGGGTACCTACCTGCAAGCAGACCGGAACCGGGGCACCCCCTTCTCTCCATTCTAGCCTATGTGTTTTGGGCACCACTTTGAACTCTGCACCTGACCGGCCCTGAGCTGCTGGTGTGGTGACTTTGGGGTTGCTCTGAACCCCCAACGGTGGGCTACCTTGGACCAAGAACTGAGCCCTGTAAGTGTCTTACTTACCTGGTTAATCTAACAAATACTTACCTCCCCTAGGAACTGTGAAAATTGCACTGTGTCCACTTTTAAAACAGCTATTTGTGAATAACTTGAAAAGTATACATGCAATTTTGATGATTTGAAGTTCCTAAAGTACTTACCTGCAATACCTTTCGAATGAGATATTACATGTAGAATTTGAACCTGTGGTTCTTAAAATAAACTAAGAAAAGATATTTTTCTATATAAAAACCTATTGACTGGATTTGTCTCTGAGTGTGTGTACCTCATTTATTGTCTATGTGTATGTGCAACAAATGCTTAACACTACTCCTTGGATAAGCCTACTGCTCGACCACACTACCACAAAATAGAGCATTAGTATTATCTCTTTTTACCACTATTTTACCTCTAAGGGGAACCCTTGGACTCTGTGCATGCTATTCCTTACTTTGAAATAGCACATACAGAGCCAACTTCCTACAGTAATCATGTAAAGCCATAAAGTGAACCATGCAGATCACAGAACTGGACTTTTTAAAATAGCTCGATGGGATACTCCTTTTGACACAAGGATCCTTTAGTTACATGGAGCTCTTAAGCTACATTCCTAATATAACAATGTGAGCTATGTGCTAGCATCAATCAGCAATATGCAATCTGCAAACTACAGCAAGGGGGCTGTGTGCCCAGAGGGCGCAGCAGGCTGCACTGCACAAGGTGCCCAGCTGTGACCTCGTAGGGGGTCACAAGCACTGTGCTCCCCTGGTAAGCAAGCGGGCTCAGGCTGCTGCACGCCACAGAGTACTGTAGAGTGCATCTCGGTGTGCAGCGGGTCCAGAGAACAGACCTGGTGCGTTTGTGGCAGAGTTAGGCAAATGAGAGGTAGAGGGAGAACAAAGAGACAAAAATAACCAACTTAAGGACTAAAATAATAATTGACTTTTTAGTTAAATTGTTGAAATAAAATGTGGTTCATGTATAGCTGCTTGTCTGATGGCAATTTTATCTAAAACTTAATGGTACATTTGAGTGTGAAAAACTATAAATGGGATGCAAAAAACATAGTGTGGCGTGCGTGTCTTAAGTGCAGAGTTGGAATGTGTTTTGTATATGGCAATTATTACCACACCTGTTCTTGTCACTTGCCAGTACTCTTTGTGTAAACCTTGGAAGGATAAACAAATGATCGGGCCCTATTAGGTTTCATAGTGACAGGACTGCCAAGTCTTACCCAGGTCTCACCAGCAAGGGCTTAATGTCAGTGAGCATGTCAGATGTCATGTCGTGCTTTCCATCAAAGGCTGAAATCCTGATGGTGCTGGTAATGATGTGAATATTTTTTTGCAAATATAGCACGTATGCTGGGTCCATCTTCTCTAGGTGTAGTTAGTTATGTTTATAAGCTCACCTAATTGTGGCAAAAAGAGTGACGAAGGAAAATGTGTTGACTTTCACACAAGTGTGGCCCCAATTATGATATGATGACACCCAATGTATTTATTTTTGAGATTTTATTTAGCACCATCGTGACCCATGCGGCTTGGAGTGCTTTAGGGATTGAAGGATGGGGTTGCAGGAGTGCAGTTGGCCACAAAACATAGACACGCGCCATCTTAGCCAAAAATATATTTCTACATACAAATGTGAACGGGGCGACTGTACAGAAGAGAAAAGAAGCATAAGCAAAGCCAATAGGGCGCACCTCTGCAATAACTACTGGTTTTGTTTATTTTAGCAGTGCTGTTCAGCATTGTGGTTTTACAGTATCTTTAAAGTTTTATTCTAAATGTCTATGAAATAGCTATTATTATTTTGCTATTTATGAATATGTGAGAAATGGTACGAGCGTTGAATTAAAATGTGAAATGGAAGGGAATTAGCAACACAAACAACGGCTCTCCTAAAAAAACGTATTGTGATCTAGTGAAGACTGCATTTTTAATGGGTTTTTGGGGACGCTTAATATAGACAATGGTATTGGTAGTGATAGAAAATAATTTTGGTGGATGATGGGTAGTGTTGATAGTAATTATGCATCATGTTCAGAGGAAAGAATTGATTAATTTTAATGTAGGAAATAATGTATTTTAAATTGATGGAAATGATTGTGATTATGGTGCGAATCGATTAACGTGAACATGTTAAAAAGATAAAGGAAATTTGTTACTAACATTGCAAGTGAAGAGTGGTGGAAAACACACTTTCTTATCTCAAAGGAAACGGAATGTGACAGAGTGTGTGCGTGGCAGCCAGCAGTTGGAATGTGATAACGTGCGCACTCGATCTAAGAATGAACACCATTTGTTTTTGAAAGCACAGCAAAAGTATGTCCTTGAAGATCATTTTTTTGTCACAGCAAAGTTGAAAATAAAACTTAGGTTGTGGATGAGGGGGAAGTCACAGCTGCCTAACATAATAAATGAAAGGCAGCATTGTCAGAGGTGAAACAAAGGTCAATTTAAAACTGAATGTAATCTTTTCACTCTTGGTTGCTTTTTGGACACCCATAAGCTAAAATAAGTGAAGGATAACATTTTTCCAAGTATCTTGCACACATCTTGTGTTTTTGCAGTCACATTTATTGGTTAATGCTGGCTATCAAAATAATAAAAGGCAGCATTATTGAGGTGGAATAAAGGTAAATAAACAAGCCCTCACATGCAAGGTCCATTTCGTTTGAGATATGAAAATGTGCTTCCCATGCTGCTTTCATTTGCAATTTTAAGTGGGAGGGGTGGATTATTCTGTTTTTACATGTACACATTAACTAATTTGCAACACAATCGCAAGCATTAAAGTTTACACGTCTATACATTTTTTCTTTTGTACATTAAATGTGAACTTCATTCTTCTCCTTATTTGCTTCTTGTTGTACTATGTTTTTTCATGTTTGAACTATGTTATTTATCTCACTATTGAAAAATTAAATATGTTTTGTTAATTTTGTTTCTGTATTGTAACTTCTGAAACACTGCATACACCACATCAGTCACTTTTGTTATATTTCTGCTTTTCACCAAAAAAACTAGTCAGGTTCGGACATGTTTTTCAACTCAACTGTTATATGGTTCTTCTGTATGTGTAAACTGATACTACATAAATGGTATATTTTACAAAATGAACACACTTTGCTGAAACATTATTTTGATTAGTTTGGCTAATGCAAAAAGTTCAGTGATGATATGCTATGGATGCATATGTCTTTTGGCATCTAATTGTTTCAGTATTTGCCACGGTCAGTGTTACCACCTGACTGGGCCTTGATGACTTGCTCAACTAATTTAGTAAAGAGGCAGAGATGTGTTACAGGTAGGAAACAATTGGAATGCTTATTTCTATGGCTGGGTGGGATTGTGTACCTGGGGTGTTCCTCGTTCTGGGGGTGAAAGGGCTTTTTTTTCAAGAGGACCAGGCTTGGGGATATATTTTACTTGTTTCTATTGTTTTCTTCACACTTGTGCTTTAATAAGTCATATTTGGATCCCCTTTTTTTCAAAATTTTGAAATAAATATAGGCTAAAAAATCCGTAATTTGAATCAATTTTTCTTAAAATTTTCTTGTAGGGGAAAACCTCACCCACGGCCATTTTGCAGTTAAGACACACATTATACTCTGGTATACAATTTCTGCCCTACCACTTTTAAAATCCATCAGCCACCACTGGTCTACATGTTTCATCTGTGTTACAAGATGTGCAGATTCTATCAGGATCTCTAAGACCCTTGTACTCCTACCCTGTACTGAGCAGGAGTTATACATCCGCACACATTCCATGCAAGATCAAGAGATACACACCCAAACCTTCTATCACCGGTTGAGTGGGTTGAAAACCGGAGATTATCGACTTCTAGAATCTTAAAAAAGGGGAGTTAATATAGAAACAAAACAAAAATAATAGCTGTATTAGAATATGGGTAGTTTAAACAATGAAACCCGGGAATTGCATGACACACTCTAAGACTGTGAGGTCTGTGACCTTAGAGATACCATCATCTATAAGACTGGGTAAGTGACCCAGTGTGACTTAAAGTACTTGTAACAGCTAGTGTTCAAAGTATCATACAGTCACCTCATTATCCAAGTATATTTGCCCTTATCCAAGTATATTCGCCCAGTGCGTCCCATATACACACACAAAGAGGAGAATAAATACATGAATGTAAACCATTAATCTGCTAGTGTTTTAGGCGGGGACATATGTGTCAATGGACATTACCTGGGCCTCATCGGAGCAAATGTGGGGACATGCTGGATTAAAGGTCACACATCCACCAGAGCTCAGAAGGGTCTTCCCAACCTAGCTCCAAGGACCTCATCTCCCGGATGTGGTGAAGAGGCAGCTCCAGCTAGTCCTTAAATAATGCAATGTGGGAACTGTAGCATGGAACCCAAATCCCCACCTAATTACTAACACAGAGGAAGATCTATTCTAAATGCAGAAAACTAATCTAGTTTGCCTGAATCTGTTGCAGTGGGGGAAGATGTAGAAAACCATGGGGGAGAACATCAACATGGTCGTCACTACAGAACATGGCCACAAAACCTGCACGGCAAACTGAAACAGCACACACTTTCAGGACATGCAACGACTTCGATGATGAAGAATAGTTGTTTTGAATAATGAGTTCTTAGAGCACCTCAAAATGTTACTCTATTGTGTTAAGCAACATATGCAACATGTAACTTGCAAAGGTGCAGGCTTGGTTGGCTGTCCGTCCTGAGGTTAGATAACAAATGAAAAATGCTGTAATTGAAATCAATTACAGACCAAACCTGCACAGTAAAGCATTGGTGAAGAACCCTCTAACCAGTACAAACTCTCAAATTCAATTTGCCTGGCAATATTTTATTTGATTTCCAAATTCTTCATACTTCATGAAATTCTTTCAAGCTGTGTTAATTTGAGTACCATTGTTATTCTATAACTCCCAATGTATTTTGGACAACGTGTCCTTCATTAGAGGACGGTTCATGTAGCACCTAAAATGTAAAGTATAGTATTTTACCTTTGAGGAAACAAGCAAAAAAGATAATACAGAGAAAATAGAGTCCCCCATAGAATGCACTTTACTATAAGTCTAACCCAAAAAAGGGGGAATCGAAGAAATAATCCAAGAATAAAACAATTATGAGCAATGCGTCCAAACATAAAAGTTGTTTCATACTTGCAAGGTAAGACCTTGTGCAAACAAATAAAAATTAATTGCCCATATCTCTATTTACCGTTACGTGAGGCTTAGATAGTCACGCATTTATAAAACTGTGAACATGTACCCATAGCATACCATTCCACATCAAATCTTACCCGGAAAAGATTGAGTGAAATAAGTTCAGCAAGGGAAGCGTGTACTCCCTTCATGCATCGTTGTGGATGTGTCATAATTACCAGATAAGGTTACCATTTTTAACAGCAGTGGTTATTTAACAAATGTACACAGTAGCCATGTTTGAGTGGTGCAGTATTATGAGTATTTGATCATAGCAAGTGCATAAAGAGACCCAAGCAAAGTCCAAAAGACAGACAGTCACCAACGATACAACAAAGAAACCTTGAAAAGAAATGAAAAAAGATCTTACATATATTCTAGCTAAATGTGTTTTTCTCATTTAAAAAAAAGAGAAAGAAACAGAAAGTGTGGCTATCTTACTATGACTAAATACCAAACATAAAACCTGATTACCTTGCAACATGTTTAAAGAAGGGATCAAATTATGAAATCTGTTAGAATAAAAACAAACATTCTAACACCAACAGATATCACTGATCAAAAATAAGATTAAACATTAGTGTCCTTAAGAGATACTATATTTACTTGTCACCCAGGTAGCACATCCTCAATAGCTATATACTTCAAAGCATGATATATCTCAGCTCAAATTCCAAATCATTGAGAAAAGTGAGTATAATTCAGAATTTGACACCAGCAAGAGACTTCTCCAAAGAGAATTATTTTTAATTAAAAGATTGGATACACTCCACCCTAAAGGTCTGAATGACCACATTGAGATGTCTTGTTACCTTTTTCTCCTAACAGTTTTCATAATTTGATCTTGAAAGACAGGATCATAGTATATCCGATGATACACCCCATGATCCAGCCCCCACCTCAGCGACCGATGTGAAGGGTATTCTAGGCATGGTAAACTTTTATGGGTGCTTTATGCTTGTTTTATGCCAAGCGGCAACACCTTTTAGAGCCCTGGGGACAATTTTAAGGAAAGTGGCGTTGCATCCATCTAAGATACGGTACACCATGATGCAGGGTAGAGGGCAATAGTGACAAAAAATTTTATGCTATTGGTGTACTGTTCAGGGTCAGCAGCAAAATTTGGCACTAACTCTGAACAATGGTATGCCCCTTTTTAATGCCTGAACCGAGCAAGCGTCAAAAGTGCCGAAACAAAATGATGCAAAGAAATCTCTCAGATTTCTTTGCACCATTTTTTGTGGTTCTCCCTAATGGTTGCTGGGCCGGAGAGAGCCTGCACAGGCTCCCAGTCTGCCTGCTCTGAGCAGCATCAAGATTGGTGCAGGGCAGGCTGGGAGCCTGTGCCTGCAGCAGCCACGTGAGAGGAGCGCAGCGCAGGAGCAAAGCAGGTAAATCTTTTTAATTATTTTTTTTCCGGAGCCTCCGCACACCCATCCCCGCACCCCTCACTCCCCGCCCCACCCAGCCCCAGCCACGCGAGCCGCTCCTGGCGCACATACCTCAACAGAATGACTTCTGCTTATGAGGTTGCGTACAGCAGGTGGAGCCATGAAAGTAAATACATTAGAACTGATTAACCTCAGTGGGTTAAATCATCTGCTGCAGGGCTGTACGTTTGCGCTTCCGCAGGACACATATTCTAGTATCTTAAATAGAGCTCAGTGGGTTCGTACAGTGGCTTTGTGGTTTGTTTGTTATCTGAAGGGTACATATCTACATCCGTCCTACAGTTTGCATGTCGAGGGACAGAGGCTTCATTCTCAGAAGGGTAACTCAGACTGCTAAAGCACTGGCTGCAAATATCTGTGTGTGTCTGACCTGCAGGCCACATCTTCTCTGTCTGTGACTTCAGACAGCATTTAATTATTCATAGATTAATAGCTTGAGAAGTATCAACAGGTTTTTTCATAACAATGGTCCTTAATGTATGACGAAACAACTCTTGAGTTTATCTTAAATCTAGATGTAGTGATCTGAACACGCTTGGGAGGGTGTGTTTTTGAGTAGACAAATGATAATTCATTACTTATGGGAGTGAGGTATAGGAGAAACCGTGTCTAGTTTTCCAATAATGGATATTTAATGGAAACCCATAATTTCTTGGTTTGCTTCTGTGCAACGTGAATGACAACTTGTATTTTTGCTTGAAAGACGTTTTTCAGGTCGGGCAGCAATTAAAGTATATCTTGAGCCAGTGCCACCAATTGGTAGATATGATCCGAAAATACCTACGGAGTGCAGATCCTAATTGATATTTATATTGTTGTGCACACAGAGAGACATTTTAAGGCCGGGGCAAAGAGGGCATATTGCCCAGGGCCCCCACCTACTAAGGGCCCTTCTGGGAAAGTGAAATTTCCCTTTATCTCATATCTGTTTATTTCTCCTCCTCAACCTTTAATATATTGTTCAATATATGTTGGTATCATGGGGCTTCAATTAGCAGAAAATGGGCATAAAATACAAATTTGTTCCAGAAAGGGGCCCTGTCATAGTTGGACTCTCACTCCTTAGTGAGGCTGCTGGTTTAGGGGTGACATCACTTCTGTTTGTAGGTGACTGAGTCACTCCTACAACAAATCGCAACTGTCAGCCAACCCTCCTGCTCACAAGTAGTACTTCACCAAACTTTAACAGTAAGGGTGAATTCTGGGATCCTTACTCATGAACTTTAGATGAGACCTCTCAGGGAAGTTGTGGTGGAACGGAAGTTACCCTTTTCTCTCATTAGCAATAAGTCTCATAAACACATAGGCAGTAAAGGAGATGCAGGGACGTTTTCAATATATTTATTGAAAAATCTGCAATCTACGGTAAAATTTATGAATTGCAATGATTAGGATAATGAGCCATAATAAAAGCAGAATTGTGAAGATGAGAGTTGTGAATATGAACCCCCCCCATCATATTGGATATGTGACTCCTAGCATGAAACACCTAGGCCCTCATTATGAGTCTGGCAGTCCTAGGACCCCCAGATTCGCTGTGGCAGTAGGACTGCCGCCAATGCTGCAGTCCGACCTCCACATTATGACCGTGGCGAACGTGCCAGGGTCGGAAGTGCAGGGGCCCCCATGGACAGCCCTATCACATTTGTCACTGTCTGTTTAAGCCAGAAGATGATCCTGCTGTTGGCCAAGAGCAACCCCCCCCCCCCCCAGATCTGCAGTGCCACTATGATTGAGAACAGCTCAAGGAATGTAATATTCCTGGTGAAACCAGATGCCACCTAATCTGCTGGCCAGTCCTGCATGCACCATTTGCAGCCCAACACTGCCCAGAAGTATACGCCCCCTGCCATGTTTGTGTAGAGAGCCAGGTCTGCGTAGCTGGTGCCACAAGAATGTTCCATTAAAGTCCCCAGGGAATTCTATCCATATAGCCAAACCTTTCCTGACTTCAAAGGATAGTCTGGTATGGCGATGTTTGGCCCGAGGCCAGACATGGCTCTGGCTATATTTTTTTTAGAACGTCCTCTCCCCAAGGGAATGACATTGAGTGAAAAATTCAGCTGGTCCACCAAAACCTGCAGCTGATTAAGTGTAACTTTTTGGCTTCCAGGCATGCATCAATTGATGCCCGTGAAAGGTGGACACCTAGCTCTGAGGTGATCTACACACCCCTGCCACTGAGTATATCTCTGTGCCCAAGAACGAGAAAGTGGTTGTTGGACCCACCATCTTGTCCTCTGCCAATACTTGTGTTAGCTCACGGAATCCCAACAGGGCCCTTCAGCAAGCTGAGGAGCCAGCGGGCCCCATGAACAAGAAATCATCCAAGTAGTGCATTCTATAATCTGATGCTAAAGAAGGGTACCTCACACTACACCATTCTTGCTTGAGGCCATCATTAACTGATACCCGGAAGGGAAGGGTAAGTTGTGTATCAGGCAGATATTGCCCGGCTCTTTTTTGGAATGAGTCCTAATGGGGAACAGAGCAGGCCTTTGTAAGGTGCGGTATTAAATGGACCTGCTACCCTCCTGGCCGGCATTTCCTTCTGTACCTTCTTCCTGACAGTCTCAGTGGGCTGGGGCTGCTGAGGCGTTCCATGGGATGTGAAAACTATTGAAACCTCATGTTGTTGTGATGCATCCTATTCATGGTTATCGAGTCCCTGCTGCTCAGCCAGTGTGTGTGAGGTAATGGAATGTTAATGAGTGCTTTAGTGGAGATTGTCAGATGGTGAGAGTGAGCTGAGCAGTTGGATGCCCTGGTGGGGCATTTATCCATTTACCTAACCACTTGTAACTTGTAACCTAAGAACTTTATCTTAATAAATCTACATATTTTAACTATGTGACTGGCTACCTGACATCCTGCTTACAAGAGAGGAATCTTCATTTACAACAGAAACCATCCCTAAAACGTAGTACAGTAGGTATGAGCCCTAGCTATGTTTGTACTTTCCCAGTTGGTGTGCCAATATGTGCAAGCAAATAGGTGAAAGGGGCATGGGTAAGGAGGGGAGAATGCTAGATACCTTTGGGAGCAGACTGCTCTTTTGCCCTCCCATGTTTTCTGAAGGACTTGGTTTCCAAGTGCCTTTTGGTTGCATAGAATGAGCACACATGCTTGAACTTGCAAGCAGAGCCTCTGAGACATTCTTTCTTATTGTACTGCCATCAGTTTGTCTTTGTGTCCTCTGACCCTTTCTCTGTCAGAATTAACTAGGAGTATCTCCAGTGAGGGGGGCCCATACTGAATGCGGAGTGCCACATATTAAATTCCCTCTGATCCCATGCTTCCTCAGGCATGATTGCCTTCATATGCCTAAATTTAGTGTCATTCTGTAATCAAGCTGTTCCTTGGAACTCGGATGAAGCACTGTGTATCAATAGCATATACAGTATACGAATACCTGGGGCGTTGAGGCAGGGAACGTTTCTGTCAGAATTGCTGAGTATATTGAGAATTTTGTCACACAGTTCTTCAAGGACCACACCACCCAGACCTTCTTTGGTTTCTGCTCACTGTCCTTACCCACCTTACTTTTCCCTGGGGACCACTCCTACAGTTATCTAGTCAAACACATCACAAAACTCTCCTTTTTTAATTATTTCTGTATCTGCTGGTAAGTGCCATGCTATTGCTGATGTGGGGGGTGAGAGTGGGTGAGGCCATGCAAAACAGCAAAGGGCTAGAGGTGAACGCCGCATGCCCCATGCTTCCACTAATGGTGGGCACCACAGGGTGTGCCCTAACTTGTACAGCCGAGTTGCTAGGCTCCCCTCCCAAAACTACACCACCCGTCATAGGCGCTGAGCCTGCACCCACTATTGGTACTGATGAGTCTGTGGGTGCCCACGCTACAGATATTGTAGTTTAAGCCAAGTCCTGTGGGAGTGGAGATACCACTGCTGGCTGCACTGGAAAGGGGGGGTTACTATCCCCCTTGGCGTCGGAAATATCACCACATTACTCTGCCGATCTACCCCTGTATTAGCATTTCAGACAGGCCCCATGGCACTCTGACCACCAAGGGGGGACAGTGGCAATTGCCCTGCTGACCTACCCTCCACAGTGGGTGAGTCCTGCGACTGGTCCCGAACCCAAATTGTTAGAATTGGAAGGGCATCCTTAAAGTGTGCTGGCACTTTCCTCAGCCGCTTGGGCAAAGATACTGGTGGCTATTGGTCCTTTCCCGAGTCTTTCAACGCCTTCTTCAGGGCCCAGTCTATGCATGGGTTTTTGATGCTTTCCATAGCTTACTGAAGGAGCAGAGCCCCTCCTGAGTGGCTTGTCATCTGCGGCTGGATGTTCTCGATTTTTGGGGCCATACTATGAATGAAAGAAGAGGTATGACATGAAGGTCCACAACAAAAAACATAGGGTCTTATTTAAGAAAAGTGGTGCTGCACCCAGTGCAGAGCCACTTTTCTTGCACCCCTTAGTGCCCCCTTACGCCACCATGTGTGCACTACATCTAAGATATGGTGCACCATGGTGGTAGTTAGGGAACTAGCATCAAAGCCTGCAAAGCCCATTCAGGCTCATTGTAAACAATGGTGAGCCTCCTTTTAAAGCCTGCTCTGAGCAGGTGTTAAAAATGCTGAACAAAAATGATGCAAAGAAATCTCTTAGACTTCTTTGCACCATTTTGTCACCCCCTAAAGGGGGGACGCCCCCTTTGAATACATTATGCCTGGCGCAGGCATAATGTAGCGCAAAGGGTTACAAAGTTGTGCACTGCATGCATAGCATCACTTTGTAAATTTGGCGCGGTGATTTTGGGCCACATTAGCTAAAATAACATAACGCTAATGTGGCATAAGGAGGCACTAGCGGCTCTTAAATCTGCCCCTTAATCACAAGTGACCTCCTCTCCTGTGGTTTACTGTGAGCATAGCTGGAAGCTGCTGAGTGGTTGTCTCCTCCCTCATAAAGCAGATCGTCCAGGTTGCCAATCATATGCCAAGAGCCCTGTGTTCTTACCTTTCATATATTGTTATATCTAGGACCACCGCAGGCTGAGTTATGAGCAAAAATGTTTTGTAAAAGTAATGCCCTGCTAAGCATTATGGAGTGAGTATTTGTGCTGTGAATATTATAGTATGTTGACTGCAATGCCTAGAACACCCACTAGAGAATACCACAATAAAAACATCATTTGGAAGAAACATGGTTATGTAACCATACAGTTAGCCCTTAAAGAGCATGACCACATGAAAAAAGATTGGGAGAATGTAGGAAAGTCCTCCTTTTTGCCCTGGTCACCCTAACCTTTTTGGACAGATACTGGTGGTTACTGACTCTTGGCTGTGCACTGGGTACTGCTTAACAGTCCCAGGGCCAGTGCTCTGTGTAAAGTGGATATGCAAATTAAGCTAGTTATTATTGGCAGTATCAACCTACCTATAAGTCCCTTGTATAAATTGTAGGGCATGTATGTTTAGGGACCCCAGCATGGGTAGTGCACCCATAGGTGCACTGCTGAGGTGCCCAGTGTCATTTTAAAGGCAGGCCTGCCTTGCTGGCTGCTTTTAAACTAAAGTTATATGCAAATTTGACTTTGGAATTTAAAGTGCTTCCAAAGTCTTAAACTACCTTATTTTTACATATGTCACCCCTAAGGTGTGCCCTAAGTGCCCCTAGGGTTAGTTGCCATGTAACTATAAGCAGGGGCCTTATACAAATTGTTTTATAACACCTGGTGAGGTAAAATAGCTACATTTGTTTTCTCTCACTGTAGTGAATGGGCTCCCTGGCTAAAATGGGGAGATTTATTCTATTTAATAGAGGGCCCATAGGAGCCAGATATTTCGATTTTGGTATCAAATTAATTGCTACAATAAATCCCACAACTTGCCATTGTTGGATTTAATATAACTAGTTTAGGGAAGGAGTTTTAAAAGTTTGAAAGTTGCCAACTTCAGCTCTGTAGTGCCCTTCTCTGATTGGCCAGACTCTGGGTTGCGAAGTGGCCTGGGCTGAACACAAAGGAAGTGCCTGGGGTAGGAGATCTGCCTCAGCAGATGGTGAAGCAGGATGGGGGGTGAGCAGCAAAAACTGGTCTTAAAAGAGGGAAGGGCATTTGGAGCAGCTCAGGGCCTCGCCCATTTTCTGCAATCGCTGACAATTAGGTGCCCTCTTGATTAGAATAGGAGAGGGCAGGAGAGGGGTGTGTTAAGGAATTTTAGCCACACCAGTGGGTGGGCTCAGCCAGACCTAACTTCCAAAATTCAGTTTCAGCTATGTTGGTTTTTCAAAAATGTTGCTCTCTGGGATTGATTTTTGCCACACTTCCTAGGAAGTGGTCATTCAAGGGGGTAGTAACCTGACTGCAATTGGACAGTCGCTCCGCTTGCTTTTCACCCAAAAACAAGGACAAATATAGCAGACCTGCAACCACACCTCAGATCCCTACAAGGATCAGAATCAGAAGAAGAAGGACTGCCCTGCTGGACCCCTGACCTGCACCTGGACACTGCACTCTGAAGGACTGCACCAGCTGCACACTTGGACTTCACCACTAAAAGAACTATGTCTGGCTTCAACTGGTTCATGAAGGGAGTCTCTGCTTGCTACAGGTGAAAAATAACTAATCAGAGTTGTCCCCTGTATCAAATCCTGAAGAAACTGACCAGCTGACCACTGTCTAGAGGTCATTTTGGAGTTTGAGTCAGGTGCATTTTGGGAGTTGGAGTCCTAGCCTTCAAGGAGCAACTCAGAGTTTCTGGAACCTTGGGGTGAGCTGTGGACTCCTAAATGACCTTCAAAGACTGTCTGGAAAAAGATCCAGAAGTTTGGAAAATATTGGAGAACCTTTGGTAAAAAGCTCCATAAAGAGACCGACCCGCCATTGAGAGTCAAGCAAGCTTTAGTCGACCACGTCCTGGCCTAACTTGTAGGTTCGTCCTGCTGAAAAGCTCTGGAGCCCCTGACTTCTAGGATTTCGCCGGGGGCTCCTGGAAAGGCAATCCGACAAGGTTGAATCTGCTTGCTGTGGAGGGCCGTCCGAAGTCTGAGAGAAAAAGCTCTAAAAAAGTGACAAAAACCAAACGTAAAAAGTTGACTAGGACTTCCTGTGCAGCATTTCCAAGGAGGGCTCCAGGGACATCAGATCAAGATTCAGCTTTGGCCCGGAAAAAGATGTACGTCCTGAAAAACCGTCTAAGTACAAAGGTAGAATTCTTCACCGCGGTCTCCTGTGATGTGTATTTGGAGAGGGCTCCAGGGAGGTCAGATTGGATTGGTGACTTCTTCCTACTTAAGAAAATCTTCAAGAAAAAGACTAAGGGCCAGATGTAGCAAAGGGTTTTTCCCATTCTGTGTCAATGGGAAAATGTGTTCGTACATATGGCCCTAAGTCCGAAGGTAAATCTTTGGCTGAGGCCTCCCGCTTGTTGTAGCCAAACAAGGCTCCATCACAGTCGGCCTGAAACCTTGACTTTGCCCCAGTCGAGGAGCAATCCGATATCCCGAGCAGCACTTTTAGTTTCTAAGCACTAAAAACATTAATTGTTTAAAATATCATATCTCTGGTTCCCCTTATCCAATTTTATTCGTTTTGGTGTCAAATTGAAGATAACAATATTTCCTATTAGTATAAATTGGTTGTGGATTTTTAACCTGTTTCCTGTGTTTTATTTTATTACTGTTTTGTGATACATGAATGCTTTACACACTTTGGCCCTCATTACAACCCTGGCAGTCGGTGATAAAGCGGTGGTAATACCGCCAACAGGACGGCAGTAAAAAAAAATGGAATTTCGACCAATGGCGGAAACCGCGAACACAGACAGCCACTTGAACACACCGAACGCCACGGCGGTAGCAACAAGCATCACGGTGGTAACCGCCAACAGCCAGGTGGAAGACAATGTACCACCCACCCTATCACAACAAGCCAATCCGCCAGCTTTTCCGGGGCGGTACCAATGCCAGCACAGCGGAAACAGAACACAGAAGGTAAACCACTCACCTCTGGACACTCAAGGAAGAACCACAATGCCATGGAGCCCGAACTGCAGGTGTTCCCCATGCTGGTATACCTCCTCCTACACCAGGAACATGAACGGCGGCAACGACAACTACAGTGAGTACCGCACCTAGCACACAAGGGGGGGGGGAGTAAATGACACACACACAACACGCAACACCCCCAACAACATACACACAAACAGATGCAACAACATTACATATCCACCCGTACCTCTCAGGAATAACGCAAGGACAAAAGGAAGTGAGTAAAGTAAGTGTAATAATATAAATCTCAAGAAATACGTCCTCAAAGCACAAAACAGCAACAACAATATATACAAATGGAGGGACAATGCCCAGTCCAAAATATCCGTGGCCCACAGGGCCACATCACATAGGCAAAGGCCACACTTGACTCCTGCCTCAATATGGAGAGAACACTGCTGGGGCATCAGGTCAAAAATACACAGGCACCTCGGGGAAAAGGGAGGGGGGGGTCACCTCAGCCGGAAGATGGTACAATGCCACTGCTCCTGGAGGGGACTACATGCCCTCTGCGATTCCCTGGGGAGTGCAAAGCCACAGTCTCTCAAGTTGGTGGTTTGCCCACTGCTTGGTCCTGGGAAGTGCAAGGCCACAGTCTCTCTAGTGGCTGGTTTGCCCACCTCTCGGTCCTGGCGAGTGCAAAGCCACAGTCTCTTTAGTGGGTGGTTTGCCCACTGCTTGGTCCTGGGGAGTGCAAAGCCACAGTCTCTCAAGTGGGTGGTTTCACCACTGCTTGGTCCTGGCGAGTGCAAAGCCACAGTCTCTCTAGTGGATGGTTTCTCCACTGGTTCTGGAGGGGGCTTTGTTCCCTGTGTGCTTCGACCTGGCAAGGAGGGGGTGAGTGAATGCCTTCTTCCACTGGTTCTGGAGGGGGCTTTGTGCCCAGTGTGCCTCATCCTGGCAAGGAGGGGGTGAGTGGATGCCTTTTTCCACTGGTTCTGGAGGGGGCTTGGTGCCCAGTGTGCTTCATCCTGGCAAGGAGGGGGTGAGTGGGTGCCTTCTTCCATTGGTTCTGGAGGGGACTTTGTGCCCAGTGTGCTTCATCCTTGCAAGGAGGGGGTTAGTGGATGCCTTCTTCCACTGTTTCTAGAGGGGGCATTGTGCCCAGTGATGCAGATCTTGGATGGTGCAAGGTCACAGTCTCTCACCTGGGTGTCACACCTACAGTTGTTGCAGGTGCCAGGACCCACTACAGCCCATGGAGGCACGACTACACACTGCCCGCCGGAGGTGACGGCTGCTCAGTGGTGGCAGTGGCGGGGCTGGCGGCAGTATGCCAGTGGTGGGTGGAGGCTCCAGCCCTTCCCTTGCAGCCTCGGACCGCTGCCCACTGGGGCTGCTGCTGCTGCTGCTGGCAGTGGTGCTGGTGGTGGTGCAGGTGGCGGTGCTGGTGACGGTGCTGCCAGTGGTGGGGGGAGGGTCCAGCTCTTCCCCAGCAGCCTCGGACGGCTGCCCACTGGGGCTGTTGCTACTGGCAGTGGTGCTGGTGGCGGTGCAGGTGGCGGTGCTGGCCACGATGCTGGCGGCGGTGCTGCCAGTGGTGTGGGGAGGCTCCAACCCTTCCTCAGCAGCCTCGGATGGCTGAAGTGCCATGGCTGGTGTTGTTTGCTCAGATGCTGCTCCAGCGGCGTCTGTGCCTTTTTCATTGCCCTTGGCAGTTGGTGTTCCCTTCCTGACCTTGGTAGCTGGTGGTGCCTCCTTGTTCTGGCAGCTGGTGTTCCCTTCCTGCCCTTGGCAGCTGATGGTGCCTCCTTGCCCTTGGTAGCTGGTGGTCCCTTCTTGCCCTTGCCAACTGGTGGTGCCTCTTTGCCCTTGGTAGCTGGTGGTGCCTCCTTGCCCTTGGTAGCTGGTGGTGCCTCCTTGCCCTTGCTAGCTGGTGGTGCCTCCTTGACCTTGATAGCTGGTGGTCCCTTCTTGCCCTTGGCAATTGGTGCAGGCACACTGGCAGTGCTGACGGGTGTCTCCTTGGAGCCTCACACACCTGCAGTAGCTGCAGAAACTACAGTGGCCGTGGACTGGGTGGCTGAGGTGCTGGCCTGGTTTCTAGCCACCCTGGCCCGAAGCGAAGAAGGGGGGGCAGGGAATAGGTCAAGGGTGGAGAGGAAAAGCCTTTTAGGGACACTGGGACTGAAAGAGGGTGAAGGTTTGGGAGTGGAGGATGAGGGAGTGGTAGTAGGAGGTGTCTATCTGCTGTGTTTGGGTGCAGGTGCATGGGGTGGATGCTGTTGTGAGGTGGATGGCTGTTGGGTGTCTGAGTGCTTGCGTTTGTATATTTTGGGAGGCGGGGGCACAGACACAGTGGGAGAGGACACAGGGGACGTGTGCATGGGAGTGGGAGTGGTGACTGCCAGTGAGGGACATGTAGTGATTGGCGTGATGGTGATGGAGGTAGTGGATGAGGATGTAGTGCATACAGGTGTGAGACAGGGACAATGGCTGCCATCAGGGAGTTGGCCAGAGCCTGAAACGATCTTTGTTGGGCCGCCATGCCAGAGTGAATGCCTTCCAGGAATGCATTTGTTTGTTGCAAATGCCCTGCCAGACCCTGCATGGCATTCACAATGGTTGACTGCCCAACAGAGATGGATCGCAGGAGGTCAATAGACTCCTCACTGAGGGCAGCAGGGCTGAATGGTGCAGGGCCTGAGGTGCCTGGGGCGAAGGAGATGCCCACCCTCCTGGGTGAGCGGGCACAGGAAACACGCTGAGAGGCTGCTGGGAGGGCGGTGCTGGTACAGGGGTGGCGGCTGTACCTGTAGTTGGGGTGGCCACAGAGGTGTCCGCCACCACCAGGGAGCTTCCAGCAGAGGAGGTGTCGCTGTCCAAACGGTCCCCTCCAGTCTCTGCCATGGTGCTCACCTCGTCCTCTGTCCCACTGGTGCCCTCACCGTCGGTGGATTCATCCTCATGGGCCATGTGGGATGCAGCTCCCTCTGTCGCCGGTGCCTCTGCTCCTCCGCCAGATGATGCTAATGCACACAAGGACAGGGTGACAAAACAAAAAGGGAGGGGAAGAGACAGAGGATACACTTGGTCAATGCCAGCAACAACACCACCGTTGGCGTACACAACACACAAGGAACAGCCCTATGCATTAGGCCATGCACTACCAGTTATAATGCTAGTCACCAGGCCATGGGGTACAATGCCTAGCGCCAATAGCAGCACACCTGAAACCCACAGTACCCTGCCCAGTAGTAGATGCCACTAGCATATTTGGGTTTGCAGTGCATCTGAGCCTGCCCATCATAGAACCTACCCTGCCATGTTTGTCCTAGCCTAGGAGCACCCACGGACCAACATCCCCAACCCAGATAACACCTCAACAGGTGCAATTTCCTGATTCTGAAACTGTACTCACCCCCTTGTGGCTGCTGTGATGCCTTCAAGCGCCCATCCAACTCTGCATAGGCCACCGCCAGGATGCAGAACATCAGGGGGGTCAGGGTACGACGGGCACCCCTTCCTCCTTGGGAGGCCATTCCCAGCTCGGCCTCCGCCGTCTTCCTTGCCCAGCGGCGCAGGTCCTCCCACCATTTTGTGACAGTCAAAGACCCCCAGGGTCCGCACGTCCTTGGCGATGGTACGCCAAATACCCTTTTTCTGATGGGCGCTGACCTGCAGAAAAAGATACATAGGAAAATGTATTAGTTATACCGTCCGGCCTGTTACACTCACGGCCCACAATATCCCCCTCATCCCCTTACACACAGACATTGCCCACCATACATGCAGCACTCTGCCCAGGACCCCTCAGCCACCCCCTCCACACAAGGCTTACACACACAGCACTCCATGCATTCATGCCCCATGCATCGTGCTCACAGTGTACTCACCTGTTTGTCTGGAGGACTATAAAATAAACGGTACTTGGGTAGGACTCCATCCACTAGTCTCTCCAACTCCTCAGAAGTGAAGGCAGAGGCCCTTTCCCCAGACACTCGAGCCATGGTCGCTTCCAGACACAGGTCATAGCAGCAGTGTAGGTCATCTCCTGTTGAAGGTCAGGTAGCAAGTGAGTCACATCCGCAGCGGTGCGTACCATCACTGCCGGTGTACATCACCATTGGCTCATGGAACCCATAGACCCCAATGATAACCAATGAGGTGTTGCACAGCAGTCATCAAATCAAATCAAAATCATTAGCATTTATAAAGCGCGCTACTCACCCGTGCGGGTCTCAAGGCGCTAGGGACAAAGGGGGTGGTTATCGCTGCTCGAACAGCCAGGTCTTTAGGAGTCTCCGGAAAGCGGAGTGGTCCTGGGTGGTCCTGAGGCTGGTGGGGAGGGAGTTCCAGGTCTTGGCCGCCAGGAAGGAGAAAGATCTCCCACCCGCCGTGGAGCGTCGGATGCGAGGGACGGCGGCGAGTGCGAGGCCAGAGGAGCGGAGGAGGCGGGTGGGGACGTAGAAGTTGAGGCGTCTGTTGAGGTATTCCGGTCCCTTGTCGTGGAGGGCTTTGTGTGCGTGGGTGAGAAGTCGGAAGGTGATCCTTTTGCTGACTGGGAGCCAATGCAGGTGTCTCAGGTGTGCGGAGATGTGGCTGCTGCGGGGTACGTCGAGGATGAGGCGGGCCGAGGCGTTTTGAATGCGTTGTAGGCGATTTTGGAGTTTGGCTGAGGTCCCAGCGTAGAGGGTGTTGCCGTAGTCCAGGCGGCTCGTGACGAGGGCGTGGGTCACGGTTTTTCTGGTGTCGGCGGGGATCCAGCGGAAGATCTTGCGGAGCATGCGGAGGGTGAGGAAGCAGGCGGAGGACACGGCGTTGACTTGCTTGGTCATGGTGAGAAGAGGGTCCAAGATGAAGCCGAGGTTGCGGGCGTGGTCTGCGGGGGTCGGTGCGGTGCCGAGGGCCGTGGGCCACCAGGAGTCGTCCCAGGCGGACGGGGTGTTGCCGAGGATGAGGACTTCAGTTTTTTCAGAGTTCAGCTTTAGGCGGCTGAGCCTTATCCAATCTGCGACGTCCTTCATACCCTCTTGTAGGTTGGTCTTGGCACTGGCGGGGTCCTTGGTGAGGGAGAGTATAAGTTGGGTGTCGTCGGCGTAGGAGGTGATGATGATGTCGTGCTTGCGTACGATGTTGGCGAGGGGGCTCATGTAGACATTGAAGAGTGTCGGGCTGAGTGATGAGCCTTGAGGTACGCCGCAGATGATCTCAGTGGGTTCTGAGCGAAACGGAGGGAGGTAGACTCTT
Organism: Pleurodeles waltl; assembly: GCF_031143425.1. Taxonomy (NCBI): domain Eukaryota; kingdom Metazoa; phylum Chordata; class Amphibia; order Caudata; family Salamandridae; genus Pleurodeles; species Pleurodeles waltl. Next base: position 1,349,179,858 of record NC_090440.1, read on the forward strand.
TGGGAGCGGTTTGCGAGGAAGGAGGCGATCCAGTCCAGGGCCTGGTCTTGGATCCCGGTGGAGCAGAGGCGGGTGATTAGGGTGCGGTGACAGACGGTTTCAAAGGCAGCCGAGAGGTCGAGAAGAATGAGGGCGACTGTTTCACCGTTGTCCATCAGGGTTCTGATGTCGTCTGTGACTGAGATGAGGGCGGTTTCAGTGCTGTGGTTGGTTCGGAATCCGGTCTGTGAGGGGTCGAGCAGGTTGTTGTCTTCCAGGAAGGTGGTCAGCTGTTTGTTGACGGTCTTCTCTATTACTTTGGCTGGGAAAGGCAGAAGGGAGATGGGGCGGAAGTTTTTCATGGCGCTCGGGTCAGCCGTAGGTTTCTTTAGTAGGGCGTTGACTTCGGCGTGTTTCCAGCATTCGGGGAAGGTAGCAGAAGAAAAAGAAGAGTTGATGATGGTCTGGAGGTGCGGGGCGATGATGTCGTCGGCTTTGTTAAAGATGAAGTGCGGGCAGGGGTCCGAAGGGGCGCCGGAGTGGATAGAGTTCATGATGGATTTGGTTTCTTCCGTGCTGATGTGGGTCCAGTTGTTGAGGGTGATGGTCGGGGATGTGGGTTCTGTGGTGTTTGGTTGGGTCTGGTGTCCGAAGCTGTCGTGGAGGTCGCTGATCTTGCGATGGAAGAAAGTGGCGAGGGATTCGCATAGATCCTGTGAGGGCGTGACGGCGTTGGCGTTGGCGCTGGGATTGGAGAACTCCTTGATGATGCTGAAGAGTTCTCTGCTGTTGTGGCTGTTTTTGTCCAGTCTGTCGGTGAAAAAATTCCTTTTGGCAGCGCGGATCAGGTGGTGGTGTTTGCGGGTAGCGTTCTTGAGGGCGGTCATGTGGTCAGCGGTGCGGTCCTTGCGCCAGGCTTTCTCAAGTGCGCGACAAGTTTTCTTTGATTTTTTGAGGGTGTCAGAGAACCAGAGGGGTTTCTTGGTGTTGTTCTGTCGCTGCAAGCGTTTGAGGGGAGCAAGGTTGTCTGCGCAGTTGGAGATCCAGTTTGTGAGGTTGAGGGCTGCGTCGTTGGGGTCGGTAGTGAGGGTGGGTTGGTTGGCGGTGAGTGCGGAGAAGAGTTGCTCTTCAGGGATCTTGTTCCACTGTCGACGAGGGATGGGTTGAGTGCGGAGGTGGCGGGTCTCGCGTCGGAATGTGAAGTGGACGCAGCTGTGGTCGGTCCAATGTAGGGCGGAGGCGTGGCTGAAGAAGACGTGTTTGCTGGCGGAGAAGATAGGGTCGAGTGTGTGTCCGGCGATGTGGGTGGCAGTGTTCACCAGTTGTTTGAGGCCGAGGTTGGCGAGGTTGTCGAGCAGGATGGTGGTGTTGGGGTCGTTGTTTTGTTCCAGATGGAAGTTGAGGTCGCCTAGGAGGATGTAGTCCGGTGAGGCGAGGGCGTGCGGGGAGATGAAGTCGGCGATGGCGTCGCTGAAAGGGGCGCGAGGTCCGGGAGGACGGTAGACGAGGGATCCTCTGAGGGTGGTCCTCGGGTCGGTGCGAATCTGAAAATGCAGGTGTTCAGCGGCGAGAGGGGAGTCTTCAGTGGAGGTGGTGATGCTGATGGAGTCTTTGAAGACGATGGCGATACCTCCTCCTACTTGGTTGGTGCGGTCTTTCCTGGAGATCTTGTAGCCTTCGGGGATGGCGGTGGCGATGTCTGGAGCAGAGGAGGCGTTCATCCAGGTCTCCGTGATGAAGGCGACGTCCGGTGCTGTGGAGTCTAGGAGGTCCCAGAGTTCAACGGCGTGTTTGTGAACGGAGCGAGAGTTGACTAGGATGCACTTGAGGTGGTTGATGGCGCGTGGGCTTGTGGTCGTAGTTGTTGCGTGGTGGAAGATGCGTTTGCAGGAGTTGCAGGCGAAGGGTCCATGGGTGCGTTTGGGGTGAGCTTGGAAGCAGGTGTTGGAGCGTCCTGGGTTGAGGGCATGGAGGGTGGTGGGGTCATAGCGGATCAGCGGGGTTCGGGAGAGCTGGGGACCAGGGGCGAATGGGAGCTGGGGGGCGGGGGCGTGCAGGAGGTCGCGGCGGGAAAGCGCGAGGGAGGGGGGGACAGGTAGAGTGAGAAGAGCTGGGGGAGGGGAGTTTAAGGGTGGAGGGGGGAGAGTGTTAGGAGGTTTAGGAGATTAGGGAGAAAGATAGGTGTAGGGTTGTGAAGATAGGGGAGGGGGGGTTGTAGAGGTGGGTGAGGGTGAGAGGTAGAGTGAGGGGATAGGAAGATAGGTAATAGAGGGGGTGGCGGGAGGGGGGGAGAGATAGAGAAATAGGTAGAGAGAAAAGGTAGATAGAGAAATCGATAGATAGGGAAAAAGATAGAGAGATAGGAAGATAGGAGGAGGTGGAGAGTGAGGGAGTTGGATAGTGGGATAGAGAGATGGAGAGATAGGTAGATAGGAGGAGTGAGGGAGGTAGAAAGTGAACGGGTTAGATAGGGGAGATAGATGGGGGATGCGAGTGGGGGAGGGGGGTGAGGCAGGAGCAGGAGGGCAGGCGCGGGGAGAAGAGGACGGAGGAGGCAGAAGAGCCGAAGGCAGAAGACAAGAAGAACAGAAGAAAAGAAGAACAGAAGAAAAGAAGGACTGAAGACCGGAAGGACTGAAGACCGGAAGAACAGAAGAAACACAGAAGAACACAGAAGAACAGAGAGGAATACAGAAGAACACCGAGGAAGACAGAAGAACAGAGAAGAATACAGAAGAACACAGAGGAAGACAGAAGAACACAGAGGAAGAAAGGAGAACACCGAGGAAGACAGAAGAACACAGAGGAAGACAGAAGAACACAGAGGAAGACAGAAGAACACCGAGGAAGACAGAAGAAGACAGAGGAAGACAGAAGAAGACAGAGGAACACAGAAGAACACAGAAGAACACGGAGGAAGATACAAAAAAATGAAGAGACAGAGTGCAGAAGACCACAGCAGAAGATGAGGAAGAAGAGAAGAGGAGAGAAGACGGGGAGAAGAGAAGTACAGAAGAAGAATACAGACGAGGAGAGAGGAGGAAGAACAGAGAAGAAGAAAAGAGGAAAAGAAGCAGGAGCAGGAGAGAGGGTGAGTAGCGCGGGGCAGAACGAGGGGCTGGGGGGTGGGGGGTACTTACTGTGAGGTGGGTCTCAGGAACCTGGAGGAGCTGCAGCGGCAGGGGGAGCGACCTACCCTTGGGTCAAGGGTCGCTACCACTGTCGCGCAGCGGCCACCATATGAGGTAGGAGGGGGGAGGGGTCAGCTGGGGGCGAATGGGAGCTGGGGGGCGGGGGCGTGCAGGAGGTCGCGGCGGGAAAGCGCGAGGGGGGGACAGGTAGAGTGAGAAGAGCTGGGGGAGGTGGGTTTAAGGGTGGAGGGGGGAGAGTGTTAGGAGGTTTAGGAGATTAGGGAGAAAGATAGGTGTAGGGTTGTGAAGATAGGGGAGGGGGGGTTGTAGAGGTGGGTGAGGGTGAGAGGTAGAGTGAGGGGATATGAAGATAGGTAATAGAGGGGGTGGGGGGAGGGGGGGAGAGATAGAGAAATAGGTAGAGAGAAAAGGTAGATAGAGAAATCGATAGATAGGGAAAAAGATAGAGAGATAGGAAGATAGGAGGAGGTGGAGAGTGAGGGAGTTGGATAGTGGGATAGAGAGATAGGTAGATAGGAGGAGTGAGGGGGGTAGAAAGTGAACGGGTTAGATAGGGGAGATAGATGGGGGATGCGAGTGGGGGAGGGGGATGAGGCAGGAGCAGGAGGGCAGGCGCGGGGAGAAGAGGACGGAGGAGGCAGAAGAGCCGAAGGCAGAAGACAAGAAGACAAGAAGAACAGAAGAACAGAAGAAAAGAAGAACAGAAGACCGGAAGGACTGAAGACCGGAAGAACAGAAGAAACATAGAAGAACACAGAAGAACAGAGAGGAATACAGAAGAACACCGAGGAAGACAGAAGAACAGAGAAGAATACAGAAGAACACAGAGGAAGACAGAAGAACACAGAGGAAGAAAGGAGAACACCGAGGAAGACAGAAGAACACAGAGGAAGACAGAAGAACACTGAGGAAGACAGAAGAACACAGAGGAAGACAGAAGAAGACAGAGGAAGACAGAAGAAGACAGAGGAACACAGAAGAACACAGAAGAACACAGAGGAAGATACAAAAAACGAAGAGACAGAGTGCAGAAGACCACAGCAGAAGATGAGGAAGAAGAGAAGAGGAGAGAAGACGGGGAGAAGAGAAGTACAGAAGAAGAATACAGACGAGGAGAGAGGAGGAAGAACAGAGAAGAGGAAAAGAGGAAAAGAAGCAGGAGCAGGAGAGAGGGTGAGTAGCGCGGGGCAGAACGAGGGGCTGGGAGGTGGGGGGTACTTACTGTGAGGTGGGTCTCAGGAACTCAGGAACCTGGAGGAGCTGCAGCGGCAGGGGGAGCGACCTACCCTTGGGTCAAGGGTCGCTACCACTGTCGCGCAGCGGCCGCCATATGAGGTAGGAGGGGGGGGGAGGGGTCAGCTGGGGGCGAATGGGAGCTGGGGGGCGGGGGCGTGCAGGAGGTCGCGGCGGGAAAGCGCGAGGGAGGGGGGGACAGGTAGAGTGAGAAGAGCTGGGGGAGGGGGGTTTAAGGGTGGAGGGGGGAGAGTGTTAGGAGGTTTAGGAGATTAGGGAGAAAGATAGGTGTAGGGTTGTGAAGATAGGGGAGGGGGGGTTGTAGAGGTGGGTGAGGGTGAGAGGTAGAGTGAGGGGATTGGAAGATAGGTAATAGAGGGGGTGGCGGGAGGGGGGGAGAGATAGAGAAATAGGTAGAGAGAAAAGGTAGATAGAGAAATCGATAGATAGGGAAAAAGATAGAGAGATAGGAAGATAGGAGGAGGTGGAGAGTGAGGGAGTTGGATAGTGGGATAGAGAGATGGAGAGATAGGTAGATAGGAGGAGTGAGGGAGGTAGAAAGTGAACGGGTTAGATAGGGGAGATAGATGGGGGATGCGAGTGGGGGAGGGGGATGAGGCAGGAGCAGGAGGGCAGGCGCGGGGAGAAGAGGACGGAGGAGGCAGAAGAGCCGAAGGCAGAAGACAAGAAGACAAGAAGAACAGAAGAACAGAAGAAAAGAAGAACAGAAGACCGGAAGGACTGAAGACCGGAAGGACTGAAGACCGGAAGAACAGAAGGAACACAGAAGAACAGAGAGGAATACAGAAGAACACAGAGGAAGACAGAAGAACAAAGAAGAATACAGAAGAACACAGAGGAAGACAGAAGAACACAGAGGAAGAAAGGAGAACACCGAGGAAGACAGAAGAACACAGAGGAAGACAGAAGAACACCGAGGAAGACAGAAGAACACCGAGGAAGACAGAAGAAGACAGAGGAAGACAGAAGAAGACAGAGGAACACAGAAGAACACAGAAGAACACGGAGGAAGATACAAAAAACGAAGAGACAGAGTGCAGAAGACCACAGCAGAAGATGAGGAAGAAGAGAAGAGGAGAGAAGACGGGGAGAAGAGAAGTACAGAAGAAGAATACAGACGAGGAGAGAGGAGGAAGAACAAAGAAGAAGAAAAGAGGAAAAGAAGCAGGATCAGGAGAGAGGGTGAGTAGCGCGGGGCAGAACGAGGGGCTGGGAGGTGGGGGGTACTTACTGTGAGGTGGGTCTCAGGAACTCAGGAACCTGGAGGAGCTGCAGCGGCAGGGGGAGCGACCTACCCATCGACTGCTTCCCGCAACGGAGCACAACATCAGGGGAATTACCTCATTTCCACTTGTCCCTCCTCACAGGTCAGGCGGCCGCCATTTCAGGGGGAACAGGCCATGGCACCTAACTGCGTCACAGCAGACATAGGCACATTAATGGACCTACACGTTCACATAATGTTTCTGTCACAAAATGCAAGGCATTTTACTCTGAGGATATCTTTGAATAGGACCATCTGATCACCGTTTTTCACCCTAGAGTTCAACCGCTGAGGATGAATAGGAGATGGAGACATACCCCTGTGTACAGACCCCTGGTGGACTTGGCGACAATGGAGGACAGGCTCATTATCCTAACCTACAGACCTGATCTCAGCTATCCGTCACCCCACTGGAATCCCCCCTCTTGTGCAAGTCCTGTCAGTGCTCCATTTCTTGGCAAATGGCTCTTTCCAAGCGACAATGGCCATGGCAGCAGGGATGTCACAGCCTATGTTTTCAAACGTGCTGACCCTAGTGTTGTCAGCCCTGATGAAACACATGCGCAGCTACATCGTATTCCCCCAGGTGGAGTATTTGGCCACAGTGAAGGCTGACTTCTATGCACTGGGACATATCCCCAACATCATTGATGGTACACATATTGCCTTTGTCTCCCCTCCCCCTGGGAGAAATGAACAGGTGTTCAGAAATCGAAAGAGCTTTCATTCTCTGAATGTACAGATAGTGTGCCTGGCGACCAGTACATCTCCCATATGAATGCAAAGTATCCTGGGTCTGTGCAGGCTGCCTTTATCTTGAGGAATAGCAGCATTCCATATGTGATGGCTCAACTCCAGAGGCACAGGGTGTGGCTAATAGGTGAGCCCATGGTCCCCACCCAGTGTCCATTGGTATGTGGGTGTGGGTTTGGCCCTAAGGGTGAGTGTCTGGCTAACAGGTATCCCTCAATATTTACAGGTGACTCTGGTTACCTCAACCTCACATGGCCACTGACACCAGTGAGGAATGCCAGGACAATGGCAGAGGAATGGTCCAATGAGGCACATCGGCGAACAAGGAGGATCATTGAGCGCACCTTTGGCCTCCTGAAGGCCAGATTCCGGTGCCTCCATCTTACAGGTGGGTCCCTGTGCTACTCACCCAATAAGGTCTGCAAGATCATCGTTGAATGTTGCATGTTGCACAACCTGGCCTTGAGATGCCAGGTGCCTTTTCTGCAGGAGGATGAGGCTGGAGATGGTCGTGTGGCAGCGGTGAAGCCTGTGGACAGTGATGAAGAGGAGGCAGAGGAAGAGGATGTGGACAACAGAAAAACTATAATTCAACAGTACTTCCAGTGACACACAGTTAAGACATTGTAACTTCACCTTCCATTGCATTTTTGTGTTGGACATTGTAAATAGCAGGCTGATTTTCTCAATTCTATGGCCACCTACTGTACCCTTTGGCATCTCTATTTTCAGATATCAGTGTCCCACTCTGGTTCCTGGTGTGTTTACTGCTGCCACTACAGGTCATACCTATGTATACATAACTGTACAGTTGAATTGCAATGTTTACAGCTTGTTAAACGAATACATATTTCAATCAGTTGACAAACTCCATACTTGTATTTGTTCCAAGGGTGTTTATTGAGGTGCTAATAAGTGGAGGGGGTATTGCAATGGGCTGGGTTGCTGATGGAGGAAAGTCCAGGATAGAGTCCAATCTATTGGTATCACAGGTGCTTTGTCCAAGGGGGAATAGGAAGTGGAGTAATGGCAGTTCAAGGTGGACAGGGTGACAGAGTGGGGATCAAGGGTGACAATCAGGAGAGTCTTATTTCCTGGCAGGGGTCTTGGCAATGTTCTCTGGCTTTTGCCTGGATCACAGGGACCTTTTGCGTGGTGGTTCTCCTTCTGCAGGGGGAGGAGTGCTGGTGGCCTGTTGTTCCTATGGCGGGCCTCCTGTCCACTAGCGGCAGTGGAGGTAGAAGGCTGTTCATCGGTGTGGCTAGTGTCACAGGCTCATTGGTGTGCCACTGCCTCCCTGATGGTGTTGGCCATGTCTTCCAGCACCCCTGCAATGGTGTGTGGATGTCCCTCAGGTCCTCCCTGATCCCAGGTACTGTCCCTCCTGCATCCACTGGGTCTCCTGCAACTTGGCCAGTATCTGGCCTATGGTCTCCTGGGAATAGTGGTATGCTCCCAAGATGTTGGTGAGTGCCTCATGGAGAGTCGGTTCCCTGGGCCTGCCCTTCCCCTGTCACACAGCAGTCCTCCCAGCTTCCCTGTTGTCCTGTGCCTCTGTCCCCTGAACAGTGTGCCCACTGCCACTGACCCCAGTTCCCTGATCGTCCTGTATTTGTGGGGTTGCCTGGGGTCCCTGTAGTGGTGGGCACACTTCTGATTGACGTGTCCTGGGGACAGTGGTATGGGCCCACTGGGTGGGTGCTGTGGTAGTGTTTCCTGAGGGGGGAGGCTCTGTGGTGGTATGGGACTGTGCATGGGTAACCGACTGTCCAGAGATCCCTGATGGGCCAGGTTGCTCATCCAGATACAGGTGTGCAGAGCTACTGTCATCACTGTGGGCCTCTTCCGGGGGGGACTGGATGTTGCTAGCAACTCCTCTTTGGTGATGTTGTGTGGGGGTCCTGTGGGTATGTGAAAGCAGTGTTATTGTTACTGCGTGTCACATCTTGTGCATGGGTATATTTCCCCCTATGGTTGTTATTACCAAGGCACCTTTGGCTTGTGTGAGTTGTTATTTGGTTGGCTAAGTGATTGTCACTAGTGTGAATGCTGTGATGATAGGTGTCCATGCAGGGCTGTGAGTGGTGTCCATGCATTGATGGTGCATGCAGTGCTGGTTACTGAGATGGGTGGGTTGGGATGGTGGGGTAAATGTGAGGTGATAGGGTGATGGAGGTGAGGGTAGGGGTGGGGGTATGTTATGGCATGCAGGTGAAAGTAGTAAAGATTTGGCTTACCAAAGTCCAGTCCTCCTGCTACTCCTGCCAGGCACTCAGGATGCATTATTGCCAAGACTTGCTCATCCCATGTTGTTAGTTGTGGGGAAGGTGGTGGGGGGTCCCCCGCTAGTCCTCTGTACAGCTATCTGGTGTCTTGCAACCACGGAACGCACCTTCCCCCGTAGGTCGTTCCACCTCTTCCTGATGTCATCCCTTGTTCTGGGCTACTCTCCGACAGCGTTGACCCTGTCCACGACTCTCTGCTGTAGTTCCATCTTCCTAGCAATGGACGTCTGCTGCACCTGTGATCCGAATAGCTGTGGCTCTACCTGGATGATTTCCTCCACCATGACCCTTAGCTCCTCCTCTGAGAACCTGGGGTGTCTTTGTGGTGCCATGGGTGTGGTGTGTGAGGGTGTGTGAGGTGATGTGTCGGGGTGTGTGCTGTGAGGTGCGTGGATGGTGTATGGGTGATGGTGTTCTGTGGCTCTAGTTCTGTGGGTGCTCCTGCGTGTCTCTCTCAGTTGTAAATTGGTTGTAGTGGTAAAGTGTTGTGGGTAATGTGGGTGTGTGTTTTATAGTGGTTTGTGCGTGTGGGTGTAGTGTGTGTATGTGTGTCAAGTGTGTGTAGTTTGAATTGTCCAATGTGGTGTTGTTTTGTATGTGTGTGTGTATTTTGAGCGTGGCGGTATGTACCGCAAATGGTTTACCGCGGTTGAATGTCTACTGCAGTGATTCATGGGTCATAATGCTGTGGGCGTAGTTCTGTTGCCGTAACGGTGTGGGTTTTGGTACCGGAAGTTTATCACTGACCTTTGGGCTACCGGACTTGTGTGTGTCTATATAGTGGCGGATTTCTATGTGTGAGTCATAATACGCGGAGCGGTATACCACCGCAGTCGCGGTATGTTGGCGGCAGTCAGCATGGCAGTAAGCAGCACTTACCGCCAATGTCATATTGAGGGCCTTTGTCTCCTAAGTTAAGCCTTGTTGCTTGTTTCAAAGCTACCAAGGGTTGAGCTGGGGTTTATTTTATTGAGACCTAACTGAACCTAGTTGGGGTTAGTGGCCTATTGCTAAGTGAGGGTATTTACCTGCCCTTACCAATAATCCACTTTGCAACATTTATGGTGCGCAGTGGTAGGATCCAGAACTTGTGTTCAGTATCACACTACAGTTTTAAGTAAAGCAAATTAAAAATCCTTTAAATTATCCTAGTGCAAAAATTGTTTTTGATTTTTTGTTTGGACTAATTTCAATTATTGCATTTTTGTGATTTTTCAAAAAAATGTATTCCAATTTTTGCAAATGTTTTTGTTGACACAAAACTAGGGAACCATGGAGCTTGATCTGGCTAGCCTACCTACCAAGACAGTAGTCCAGCTTAGAGGGTTGTGTCTTGAGAGGGGGTTGGCTGCAGCAACTAACCTCAGCAAAAATGTATTATTACATCTTTGACAGCCTGGGCTGAGGCACACGAAGTAGGCACAGAGGATGCTCCTATGGAGGAGGAAGTAGGGGAAGATGCCAGCTGCAACCATCCAGGGAAGGGTGGGCATCTGAACCTTAGTGAGGAGGAAGGAGACCAGTACTCACTGCACACAGTCACCAGGGCCATACCCAAAACTACTTGGGGGGAAAAGGGTCAATTCAGAGGGAGAGAACCTGTCACTTAGAGAGAGAGAGCTGGAAGCCCAACTGGTCTACATAGCTTTGGAGGCAGAGAAGCTGGCCCTGGAAAAGAAAAAGTGTGTAAGGGAATAGAAAAGAGACGGTGGCAGCGACAGAGAAGCTGAGATGTCCATGGGTGGAGGGCTTTGTCCCAGACTACCCAAGCAGGATGTTCCTGCCTATGTAGAGGGGGTTGATATAGATAAATGGCTCCGGGGCTTAAAGAGGGCCTTCCAGATTAGAAGAGTTAAGCCTCAATATTGGGATTCACTCTTTTGGGAGTTGGTCCCCACCTCTGGGAGGGATAGGATCCTGACCCTAAGTGGGGAGGAAGCAGATTCATACCCTAGTAGGAAGAGGTGCTTAACTAAGAAGTTTGGTCTGACCCCAGAACAGTACAGGCTCAAGTTTAGGGACACTCAGAAGACAGCTACCCAGTCCTGGGTTGATTTTGTGGACATCTCAGTTAAGGCACTAGAGGGCTGGAAACAGGGCAACAAGGTAAGTACCTTTGAGGGGCTTTACCATTTGATTATGAGGGAGCACCTTCTGAATAACTGTGCCCAAGAATAGCTCCGCCAGTATCTAGTTGACTCTAAGCTGACCAACCCCAGACAGCTGGGGGGATGTAGCAGATGGCTGGTTGAGAACCAGAGTAAACCATAAACCCCCGGGGTGATCAGAGAAAGGACATGGTTCTTCCCAGGAGAAGAACCAAGGGAAAGATGACAAAAAGTCCAAAGAGTCCTCACAAGAGTCACCAAAGCTTTCTCAGGGTGGGGGAGCCCAGAGCCATGCCGCTTCTAGGGGGAAGGGGCACAGGGGGAAGCATTATGATCCTTTTAAGGCAGGAAAGTTTCAGGAGCTTGCTAAGGCCAGCAAGTGTTTCAAGTGTCACCAGCCTGGACACAAAAGAGGGGATGCTGTCTGCTCCAAGAAGCCCCCCTCCCCCACACTGGTGGGCAGTCCCATGGGATTGCTAGTGTAAGTGTGGGGGTGGAAGTTGGCCCATGACTGGGATAAGGGTACACAGAGGTCACCTTAGTGTTCATGGGTGTGGTGGACATTGTAACTATGGCCACCCTACCTTCCATCATAGACCTAAAGTCAATGGGACTGAGGTGGGGCCTCTGTGAGATACAGGAGCCAGTGTGATTATGGTCACAGAGAAGCTATTTTCTCCGGAGCAGGTCCTACCTCTTGTATTCCACCAACTGACCTTTGCAGACAGCAAAACCAAACTCTATCCCATGGCCACCATGAGCCTGGAATGGGGCGGTCTGACTGTCCCTGCTCTCCTAGTAGAGTGTCTGCTGGGTTATGATCTGGAAGCATCTGAATGGTCAGAGGTGAAAAGAAGGGTCCATGTGTAGATGATGGACCTCCCTGAATGGGTGTGTGCTGTGACCAGGTCACAGGCAGCACAACAGAGAAGTGCTGGACACTTGGACCCTGGAACAATGAGCCAAGTCTCCCAAAAAAGAGAAAGGGCATTGGGTCTGGCTTGCCAGCCCCACAAAGTACAGAGGTTCAGGAGGAATCCAATCCTGGGGGCGGGATCTGACCTTTGAGGGAGGGACCCTTCTCCTGCAAGCTCTGTCTGCCTTGGCAGAATTGCAAAAGATGGGTGGGCCCACCAGAGAAGAATTGTGCTGAGGAAAAAGAGTGTGTTCCACTCTTGAGGGCCTGGGACAGACTGCCTCCAGGCAAGAACAAGGGGATGTCAATGGGTCCCACAAGGTTTATTGGGAGGATGGAGTTCTCTACACTGAGGCAAGGGACCCCAAACGAGGGGCAACCAGGAAAGTGGTGGTCCCCCAAACGTATAAGGAGTTCCTCCTGACATTAAGCCATGACATTCCCTTAGCTGGACATTTGGGTCAGACCAAGACCTGGAACAGGCTGGTCAACCATTTCTCTTGGCCCCATATGCCAGGAAAAGTCAAAGAGTTTTGCAGCTCATGTGTCACCTGCCAGGCCAGTGGCAAGGCAGGGGGCAAGCCAAAGGCTCCCTTGATACCACTATCAGAGGTTGGGACTCCCTTAGAGAGGGTGGAGATAGACTTTGTTGGTCCCCTAGACCCACCAACTGCCTCAGGCAACAGGTACATTTTGGTGGTTGTGGACCATGCGACCAGGTACCCTGATGAAATGCCCTCAGAATAGTAATTGCTCCCACAGTGGCTAGGGCCCTACTTAGTGTGCTCACCAGAGTGAGATTCGCAAAGGAGGTGGTCTCAGACAGGGGCACAAACTTTATGTCAGCCTATCTGAATGCAATGTGGGATGAGTGTGGTGTTACCTATAAGTTCACCACCCCTATTATCCCCAGACCAATGATCTGGTAGAGAGATTTAACAAGACCCTGAAAGGCATGATCATGGGTTTGTCTAAGAAACTCAGGAGGAGATGGAATGTTCTCCTCCCATGCCTGCTGTTTGCATATAGGGAGGTGCAACAAAAACAAATTGGATTCAGCCCCCTTGAGTTACTGTTTAGGCACCTTGTAAGAGGCCCATTGTGTTTGGTGACAGAGTCTTGGGAGAAGCCTCTCAAAGAATCCAAGCAGAACATGCTGGATTATGTGCTGGGCCTACGGTCATGCATGGCTGAGTAGATGAAGAAGGCAAGCAGCTACCTGGAGGCCAGCCAAGAGTTCATGAAGTTCTGGCATGACCAGAAGGCTACCATACCTGAGTATCACCCAGGTCAACTGGTGTGAGTTTTGGAGCCTTTGGCTCCCAGGACACTTCAGGCCAACTGGACTAGGCCCTATCCAATTTTGGAAAAGGAGGGTGAGGTCACCTACCTGGTGGACCTTGGCAGCCCAAGGAATCCTCATAGGATCCTACATGTGAACAGACTAAAACCCCACCAGGACAGGGCAGACATGGGGTCACTAATGAGGGAAACGAGGAGGAGAGTGAACCTCTATCAGACCTCCTGTCCACCAATGTACAAGATGGGTCAGTGGAGAGTGTGGTAGTCTCTACCAAGTTGACAGCCCAGCAGCAGAAAGACTGCAGCCACGTTTTGGAGTAGTTTGCTAGTCTGTTCTCTCTGACCCCTGGACTCACCAATTGGTGTGTCCTTGACATTTAACTGGTGACAGCTTACCTATCAAGAATAAGTTGTACAGGCTGTCTGACCAGGTAAAGGCTAACATCAAAGCTGAGGTGGCTAAGATTGCGGATCTCAAGGTAATTGAGCCCTCTGTTAGTCTTTCCACCAGTCCAGTGGTACTGGTGCCCAAACCCAATCCCCAAGGTGCGAAAAAAGAGTTAGGATTCTGTGAAGACTACAGAGGTCTAAATGCAATCACAAAGACTGATGCTCACGCCATACCTAGAACTGATGAGCTCATTGATAGGTTGGGGGCTGCCAAGTACCTGAGTACATCTGACCTGACCTCAGGTTACTGAAAAATTGCATTAAGCCCAGGAGCTAAGGAGAGGTCAGCATTTTCCACTCCACAGGGCCACTTTCAGTTCAAAGTGATGCCCTTTGGCCTGAATAATGCCCCTTCCACCTTCCAATGGTTGGTGAACAGAGTCTTGTGTGGGATCGAATTATTCAGTGCAGCTTATCTGGATGATATAGCTGTATTCAGTTCTACCTGGGAGGATCACCTGGTCCACCTGAAGGAAGTGATTCCGGCCCTGCTCCATGCAGGCCTGACTATCAAGGCAAGCAAGTACCAGACAGGGCAGAGGTCAGTAGTGTACCTGGGCCACCTTGTTGCTGGAGGCCATGTACAGCCTCTCCAGCCCAATATTCAGATTATCCTGGATTTGGAGGCTCCTAAAACCAAGACTAAGGTCAGGGACTTTCTTGGCCTGACTGGGTATTACAGGAGGTTTGTTCAGAATTATGGGACCCTCTAACAGAACTCACCTCAAAGAAACAGCCCAAGAAAGTAATTTGGACCCCAGAGTGTCAAAAAGCCATTGACACTCTGAAAAAGGCTATGTGTTCAGCACCAGTGTTACTGGCCCCTGACTACAGCAAAAATGTTATAGTGCAAACAGATGCTTCGGAGGAAGGGATTGGGGTAGTGTGAGCACAAGTCAATGAAGAGGGCCAGGATCAGCTAGTTGCCTTCATCAGCAGGCGACTACTTTCCATAGAGAAGAAATGGAGTACCATTGAGAGGGAGGCCTTTGCTGTGGTCTGATCACTGAAGAAGCTGAGGCCATACCTCTTTGGCACTCATTTCCGTGGTCACACTGACCAAAGACCTCTCAGATGGCTGATGCAAATGAGGGGGGACAACCTAAAACTGTTAATTTGGTCCATTTCCCTACCGGGGATGGACTTTGCAGTGGAAACTAGACCTGGGAGTGCCCATGCCAATGCATATGGCCTTTCCAGGTTTTTCCACTTAGCTGATGAGGACTATCAGGGTGTAGGTTAGTACCCATCAACTTTCATCTGAGGGGGGCAGTGTAACAAAGTCCTCTTTTTTGCCCTGGTCACTACCAAACGTTTTGAACAGATACTGGTGGTTACTGACTCTTAGCTGTGCCCTGGGTACTGCTTACCAGTCCCAGGTCTAGTGTGCTGTGTAAAGTGGATATGCAACTTAGGCTAGTTATTATTGGCAGTATCAACCTACCTATAAGTCCCTAGTACATGGTAGTGCATGTAGGTTTAAGGACCCAGAATAGGTAGTGCACCCATAAGTGCACTGCTGAGGTTCCCAATGTCATTTTAAATGCAGGCCTGCCTTGCTGGCTACTTTTAAACTAAAGTGATATGCAAATTAGACTTTGGAATTAAAACTACTTCCAAAGTCTTAAACTGCCTTATTTTTACATATGTCACCCCTATGCGTTGCAACCATAAGCAGGGACCTTATAAAAATTGTTTTATAAGCCCTCGTGAGGTAAAATAGTCAAATGTGCTTTCCCTCACTGTAGTGAATGGGCTCCATAGGCTAAAATTGGGAGACTTTATTTTAAATAATAGAATCCCAATAGGAGCCAGATATTTTGAGTTTGGTAACAAATTAATTGTTGTAGTAAATCCCACAGCTTCCCATTGTTGGATTTAATATAACTAGTTCAGGAAAGGAGTTTTAAAACTCTACCTGAAAGTTTCCAATTTCAGCTCTGCACCACCCTTGGACACAAAAGAAGTGCCTGTGGGAGGAGATCTGCCTCAGCAGATAGTGAAGCAGGCAGGGGGAGAGCAGCCAAACTGGTCTTCAAAGGTGGGAAGGACATTTGGAACAGCTCAGGACCTCCCCCATTTCCTCCAACCCCAGACACTTTGGTGCCCTTTTAAGTAGATTAGGAGAGGGCAGGAGAGGGGTGTGTTAAGGATTTTTAGCCACACCAGTGGGTGGGCTCAGCCAGACCTAACCTCCAAATTTCAGTTTCTGCCAGGTTGGATTTTCAATGTTGCTACCTGGGGTTGATTTTGGCACACTTCTCAGGAAGTGGTCATCCAAGAGGGCAGTGGCCTGCCTGTGATTGGACTGTTGCCACCCCCCCCCCGCTTTTCACCTTAGGCGCAAGGATAAATATGGCAGAGCTGGACCCACTCCTCAGATCCCTACAAGGAATAACATCTGAATAATAAGCGCTCCCCTGCTGGACCCCTGACCTGCACTTGGACACTGCACTCTTGGGCTTCACCACTAAAAGCACTTTGCCTGGCTTCAACTGGTTCAATAAGGTTCAATAAGGGACTCCCTGCTTGTTACAGGTGAAACATAGCTAACCAGAGTCCCCTCCATCAAATCCTGAAGTAACTGACCAGCTGACCACTGTCCAGTGATCATTTTGGAGTTTGAGCCAGGTGCATTTTGATTTAGACAGAAAGAGCACACCGTGGGCAGTGTTTTGAAGATGGCCCCTTTGTCCAGTATCACCACAGGTTGAGTTATGAGCGAAAATTATTTGTAAAAGCAATGCCCTGCAAAGCATTATGGGGCAAGTTTTAGTGCCACAAATATTTTAGTTAAATTAGTATGTAATGTAATTTTACAAAGCCCTTAAAACATTAACTACTCTCTATTGAAAAACAAAAGTTCCAGCCATGAGAGCTTAAAAAAGCACTGACTGGGGGGAAGTGTTATTATTTTGTGGTCCCAACTACCCTTGTGTGGGGACCCAGAGATAGCCTAAAGGAAAGAGTGCATCAAGCTGAATATGTTGGTGGCGGTCCCATTGTCATAGGACCGCCACAGGCTGAGTTATGAGCAACAATGTTTTGTAAACGTAATGCCCTGTAAAGCATTATGGGGCGAGTTTCCCGAGTGCAGTGAATATTGTACTATTGGCTCCTGTGCTGGGAAAGCCACTTTTGCTTTGAGGCTTTCTGTTTTACATAAAGCATTTACCAATTTCAAGTGTTTTAAGGGGAGTGCCACTAGAAATTTCTTTGATTAGGTACTGCAGATCAAGTTCACACTCTTCTGCCTGCTCACGCAGCACGAAGGGGAAAGACAAAAGAAAAAAAATAGTTCTCCCACGCCGAAGTATATCGGCAATCGTGAAATAATCCATGTAACAGGGGCAGTTTGCAAGCCGTGACAAAATCAGCTTCAAGGTGGGACAAACGTAAAACACTTACCAATGAAAGGCAAACCCAGGAACAAATGAAAGTGATGGGTCTGAGATGGACATAGTTAAAAGCCCACAATACTTATAACAGGTCAGAGGGCTTGCATGCTTGACCTGAAAACGTGAATTGTTTGTCCTACCAGAGAATAAAATTGTTAGCACAGGCCCTTGTTTAAGGCACAGAGAGCACTGTCACCCACTTACAATAAAATAAGCCTCCAGTGTTTTGAGATTCAGAATGCTCTATGTTTTATGGTATTTAAAGGTTTTTTTAAGTACAGCAAAGTGTCAGTGGTGAATAGTTCATGGTGGTGTCACACATAAGGGGCCCTATAGCAGTTGTGAATGCCACCTTTCACTAGGCTCTAGAATAAACTGAGCAGCACATGTGTGTTTTTGTGGCTTACCAGCCGATAGGCCATACATTTAAGCATTTCACTAACTTGTAACACAAAACTGTGGGGGTCATTCTGACCCTGGCGGCCGGTGACCGCCAGGGTCACCGACCACGGGAGCACCGCCAACAGGCTGGCGGTGCTCCCTCGAGCATTCTGACCGCGGCGGTTCAGCCGCGGTCAGAAGCGGAAAGTCGGCGGTCTCCCGCCGACTTTCCGCTGCTCGGGGGAATCCTCCATGGCGGCGGAGCGCGCTCCGCCGCCATGGGGATTCTGACACCCCCTACCGCCATCCTGTTCCTGGCGGGTCTCCCGCCAGGAACAGAATGGCGGTAGGGGGTGCCGCAGGGCCCCTGGGGGCCCCTGCAGTGCCCATGCCAATGGCATGGGCACTGCAGGGGCCCCCGTAAGAGGGCCCCGCATAGTATTTCAGTGTCTGCAAAGCAGAAACTGAAATACGCGACGGGTGCAGCTGCACCCGTCGCACCCCTGCAACTCCGCCGGCTCCATTCGGAGCCGGCATCCTCGTTGCAGGGGCATTTCCGCTGGGCCGGCGGGCGCTCTTTTGGAGAGCGCCTGCCGGCCCAGCGGAAATGTGAGAATGGCCGCCGCGGTCTTTTGACCGCGGTGCGGTCATTTGTCGGCGGGACTGTGGCGACAGTCAGAATCAGCCCCTGTATGTTTAAAGGTTAGAGCAAAGCAACGAGGCTCACAGCATGTTCACATCCTGGTGTGAAGCTTGTTCCCATGAGGACATTCCAGCATGAGTCCCTGTAGGTTTGCACTGAATGGCACCAGGAGCACAGTGAAGGCATATCTCCTGCAAACGCAGCACAAGCAGTAGCACACCACACACCTCATCAGCGCAGCCACCCCTTCCACTATTGAGTGTGTAAACTACAGCTCACACCAGAGCTCGTCACCCATGAGGCACTGCGGAGGATCCACAGACTCTGTATATGGTCACCGGAAACCTGCAGTACCACATCATACTGAGGTGATGCAAGGATGATGTGTGTACAGTCTGTTGCACCAACAGCATGCCCACTTATACCAGTATGTGCAATGTATGGAGTATTAATTATGTACCAGCAGGCCACCATCCCTGTGAGTGCTGCGAGTCGCAAGGGGGTCGCAAATCGCGACCCACCTCATTAATATTAATGAGGTGGGCCTTTGCGACCCCCTTGCGAGTCGCGGATGGAGTCAGGGACACTATCCTGCATCCTGAATTGTGACTCGCAAATTGCGAGTCTCTCTGACTCACAATTTGCGAGTCGCAATTCAGGAATTTCCTACATCTGGCCCTTAGTGCAGTGAACACATGTGTATTGCATATGAGATACTTTTACAATTACCTCGACCCCTGAAATCAGCATTGGCAATACTAGCAGGTCTGGCTTGAAAGGAATGCTGCATAGTAATATGAACAATCAAACCAATAGCATGGGAATCAATGTGTATTCGTGTGGATGGCAAGAACTGTAACATGATATTTGTGTAGGTTAAAATGTTAGGTGACAGTTGTACTGTCAAGCCAGACCTAAACATCCATGTAGGGTAATGATTGCCCTCCTCCCATATGTGTTGCTACCAGAGAAAACCACCGTAAATCTAGTTATCTAAGACACTTTATTAGCAGTATAGTGTCATGTGAGTGCCCCTGAAAGTTCAAGCTCAGGCAGCTGGAGAAATAAGCAAAATGATCACAGCTGTATGGAAGGCAAGCACTTTTTTGTGGAAGCACATAACTTTTAGTCAATCAAGCAATGTACTCCTGGCTCCCAAAATTTCAGAGGAGCCAAATCCCCTCTCTAGAGATGCACACATAATTGTCTTGGATACCTCCACTGTCAAGCCAGACCATAAAAAGAGTGCACTCAACAATAAGCACCCAGATATACACTTATGGATTAAACTGTTGCACACAGTGCCAACTCACTTATACAAGTGTACATGAACACATTCAGCATATGAAATATGTATACAATATTCAATTCAATTCAAAGAAGCTTTATTGCGGCTACAAGAGCCAAAAAAGCGCGAGCGGTAATAAATACAAATAAATACACATAATAAAATAAAATTGCAGGTAAATATAGTGATAAAAGGAAGTAAAAATAAAAAAATTAAAAAAATGGAATAAAAATGAGATAGAATAAAATGGAATGAAATTAAATGAAATGAAATGCGCTGTGCAGGATGTTGGGACAGTCTTATTAGGAGTCTTTGTCCAGAAGAGTTTTCCCTCTGATAAGCCAACTAGCTCCGAGGAATTTGGCGATAGCGATCACTAGCGTTGGCCTGGTGTCTGATCTAAGGATTCGCAGGGCTAGCGCAGAGCAGCGTGCTCCCAGTAGTCTGCATGCCGGGGCCAGCCATTTCCTACGGGGGCGGTATACACAGGGCATGCAAAAAGGAGGTGAGGGAGATTCTCGACGGGGGCTTTGCAAGCAGGGCTTGCGGTGGATTCATTGTGTGACCAGCTGCTGGTGAAAAGTCTTAATGGGAGTGTTCCAATGCGGAGCTGGAAGTACAGTTTCCTTTCCCTTGGGGCCGTGATTAGGTCCCAAAAAGTTTCGTACTTGCATGACTCTTTTAGGTTGGCAAAGTCACAGGATAATGTAGTGTGGAGTGCAGCCCGAGTGTCTTCGTGGTTGGCCCTTTGCCAGTATAGTTTCTTAAGTTCGCTTTTCGAGGGAAAGGCTGACGTGGCTGGTGAGTTCCAGAGATCATCGAGCCCGATAGAGTGAAGTAAATCCTTGATGGATCGTAGCCAGGGGATTCTGTGCAGTTGGTCGGCTTTTATACAATATTAATTCTGCACAATGTGTGTAATCACTGACGGGCAAGCCGACATATGAGATATGTGTGCAGTCCATTGCACTATTACATATGACATATGTATTACATATGTGTTACGTATGAGATGTGTATTCAGTCGGTAACACCGTCACACGTAAAACTTAGTATGGACG
Source organism: Pleurodeles waltl (assembly GCF_031143425.1). Lineage (NCBI taxonomy): Eukaryota > Metazoa > Chordata > Amphibia > Caudata > Salamandridae > Pleurodeles > Pleurodeles waltl. The sequence goes on from NC_090440.1 coordinate 1,349,200,092, forward strand.
GAGACTTTTCAAAGTCCAGCAGGCCGAACACCAATTTGCGGAAGTAAACCACATTTGCATAGGGCACACTACAATCGGAGAGCGCTCCAAGAGCTGAAACTATGCCAATGTCACTTAATTTATTTGCACCAGTAAGAGGAAAGAACTCCTCACTGTGTGAGCCAGTGAATTTCAGATCCTTGCACAGGTACTCTGAGCCACTATGTTACTTAAGGTCAGGAACACCTTAAGGGTTTGGGGTCCCTGGGCCAAACAAATTTTTCACAACAGATATGTTCCCAACAGCTTTAAATTTATGGTCCAATTTCAGCCCTTTCATGTCCCCTTTGGCCAGGTCACTGACAGTGCGCTGGCACATTTGTGCAAATTTAGCAATGGGTTTACATCTAATATTCAGGGATAGTGACTTGTGTTTGCCCTATTTGACACAGCAGCAGCTCACTAATATTATTGCAAATAATCTCTGTGACACCTTCCAATTTCTCATATTTGAAGTCCTGTTTTGATGTAAAAGAAACTTTTTCATGGATGTGGCATGAAACATAAACACAGCTTCCATCTGCAAAAAGTCCATAACAGACTCTCACTCATCACCCAGTTTAAAACATACTAAAGGAAAAGGGTAAATAAAACAATGTGTTTAAGAATTACGCAAGGTAAACAGGGAAATACTCTCTGCAGAACAGAGGTGGTTCTACAAGGGGCCCCATGAAAGCCTTGGGTCCTGGGCCAGAGCCCACTTTGCCCATGCCGCAAAAAGTCTCACCTTAAATAAAGTGTGTACTAAGTTCGTATTTCGTGAAATGCTTCGAACTGCAAAACATATCAAGTGACTATTTTAACTTCATTTGTGTGATTTTTTCTCATAGTAGACGACATACTAAGTTGTAAGCGCAATATAAATGCAGTTTCAGTATCAATTCATAATGTGCCAGAGCTCTGGTGAATAAAGCATACTCATTCTTCATGGGACGTGAAAGTCCTTTCTCTTCCCTGCACCCATGGAAGTGACCCCAGGTGTGATCGTGGATTGCAGGACCTAGCATTCGGTGTAGGCACGAGGCCCGCCCGTGCTGACGTGCCCAGGACATGCCTTCACAGGTGAGTGTTGTCAGCCGGTGATGCAAGTTTCAAGACACCCAAGTGCGCTGTACACAGCAGATGCTCCGACGCGCACACGCAAGTACACAGAATACGAATCTGGTAGATTCGCCGAAATTACGGACAGGTTTCCACCCGGGCAGCTTCTTTAATTTTTTGTAGCAACTGGGTACAAATGTTTTTCATTAAAAAACAAAAAGTCGTCCAACATTTTGATAGCTTGCAAAGAGACCAATGCTTGAGGCTAACTTTCTCTAAACTTTTCTTAGCAACGCCTAGGCAAAGAGAGCAGGGAACAAAGGTCACTTCTGTGCTTAAGCGTGTGAACTTTTGAAACACTGGATGTTTTTTGTTCGCGCGTGTGTGTGCGAGCACGCATAGTAATAAATGTAGCACGTTTATCTTCTAAAACACACATTGACTTGGTTTACTGTCTTTCTCAAGAAAGAAGTGTGCGCCCAGATCATACAAGGCTGCCACAGTTATACTGAAATGACACATCCTCCGCCAACCCAACATGCCCCTTGGCGAAATTGTCACACTTGCCCACTCCAATGCAATCTCTGAGCGAGTAGAACAGATTGAACTAGCTTTTCAAAATATCTCAACAACACCGAAGTGCAGAAAGCCCCAGCCCTCAAAAGAGGACCTCCTCGCCGACCTAACTCGGAGCCTGCACCTGGTAAAGATAGCTCAAGAGACCAGTATGGATACTGTGGTCTGCCTCTTAACCCGCTCCACAAATGCCAAACCAGAGGCAAGACCTGCTCAGCGTGCCTTCAGCCCGATCACTTTGCCAAAATCTTCTGGGGTGGATGCTGCTTGCTTGCTCCCCCCAACGTGGCCACAGCACATCATGCCACCAAGGAGTATGAGTGGTCACACATGGCCTCACCCCTGTTCTAGATAAAGAATCAGCAATGCCTGGCTCTGGAGAGAGCAATGTCAGAGGTGAAGATTCAGCATTTTCCTCCTGTCATTCACCATAATGCAGTGGCACCTGACGTGCTGTGTTCGCCCCACCTGCTGAGTCTTCCTTAACAACACCCTGACCACTTCGCTCTTTGACACGGGCACCTCAGTGAACACCACCAGCTTGTGATACCTCCAGACTTTGGCTTCACAGCCCAGCCTGCAGCCCATGAAGGCATGCATCTTCACGGACGGGAGCATGACCTCCATCACGTTGGCTGGCGTGGTCACCTGTGTCAGATGGCACCCACTCATGCCCAGCAAAGTTCTTGATAACGTCAACAGTCTCAGAAACGCTCATCAGGTGTGACACCATCAAACAACTTCAGCTCATTTACTTCACCGCAGCCTTGGGTGACCTCTCAGGAGACGTGGACAAGCTACTTCTCGACCTTCCTCACCTTTAAGCTGTCATTAACATCAGCAATGACATCCTCATTCATGTGCCCACCCTTGACAGCCATAGGTGCTGTTTGCATGCCTCGTTCTCAAGGATTGAGTCTGTTGGCCCAGCTCACAACCCTGTTCTTCCAACAAGCTTTGGGGTTTTTCGGCTATATCTTTTCCAAGGACAGCGTGAAGTTCAACCTATCTAAATGAGTCGATATAAGAGACACACCCAGACCATTCTCTGCATCAGACTTTCGAAGCTTCCTGGTCCTTGCAAATGATTGCAGAAGGTTCATCCACAACTTAGCGACACTAGCAGGCCCTCTGAGACACCTCACCAAAGTGTCAACACCGTGGGCGTAGGGTGAAGCTGAAGACGCTTTCCAAGCAATCAAGAAAGCACTTCTTTAAGACCGTAATGGCCTTCTTTGACCCTGCCAAAGTGTCTGAGCTGGTGGTTGATTCTAGCGTCATTGGTCTAGGACCTGTAATCATTGAACATGCTGGAGACGACCGCTGGGCCCCCGTCGCATACACCAGCAGAGCCCTTACAGAGACTGAAAAACACTATGCACACATTGAAAAAGAAACCCTCGCCATCAAGTGAGGCTGTCATCATTTCAGTCTCTACTTATATGGCCAAACTAACCATCCTAAGGCAATGAAGAAAGGTTATGCTGACTTAATATTTTTGGAGGAGGAAGTCCTTCTTGCTATCCTGTTCTGTCCAATGATGAGGCACCAGACATAGATGGGTCTCTGGTGGATCTGTGAAAATGTAATCCCCCGCTTTGGACAAAATGTTTATCTCATGTTTTCAATGAAATTTGTAAATCAGAATTCCCCTCATCCTGATTGCAATCCATTATTTTGCCGGTATTCAAGAAAGGGGCAAGGGAGGATCAAGGTGTTACAGGCCTATCTCCCTATTGATTCAATGGTGAAGGTGCTTGGGAGAGTGGTCTTTACAAAGCTGACTGATTGGGCAGAGCAACACAATATAATTTCTAACCTACAATAGGGCTTTAAGGCAAAGAAAGATACTATCGATCAATATCTCAATCTCCACCTTTTCATTGAAAAATATACGATAGAGAAGGATGTGGCCCTTCACTTAGCTTTTGTGGACCTAACGGCCGCATTTGACAGAATGAATAGGTCAAAATTGTGGTCGATTTGATCTCCATGGGGATGGGGCACCCCATAGTCAATTTTTTGCATGACCTTCACTTGAATCTGAGTGCTTCGATAAGGTATAACAAAAATGAGAGCCTTTCTCCAGCATTCAGTGTTCAGTGGGAAGTGAGGCAAGGCTGCAACTTAGCCCTCTTTTAATTTACACTTTACATCAATAATTTGGGTCCCGCCCTGAGTGCCACATGTAAGGATGTCTTATGGTTGAGTGACCAGTTTATTTCAGTGTTCCTATACGCAGACGACGTTGTCCTGCTAGCCAAGACAGAGGTCAGCCCACAATGTCTATTTAAGGGGTACATAGAGTTTATGGAATCGCCGGACCTGGGTACCAACTTTGCTAAGTCCCACACAAAGGTATTGGGTGCTGGACAGAGAATCTAGAAAAAAATCTTTGGGGGATCCAAGGAGACCATGAGAGTCCCAAATTTTTCTTATTTGGGTGTCAAGTTTGATGAGAATGGTTCTTGTATACCTCTTCGTAAAGCGAAAATATACACCTTGACTAGAGCTGTAGGACAGTCTTTGATGTTCTGAAAAGGCTGGGGGAAAGGCAAATGAAGACTCGATTAAAGGTGTTTAAAGCAAAATATGTCCCATTGGCATGTTATGGAAATGATGTTTGGGGATACAAGGACTGCAGGGCACTACACATCGCGGAAGACAAATTTCTGAGTAGTCTTCTTTTGGTACCTCAATCTGTAGCCTCATACATCGTGCACAAAGAACTGGGAATGGGGTATTTTTCAGATCAGGTGATCCTATCTCCTTTGGCACGGGATTGTTTGGCCCTTGAGAAAGTGAGCAGCATTTGTTTAGCTCATCAAAAAAAACTTGAAATGGGCAAGAAGACACTTTGGCCTTCATTTTGAACATGGCACCCCGCCATATTCTGACGCATGGAGCCTCACCGCCATTGATGGCGGTGAGGGCCGCCATGCGCCATGCTGGCAGTCGGTGGTGGGGGTGGATGCTGCTCCACCCTCACTGCCTTGTCGGTCCAGACACCGCCTCGCCTATAATGATGCAGTCATAGGCATGGCGGTGTATGCAGGCGCGATGATGCTGGTGGGGCAGCATCCAAGGAGCCCGTTACCTCCTGGAGCAGCACCACAGAACAGGTAAGTGCTGCCCAAGAGGGAAGGGCGGGAAGGGAGCTGTGGGTGTGCGTTCCGAGTGAGTGAGTGAGTGCATGGCGATGTGCGTGTGTGTTTGTGAAGGGGGGATGTGTGTCTGCGTGTACAAATGCGTGTGTGCATGTAGGAATATGTGTGCATGTGGATGTGGGAGTTTGGGGTTTGGGGGGCCTGTATGGAGGTGGGGGCCAGGGGATAGTGAAGGGGGGATTTGGGTGGCCTACAGGGAGATTGGAGGGAGGAGGGATGGGGGATCGTTTTCAGGGTTGGGGGTGGTGGTGAGGGCGGTTCTGGGGGCTTGGGGTGATGAGTGGGGGTAGTGGCAAGGGGGGTCTGGCGTGTCACATACAGGTGACAGAAATGAGAATTTCTGTCACCCGTATGCTTTCCGACAGGAATTACAATCCCTAGTGGAAATGGGATCATTATCCCACCGCCGGTCTGGCCTCCACCATTGAAAGTGACTACAGTCCGCTCGGCAGTCGATTCTGGCCTGGCGGTGGGTAGTAGTGAACTGGCTGCTTTGCTGCAGCCAGTTCCCTACTGTGTTCAGAATATGGCGGTCTGAACCACTATGCTGTTTGCAGTAATGACCACCAGCGTGACGGTCATTACTGCCATGTTCATAATGAGGACCTTTATGCTAGTGACAAACATGGAGCGTGAAGCTTGAGAGTTAGCCAAACCCTCTGTGCTATCCTATATTGTGCTTAAAACTGGTTTTACCATTGAGCCATAACTTGTTGAGACTAGCAAAGCCTATCATAGATTTCTTTTGACTGGGTTTAGACTAAGGGGGTCATTACAACCCTTGCGGATGGTGTTAAAGCGGCGGTAATACTGCAAACAGGCAGGCGGGAAAAAAAAAGGGAATTATGAGCGTGGTGGAAACCGCCAACATAGACAGCCACTTTAACACTCCTACCGCCACGGCGGTACAGACAAGCAGCGCGGCGGTCACCGCCAACAGACAGACAGAAGACAAAGTACCGCCCACAGTATTACAACAGGCCAATCCGCCACCTTTTCTGGGGCAGATTCACCGTGGATAAAAACACGGCGGAAACAGCCATTTCAATGGGAAAACGCTCACCTTAACACACTCCACGAGGAAGGAGGGCACCATGGAGCCGGAACTCCAAATACTCTCTGCGATAGTGTTCCTGTTCCTCTACGAACATCAGCAACGCCGGCGCCGAAGACAACGGTGAGTACTGCACCTACGACATAGGGGAGGCAAAAGTCAGGGACACACACACGCAACACCCCCACCCCCACCCGACCCTCGCACACTACAACACACACACCAATGCATTTCCAAACATCACAGTAACAACCCCCAAAACCCCCCGAAAGAATGCAAAGACAAAAGGAAATGAGTGCAACCATTGTAATGTATCATAATACAGTAAGCTAATATATACAGAAATATATACACATTCCAAAAATATACATCACGATTAGTAGTGCAGGTATGCACCATTCAATGTCCGTGGATCACTGGGCCCAAAATGCATGGGCGAGGCCCACACAAGATACCTGTCCAGAAACGGAGAGAACACTGCAGGGGCATCAGATAGAAATACAACAGGCACCTCAGGGGTAAGGGAAGGGGGAGGCACTTAGCCGGATGACAGCACCACGCCAGATCCACGATGGGGCTCCATGCCCATTGATGTATCCTGGGGAGTGCAAAGCCACAGTCACTCAAGTCTCTACAGTGGGTGGGTTGCCCACTGTACCATCCTGGGGAGTGCAAAGCCACAGTCTCTCAAGTCTCTACAGTGGGTGGGTTGCCCACTGTACCATCCTGGGGAGTGCAAAGCCACAGTCTCTCAAGTCTCTACAGTGGGTGGTTTGCCCACTGTACCATCCTGGGGAGTGCAAAGCCACAGTCTCTCAAAAGGATAACAGTCTCCACTGGTTCTGGAGGGGGACTGGTGCCCAGAGTGCTTCATCCTGTGCAGGACAGACGGAGTGGATGCAGGTCTCCACTGGCTCTGGAGGGGGACTGGTGCCCAGAGTGCTTCATCCTGTGCAGGACAGACAAAGTGGATGCAGGTCTCCACTGGTTCTGGAGGGGGACTGGTGCCCAGAGTGCTTCATCCTGTGCAGAACAGACGGAGTGGATGCAGGTCTCCAGTGGTTCTGGAGGGGGACTGGTGCCCAGAGTGCATCACTCTCCCCATGACGGTCCCAGTTCCGTCACTGCCCCTGCTGCACATGGGCTAGCGATGCTTGTGTTGGCGGTGCTTGCCCTGTTCAGCGGTGCTTGCCATGGCGGTCTTTGCCCTGTTCAGCGGTGCTTGACTTTGCTGTCTCTGAACTGTTCAGCGGTGCTTGACTTTGCTGTCTCTGACCTGTTCAGCAGTGCTTGCCATGGCGGTCTTTGCCCTGTTCAGCAGTGCTTGCCATGGCGGTCTTTGCCCTGTTCAGCGGTGCTTGCCATGGCGGTCTTTGCCCTGTTCAGCAGTGCTTGACTTTGCTGTCTCTGACCTGTGCAGTGGTGTGTGCCATGGCGGTCCCTTATTGCCCAGCGGGGCTGTGGCTGCCGGGGCCCTCCTTGGCACTGACTCTGGCGGTGGTCTCCTGACCAGTGACTATTGTGCTGCCCTCCTGGGCACTGACTCTGGCGGTGGTCTCCTGACTAGTGACGATGGGGCTGCCCTCCTGGGCACTGACTCTGGCGGTGGTCTCCTGACCAGTGACGATGGGGCTGGCGGTGGCGTCCTGGGCAGTGGGGATGATGGCGGCCTTCTCCGCTGTGCTGCTCTTCCCATACTTTGGCGCTTTCTTCTGCCCCTTCCCCACCTTGGGAGGAGTCAAAGCTGACTCGACACTCCCCCCGGGACCCTTGTGAGCGGCTTTGCCTGCAGGAGTCTTCACCCTCTCCTGTCGGGCACTGTCCAACTTCTGGTGCTTCACAGGGGGGGGGGACTGGCTGTGCTTTGACTCCGTGTCACACTGGCTGCCCTGGTGCCCGGTGCAGTCCACATACCTCTAACAGGCACCACTGGTACCGGACATTTTTTGGCTGAGGTGCTACTATGGGACCTATGAATTGGAGGGGGGGGGGGGGAAAGAGGTCAACGTTGCTCAGGAAAAGTTTCTGACGAACACTGGGACGGGTAGCTGGAGGGGGTCTGGGAGTGGAGTAAGAGGAGGTGGTTGTAGGAGGTGTAACTTTTGATGATTTGGGTGCAGGTGCATGTTCTGGAGGCTGTCGTGAGGTGGATGGATGTTGGGTGTGTGTGTGCCCGCGTTTGTGTACTTTGGGAGGGGGCGTCACAGCCACACTGGGAGAGGACACAGGGGACGTGTAAATGGTAGTGGGGGTGGTGAGTGCAGGTGAGCGGGGTGTGGTGCTGGGTGTTTTGGTGCGAGTCCTAGTGGCTGTAGTGGTAGTGCATGCAGGTGAGAGTGTAGACGACACTGGGAGGGAGGAGGGAGACGACGAGGAGGGGGACACAGTGGAGGCAGTGGATGTTGCTGTGTCTGTATGTGGGTGATGCTTGTGTGAGTGCCTGTGGGATGTGTGTGCCTATGTTTGCCTGAGCTGCCCCTGTGTGTTCAGGTGTGTGCAGGCTGGTCTGTAGGTGTGCTTGGGATAGGCTGAGGTACAGGGGATTGGGTCTGGGTGGAGGAAGTTGGAGGGGGAGGCTAGACACAGGGACAATAGCTGCCATCAGTGCTGAGGCCAGAGATTGCAGGGTTTGATGATGGGCAGCCTGACCAGAATGAATGCCCTCCAGGAATGCATTAGTGTGTTGCAACTCCCTTTCTACACCCTGGATGGCATTCACAATGGTAGACTGCCCAACATTGAGTGACCTGAGGAGGTCAATGGCCTCCTCACTGAGCGCAGCAGAGGTGACAGGGGCAGGAGCTGAGGTGCCTGGGGCGAAGGTGATGCCCACCCTCCTGGGCGAGCGGGCATGGGGTGAAGGCTGAGGGGCTGCTGGGAGGGCGGTGCTGGTAGGGGGGTGGCGGCTGTACCTGTAGAAGTGGGGGGCACAGATGGTGCCGCCCCCACAAGGGAACTCCCATCGGAGGACGAGTCCGTGTCGCTTGTTCCTGATCGGGTGACCGCCGTGAAGCTCCCCTCGCCCTCCGTCCCACTGGTGTATTCGGAGTCTGTGGTGTGGCCCTCCATGGCCATGTGGGATGCAGCTCCCTCGTGCTCCGGTGCCACTGTACCCGATGATGCTGACGCACAAAAGAACGGGGAGAGCACAAAAAGGGGTTGGGAAACAGAAGAAAGGCAGGTTGAGTGCATGCCTTACCGCTACCATTGGCGGAGAATACAGACACAGCAGCCCCCTGCACTACGCCGCGCTCTTGGGCTCTACAGATGCAGTTCCTGGGATATGGCCTACATGGCTATGGTGGTCCTCTACACACATAGATGACACAGGGGCATGTATACCTGTACTTGGCACTCTACAGAGGTGGGGTGGAGTGGCACATGGCCTGCATTACGGAGGGGCCTAGCCTACGGAACTCGGCCTGGCCTAGGGAAACCCACAGCCCTCTTCCCCCACCCAGACACCTCCACTGCGCGTAAAGTCAGCAGAATGAGAGTGTACTCACCCCCTTGTGGCTGCTGTGATGCCCTCATGCGCCCATCCAACTCAGGGTAGGCCACCGCCAGGATCCGGAACATCAGGGGGGTCATGGTGCGACAGGTACCCCTCCCACGTTGGGAGGCCATCCCCAGCTGAGCCTCCGCCGTCTTCTTGCTCGAGCGCCGAATGTCCTCCCATCTTTTACGGCAGTGGGTGATCCGTCTCTGGTGGACCCCCAGGGTCCGGACGTCCTTGGCGATGGCACGCCAAATATCCTTCTTCTGGTGGGCGCTGACCTACATGACATGTACAGGGGAAGAAGAGAAGTCATTAACAACTGCACTGTCGAAGTGAGCGGCCCACATCCCTGCCCTTGCCATGTGGCACATGCATTCACACTCCTTCATGCTCTCAGAACTCAGCCCTCTTCCTTCTTACATCCAGCCCTCTCCACACAAGCATATCCCATACAATTTGCACCCTATGTACTCACCTGTTGGTCTGGAGGACCGTAGAGTAGCGTGTACTGGGGGAGGACCCCGTCCACAAGCTTCTCCAACTCCTGTGCAGTGAAGGCAGGGGCCCTTTCCCCAGACGCATGAGCCATTGTCTCTTCCAGACCGAGGTCACAGCAGCACTTGCAGTGTAAGTCCTCTCCTGTCGAAGATCAGGTATCGAGTGATTGAACAGATAGAAAATGGCGGTCACGTCCGCAGCGGTGACGTCCGCGGCGGTGCGTATCATCACCGCCGGCGCACTGCATCATTGGCTCCTGGGACACATAGGGTCCAATGTTAACCAATGCAGCACTGCGCAGCGGTCTACGACCGCCTACCGTGATGGTGTACAACGCCAGCGCAGTTACCTCACATCCCATTGTCCCACTTTAGAGGTCAGGCAGCCGCCATTTCAGGGGTCCACATGGCTTCATTTTCAACTGCGTCACACATACCTAGGCCTGGACTCAACACACATACAGACAACTTTTTGGAGTTTGTTTCGAGTTCTGTGTAGATGTGGGTACATACCTCTGAATTGCTTGACTCTGTGGTCGCTGTTGTCCTTCCTAGGCACCGTCAGCTGGGACATGTGAGGAGATGGCAGAATCCTCCGGTGTACCGACCGCTGGTGGACCTGTTGACAATGGAGGAGCGACATTTAATCATCACCTACAGGTTTGACCGTGCCACAATCCAGGAACTGTGTACCCAGTTGGAGCCTGACCTTATGTCACCAATCCACCATCCCACAGGAATCCCCCCTCAAGTGCAGGTGCTATCAGTGCTCCATTTCCTAGCAAGTGGGTCATTTCAAACAACAGTAGACATGGCATCAGGGATGTCCCAGCCTATGTTTTCCAACGTGTTGTCCAGAGTGTTGTCTGCCCTGCTGAAACACATGAGGAGCTACATCGTTTTCCCTCAGGTGGAGGATTTGGCTACAGTTAAAGGTGACTTCTATGCCCTGGGACATATCCCCTACATCATAGGTGCCATTGATGGGACCCATGTAGCTCTGGTCCCCCCCCACAGGAGTGAACAGGTGTACAGGAACCGGAAGAGTTATCATTCGATGAATGTACAGATGGTATGTTTGGCACGCCAGTACATCTCCCAGGTAAATGCTATGTTCCCTGGCTCAGTGCATGACGCCTACATCCTGCGGAATAGCAGCATCCCTTATGTGATGGGTCAACTACAGAGGCATCGGGTGTGGCTATTAGGGGACTCTGGTTACCCCAACCTGTCATGGCTATTGACCCCAGTGAGGAATCCCAGGACCAGGGCAGAGGAATGCTACAATGAGGCCCATGGGCGGACTAGGAGGGTGATCGAACGCACCTTCGGCCTCCTGAAGGCCAGGTTCAGGTGCCTCCATATGACAGGTGGTTCCCTATTCTACTCACCAAGGAAGGTGTGCCAGATCATCATCGCCTGCTGTATGCTTCACAATCTTGCTTTGCGACGCCAGGTGCCTTTTCTGCAGGAGGATGGTCCAGATGACGGTGTTGTGGCAGCTGTGGAGCCTGTGGACAGTGATGAGGAGGAAGCAGAGGAAGAAGACATTGACAACAGGGACTCAGTCATACAGCAATATTTCCAGTGACACACAGGTGAGAACACTTTCTTTACTAATACATTTACTTTCACACTTCTACCTCTATCCTGTCTGTCAATTTCAAGCAGTATTTGGTAACTGAGTTGTACATTTCCATTACGGTTTCACAGGTGTGGTTACCAACGTGTGTCATCTGCTTGCATCCTTCATGGACTTGTGATGTGTGACATAGGTATGTTGACATTACTATTGAGAACGGATTTTGTCATTGTCATAGCTAATACACCTTTTCTAAATCACAGACTGACTCCAGATTGTTTTGTGGTTCAAGGGTGTTTATTGAAGTGCTAATTATTGGAGGTGATGGTAAAATGGTGATGGATGATTGTGGAGGAATGTCCATGGCAGAGTCCAGTCTATTAGTCTCACAGGTGCACTGCCCATATGGGTATAGGAAGTGGAGCTGGGTCAGTTCCAATATGGACAGGGTTACGAAGTGGGACAGTGGGATGACAATCAGGGTGGTCTCATTTTTTGGCGGGGTTCTTGCCATCGTGCTCTGTCCTGTTCCTGGATCTCAGGGACCGCTTGCTTGGTGGTTCTCCGTCTGCAGGGGGTGGGGTGCTGGTGTGGTGGTCCTGTGGCGGGGCGTCCTGTCCACTAGCGCTGGCGGAGGTGGTGGGCAGTTCATCGTCCATGCTAGTGTCAGGGGCCCCTTGTAGTGCCATGGTGTCCCTCATGGTGTTCTGTATGTCCTTCAGCACCCCTACGATGGTGGCCAGGGCGGAGCTGATGGTTCTGAGTTCCTCCCTGAACCCCAAATACTGTTCCTCCTGCATGTGCTGGGTCTCCTGAAACTTGGCCAGGACCGTCGCCATCATCTCCTGGGAGTGGTGGTATGATCCCATGATGGAGGAGAGGGCCTCGTGGAGAGTGGGTTCCCTTGGCCTGTCCGCCCCCTGTCGCACGGCAGCCCTCCCAGTTCCCCTGTGTTCCTGGGCCTCCGTCCCCTGGACCGTGTGCCCACTGACTGCCCCCAGGTCCCTGTTGTTGTTGGGGTGGTAGGTTATCCTGGGTTCCCTGTAGTGGTGGACACACAGCTGATTGACGTGTCCTGGGGACGGAGGTATGGGCCCGCTGGGTGGGTGCTGTACTGGTGTTAGCATTCCTGTGTGGGGGCTTGTGTGATGATGGTTAGGGGTTGTTATGGGTATGTGCAGTGGGCATGCTTTAGTGATGAGTGTCCATGCTTTGTTGTGTCATGCAGGGCTTGGTGTTGGGATGTGTGGTTTGTGTTATTAGTACATTAGTGAGGAGTTGGAGTGATAGGGTAGGGGGTGAGGTTGGGGGGGGGGTGATAGCCTGCAGGTAGGGTGGGGGATGTGATAGTTAAGATTTGACTTACCAGTGTCCATTCCTCCACCGACTCCTCCGAGGCCCTCAGCATGCATAATGGTCAAGACCTGCTCCTCCCATGTTGTTAGTTGTGGGGGAGGAGGTGGGGGTCCGCCGCCAGTCCTCTGAACCGCAATGTTGTGCCTGGATACCACGGAACGCACCTTCCCCCGTAGGTCGTTCCACCTCTTCCTGATGTCCTCACGATTTCTTGGGTGCTGTCCCACTGCGTTGACCCTGTCCACGATTCTTCGCCATAGCTCCATCTTCCTAGCTATAGAGGTGTGCTGCACCTGTGCTCCAAATAGCTGTGGCTCTACCCATACGATTTCCTCCACCATGATCCTGAGCTCCTCTTCCGAAAACCTGGGTTGTCTTTGGCGTGCCATTGGGTGGTGTAGGTGATGTGTGGGGTGGTGTATGTGGTGATGAGTGTGCTGATGTGTAGTGGTGTGGGGTGTTTTTTGCGTGAATGTTGTGTGGGTGATGGTGTTGTGTGCCTCTGTGTGGTGGGGTTGTCTATTGCTGTGCTCTCTCTGTCGCCTTTGTCTCTATTTTTTGGTCGTAGGGGTTTGTGGGTGATGTGGGTGTGTGTTTTATATTGTGTTGGGTGTGTGGGAGTGGTGTTTGTATGTGTATCAGGTGTGTGTATTTTGAATTGTCCAATGTGGTGGTGTTTTGGAGATGTGTGTGTATTTTGAGCGCAGCGGTGTGTACCGCCAATGGAATACCGCGGTTGAAAGACCGCCGCGTGGATTCATGGGTCGTAATAGCATGGGCGTGTTTCTGTTGGCGTGACGGTGGAGGATTTGTTTTCGCCAGTTTATCACTGACCTTTGGTGTGGCGGACTTGTGTGGGTGTCTGAATTTCGGCGGATTCCGTGATGTGTGTCATAATAGCTGTGGCGGAATTCCGCGGCGGTTTATTGGCGGTCTTCTGCACGGCGATAAGCGGCTTTTACCGCCAATGTTGTAATGACCCCCTAAATCTCTTGCACTGGCTGGTAGCTAGTCCTCAGGGGATATACAATCTGGAGGAGGCGGGTCCATGCTCTTGTGACAATCGGTCAGCGCAAGATACTCTTCACTTTACTTTGTTGCATGAGCATTTTTAGGACCCACAGCAACAGTTTATTGTGCCACTTTTAAAGGGTAAGGGATTTGTTCAGGCGAAACCAGCATTAATCTTCCTCCAGAAGCTTAGTAACGTACAGGAAATTTTGCATATTGCTAGTTTTTTTGTGGCTATGATGAGATGTAGGAGAAGGGCAGATCCCTAAGATTATTATTAAGATGGTGGTCATGAGGATTATGTTTTTAGCCTATTTTTTGGGTAACAGTTGTCTTTGTATTAAATGGGGTGGGGTTGATTTTGTGCTTCATGCTGCTTCATGCTACAAAGTTTCGCCATCAGAGACACAGGACAGAACAACGCCGCCATGGAACCGGAACTGCAAATCTTCCCAATGCTCATCTACGTCATGCTCCACCTGGAACACCAACGCCGACGAAGACGACAATGGTGAGTATAGCCACATAGCTCACAAGGGAGGGAGGGAGGAAAAAGAGAGTGACACACACACGCACTACACACACCCGACACACACACACACCATGCACACAACCAGATGCAGACGAAAACAATGGCACACAATACACGGCAGAATAATGCAAGGACAACAAGAATGCAGCAATGAGAATATATTGATTGTAAACAGCTACCAAAAGAACCAATTGTATGAAAAACAGATATGTACAAATATACACAAAGAGCCAATGCCCAGTCCAAAGTACTATGGGCCCACATAGCCACAGGGCACAGTCCAAGGCCCAAATCGAATTGTGACTTCTTCCAGATAGAACTCTGCAGGGGCATCAGTTTGCAAGTGGGCAGGCACCTCTGGGAGATGGGGGGTGGGGGGCACATCAGCCATATACATGAACAAGCCCACTGGTTCTGGAGGGGGCTCCATGCCCATTTCTCAATGGCGGGGAGTGCAAGGTAACAGTCTCTCAGGTGGGGAACATGCCCACTGCTTCTGGAGTGGGCCCCTTGTACAGCAGTCCCTGGAGGGTGGCCTACATGGCTTCCGCTGGTGATGATGGCTGCTCGGTGTCATCTGTAGGTGAGGGCTGCACTGTCTCACCAGGTGAAGGTGCCTCCTGAGCAGCCTCTACTGGAGGTGAGGGCTGCACTGTGTTGGCAGGTGGAGGTGCCTCCTGGGCAGCCTCTTCTTGGAGGGAGGGCTGCTCTTCCTCAGCTGCCGGTGAGGGCCCCGTCACCACTGGTGGTGGCGGTGGTGGTGTCACCCTGACAGGCTCTGCTGGAGGTGAGGGCTGCACTGTGTTGGTAGGTGGAGGTGCCGACTGGGCAGCCTCTGCTGGAGGTGAGAGCTGCACTTCCTCAGCTGACGGTGAGGGCCCCGTGACCACTTGTGGTGGTGGTGTCACCCTGACAGCCGCCGCTGGAGTTGAGGGCTTCTTCCCCTTCATTGCAGGAGGTGTTGGATCCTTACCCTTCCTGGCAAGGGTTGAGGGCTTCTTCCACTTCATGGCAGGATGTGCCGGCTCCTTAGCCTTCCTGGCAGGAGTCGGGGGCTTCTTCCCCTTCATGGCAGGAGGTGCAGGCTCCTTCCCCTTCATGGAAGGAGGTGCGGGCTCCTTCCCCTTCATGGCAGGAGGTGTGGGATCCTTAACCTTCCTGGCTGGTGGAGTGGAATCCTTCACTGACTTGCCACCATGACTAGATGGTGCCACCACTGTCTGCGTGGACTGTTTGGCCGAGGTGCTGGGCTGGGTCGTTGGGACCCTGCTGTTACGGACAGGACAGGTGGGAAGAGAGGGAGGGAAGAGGTCAAGTTGGGCAAGGAAAAGCTTCTGCTGGATGGTGGGGCGGGATGAGGGAGGAGGGATGGGAATGGAGGTTGAGGGAGTGGTTGTTGGAGGTGTATGTCTGCTGGACTTGGGTGCAGGTGCATGGCCAGTGTGCTGATGTGAGGTGGGTGACTGTTGGGTGTGTGAGTGCTTGTATTTGTGTCCTTTAGGAGGGGGGGGACAGACATGGTGGGAGAGGACACAGGGGGCGCGTGCATGGATGTTGTGGGGGTGTCTGCTAGTGAGGTGTGTGTGTGTTGCTGGTATAGTAATGCTGGTGGTGGATGTTGATGCATTTGCATGCAGGTGTGAGTGTGGACCTGATTGTGAGGGAGGTAGAAGAGGAGGAGGAGGGGGAGGAGGGGGAAACAGTGGAGGCAGTGGATGTGGTTGTGTCTGCAACTGTCTGGTGTCTGTGTTTGACTGTGCCCCTCTTGTATGTTGTCTTGTGTGCATGCTCGTCTGTATGTGTGCATGGGATGGGTTGGGGTTGAGGAGACTGGGACTGGGAAGTGGTATTGGAGGGGGGATGGTAGGAATAGGGACAATGGCTGCCATCAGAGAGGAGGCCAGAGCCTGAATTGATCTCTTTTGGGCCGCCAATCGACCATGGATGCCCTCTAGGAATGCATTGCACTGTTGCATCTCGGATGCCAGCCCCTGGATGGCATTCACAATGGTTGACTGCCCTACAGAGGTGGATCTCAGGAGGTCAATAGGCTCCTCACTCAGGGCAGCAGGGCTCACTGGGGCGGGGCCTTTGGTGCCTGGGGCGAAGGAGATGCCCACCCTCCTGGGTGAGCGGGCATGGGCAACTTGCTTAGGGGCTACTGGGAGGGCGGTGCTGGTATGGGGTGGACACTGGTGCCCCTGGTCCTTCGCCAGATGATGCTAATGCACACATGGACAGGATGACAGAAGAAAAAAGAGGGTGAGAGAGAGAAAGGAAACACTGGGTCAATTACTGCACCAACACCACAGTTGGCATACACAGCACCGTCACACACAGGGATCAGGATTGAGCACTATGCATTGCACTGCTAGTGGTTTGGCTAGATGCCACGGCAGGATAAGAGCCACACACCACCAACTGCACACCTCCTGGGACCCACAAAGTCCTGACTGACATGAAATGCTAACAAGCTAGGTTACCTGCATTAGCCATACACCCTTTACCCTTCAGCTGCATCACGCTGCAATGTCTGGCCTGGCATTAGGGGCACCCACTAGCTCACACCCACCACCCGGATCCCATGCCACCTGCCAATTATTGTTGTAATGCCCACTGTACTCACCCCCTTGTGGCTGCTGTGATGCCCTCAAGCGCCCACCCAGCTCTGGGTAGGACATCGCCAATGTGAGGGCCATCGGGGGGTCAGGTTCCGACGGGCACTCGTTCTTCTTTGGGAGGCCATCCCCAGCTGGGCCTCCGCGGTCTTCTGTGCCCAGCGTCTCAGGTCCTCCCACTGTTACCCGACAGTGGGTGCTCCACCTGGCATAGACCCCCATGGTCCGCTCGTCCTTAGCGATGGCACGCCATAATCCCTTCTTTTGATGGGTGCTGACCTGCAGATGTAATACAGACAGGAGGACACCTTTACACATACAATCCAGCCTGTCACAGATGGGCCCACCAATCCCGTTTCCGTCACCATTGGCACACACATCGGTCGGTGCACACCATGTACAACCACCACAAGACATCCCCCTGATGACACAATGCTTGCACACACATCTCCATGCATCGTCCCACGTGCATTGTGCCCAAGGTGTACTCACCTGTTGGTCTGGAGGCCCATACAGTAGTCCGGACTGGTGTAAGACTCCATCCACCAAATGCTCCAACTCCTCTGAAGTGAAGGCAGGGGCCCTTTACCCGGTGACACAGGCCATGGTAGGTTCCAGACACAGGTCACAACAGCACACACAGTGTAGGTGTTCTCCTGTTGAAGGTCAGGAAACAAGTGAGGAATCAGATAGAAAATGGCAATCACGTCTGCAGCAGTGTACACCATCACTGCCGGTGCAGATCCCCATTGGCCACTGTACTCCACAGAGCCCCATATTATCCAATGAGGAATTGCACGGTAGTGCAAGACCGCCTTCCGCCACAACACCCAACGTCGGCGGAGTTACCTCACTTCCACCTGTCCCTACGTACAGGACAGGTGGTCGCCATTTCATGGTGGCGGACGATGGTCATATAAACCTTAACTGCGTCACAGCCTAGATTAGCACATACCACGCCATTCACACTTTCCTATCACATAAATGCCCTATGTACACTGAGGTTGGGGTTCCAGTGTTCAAATTGTGACAGCCTACTCTTGTGTCCCTTAGATACCTACCCCTGCGGATAAATAGGAGGAGGAGACAAACCCCTGTGTACAGACCCGTTGTGGACTTGGCTACACTAGAGGACAGGCATATTATACTCACCTATAGACTGGACAGGGGCACAATAACAGAGCTGTGTGCCCAATTGAATGCCAGATTCTATGCAATGGGACAGATACCCAATATTGTTGGGGCCATTGACAGGACACCAAGGCCCTCATTACAACCTCAGCGGTCTTTCAAAAAGACCGCTGAGGCTGCGGGAGACAGAATACCGCCAGTGCCGGCTGTATTTCTGGCTCCCTATTATGACTTTTCCGCAGGGCCAGCGGAAAAGTGACATCAACATTGCTGCTGACTCGTAATAGAGTCGGCGGCAATGCTGATGTGCAGCGGGTGCAGTAGCACCTGTCACGCATTTCACTGCCCGAAATTCGAGCAGTGAAATGCGCGATGGGGCTATGCCTGGGGGCCCCTGCACTGCCCATGCCAAGTGCATGGGCAGTGTAGGGGCCCCAGGGGTACCCCAAGTCCCCCTCACCGCCAGCCTTTCCATGGCGTTGTTTACCGCCGTGGCCTGGCTGGCAGTCACCGCTGCCCTGGGGATTATGACCACCAGGCGAAAGCCTGGCAGAATAGTGGAGGGGCCAGCGGTATGTCAAGTTGGGTTCAAGGGTGTTTGTGCTATGAAATTAATGGAAAAGTGCAATGGAATGGGGTGATGATGGAGGAAAGTCCAGGGTATTGTTCCAGTCTGTTTGTAGCACAGGTGCAGTGTCCAAGAGGCCATAGGAAGGGGAGCAAAGGCAGTTCAAAGTGGACAAGGTGACAGGGTGGGACACAAATGGGACAATCAGGTGAGTCTAATTTCCTGTCGGTGGTCTTGGCAAGTGTCTCTGACTTCTGTCTGGTTCGCAGGGAACGTTTGCGGGGTGGTTCTCCTTCTGCAGAGGTAGGGGTGCTGGTGGCCTGTGGGTCCTGTGTCGTGGCCTCCTGCCCACTAGCTGCAGCGGAGGGCTTGTCAATATGCTGGCTAGTTGTAGGGGCCCACTGGTGTGCTGTTGCTTCCCTCATGATGTTAGCCATGTCTGCCAGCACCCCTGCTATGGAGATCAAGGTGGTGTTGATGGCCTGCAAGTCCTCCCTGATCCCCCGATACTGTTCCTCCTGCAGCCGCCTGTTCTCCTGCATGTTGTCAAGGATCTGGCACCTCGTGTCCTGGGAATGTTGGCAGGCTTCCAGGACCTTGGTGAGTGCCTCCTGGAGAGTTGGTTCCCTGAGCCTGTCCTCCCCCGGCGCATAGCGGTCCTCCCAGTGTCTCTGTTGCCCTGTGCCTTTGTCGCCTGAACGGTGTGCCCACTGCCACTGACCCCAGGCCCCTGATTGTCTTGGGGACAAGGTGTGGCCTGGGGTCCCTATACAGGTGGGCACACTGCTGATTGACGTGTCCTGGGGACAGAGCTGTGGGTACGTTGGTGGGTGCTGTAGTGTTGGATACTGATGGGCGATGCTTGGTGGTGGACTGTGAGTGGGCTTGGGTGACCGACTGTCCAGTGGTCCCTGATGGGCCAGGTTGTTGGTCCAGATCCTGAAGTCCAGAGTTTCTGTCATCACTGGGGGCATCTTCTGTTGGGGGACTGGATAGTCATGGCACCTCCTCTCCGCTGGGATTGGCTGGGGCACCTGTGGGGATGTAAGTGATATATTACGCTTCATGTGTGTGACATGTTGTACATCCCTGACTTCCCTTCTATAGTTCATGTTGCCTTGCCACCTTTGGGCATGGTGATGTATTGCGGGATTGTTAGTTTCCCTATGCTGTGCATGCTTTAGTGATTGGTGTCCATGCAGGGCTGGGAGGGCTGTCCATGCATTGGAATAGGATGCAGGGATAGGCATTGGGGTTAGTCATATGTGTAGGTGCAGTGTGAGTGATGTAGTGGAGTCATGGGAGTGAGGGTGAGGGGGTGTGATAAGTGGTAAATGTTGACTCACCAGTGTCCAGTCCTCCGGCTACTCAAGCGAGTCCCTCAGGATGCGGTAATGCCAAGACATGCTGTGAGCTGTGGGGGAGGAGGTGGGGGTCCATGCCAGCCCTCTGTATGGCGAGCAGGTGCCTTGCTGCCAGGGAACGTACCTTCCCCGTAGGTCTTCCTGATGTCGTCCCTTGTTTTTGGATGGTGTCCAACAGCGTTCACCCTGTCCACGTTTTTCCGCCATAGCTCCATCTTCCTTGCAATAGATATCTGCTGTACCTGTGCTCCAAACAGCTGTGGCTCTACCCTGACAATTTCCTCCACCATGACCTTTAACTCCTCATCTGTGAAACGGGGGTGCCTTTGTGGGGACATAGGTGTTGTGTGGTGTGTGTTGGTGAGAGTGTGTTGAGTAATGTGGTGGGGTGTGTGATGTGGGGTGCGTGAGGGATGTATGCGTGTATGTGGTGTGTGTGTTTAGTTGTCTTTGTGCTGTTAATGTCAATCTCCTGGCAGTAATTGTTGATCGTAAAGGGTTGTGGGT
Source organism: Pleurodeles waltl (assembly GCF_031143425.1). NCBI lineage: Eukaryota > Metazoa > Chordata > Amphibia > Caudata > Salamandridae > Pleurodeles > Pleurodeles waltl. Next base: position 1,349,220,634 of record NC_090440.1, read on the forward strand.
AATGTGGGTGTGTGTTTTATGCTGCTGTGGGTGGGTGGGGGTGGTGTGTGTATAAGTGTCAGGTGTGTGTTTTTAGTATTGGCCAATGTAGTGTTATCTTGTATGTCGGTGTCCATTCTGAGCACGGCGGTATGTACCGCCAATGGTTTACCGCCATTGAATGTCCGTCATGGTGATTCGTGGGTCATAATGTGATGGGTATGGGTGTTGGTAACGGTATGGGTGTTGGTTCTGCCACTTTAGCACTTACCTTTAGGCTGGCGGATTTGTGTATGTGGCTGTATTCTGTCAGATTGGTGTGTGTGTCATAATATGGGGAACGGATATTCGCTACTGCGGGGGGATGTTGGCGGCCGTCACCATGACGGTAAGTGGGATTTACCACCAATGTCATAATGAGGGCCATGTGTCACAAGACTAAAGAGACTCAAGGACTATGGGCCTCATTGTGACTTTGGCAGCCTTTTGGCAAGACGGCTGTGGTGGCGGCCACCAAAAGACCACCATGTTGGTAGTAATCCGACCACCGTATTAAGAGTCCCACTGTGAAGTCAGCCCAAAAACAGCCAAATTCCTGAAACCACCAGGACAGTGGAGGACGGAAAAGAGGCAGTCTTATCACCAGCACCGCCAGCCCAACAAAAATCTTCCCATCATATTAAGATCCACAAATCACAACAGCGGTTCTTCCATAGCGGAAAACCATTGGCTGTGCGAACTGCGGCGGTCTCAACTCACTTCTGTCAGAACACAACGCTGAATAGTTTGAATACCCCACACCTGATACACATCCACACACCGGGCACATCAACTCACTGCATTATATAACACACCTCTACACAAGCCACAGTCTTTACAATCAAAATGTCACACACAGCCACAGACAACCAACATCCCAGGGATTTAAAATGAGCAAGAATAGGCACCCATTTACACTTCACGACGCACACATCACACACCTGCACAACATACAAAACACACGTAGCAATACCACGCACAATCCACAACACCCGTCACCGACTCACATCACAGCACCTACACCTCACCATTTACCTAACTGTGCATCCTTTCACTTTGAACACAACCACACCGTCTGCACAACCACTACCATGTCCCCACAAAAACACCTAGATTTCACTGATGAGGAGTTGAGGGTCATGGTGGATGAAATTGTTAGGATAGAGCCACACCTCTTCGGAGCACAGGTCCAACAAACATCTATTGCCAGGAAAATGGAGTTGTGGCAAAGGATAGTCGACAGGGTCAGTTCTGTAGGCAGTTATCCACACATAAAGGAAGACATCAGAAAGAGGTGGAACAACCTCAGACGGAAGGTCCGTTCCATGGCATCCAGGTACCAGCTCGGGGTACAGAAGACTTGTAATGGGCCCCCACCTCCTCCCCCTACTTTCACATCTTGAAAGGATAAAGTATTGGGCATCCTGCATCCTGAGGGCCCAGAATGCTAAATCCCACCATAGTCAATACCAGTACACTGCACCAAATATTACTTGTCATGCACAAAATCCTGGACATTCACAACAGCTTCATACCACACCCCCACCACACATGCCTCTCACCCACCCAACTCAGACCCCCCCCCCCCCCAAACCTACTTACCACCTGGGCCCCAACCACCAACGAAGAAACTGAAATAACCATGAATTCCATCCACTCCGGATCCCCCTCCGATCCCTGCTCCCATCGCATTTTCAACAAAGCCAGCCCAACCATCGCCCCCATACTCCGCAATATAATCAACACCTCATTCGAAACCGCCAACTTCCCCGACCTCTGGAAGCAGGCAGATATCACTGCACTCCTAAAAAAGCCCAAAGCGACCCGAAGACCTCAACAGCTACCGCCCCATCTCTCTCCTCCCTTTCCCCACCAAGGTCGCAGAGAAACTAGTCAATACCCGCCTATCCCACTTCCTTGAGGAAAACAACACTCACGACCCCTCTCAATCCGGGTTCCGTAAGAACCACAGCACAGAAACCGCCCTCATCTCATGTACGGATGACCTCAGAACAAGAGTCGACAAGGGCGAGACAGTCAAACTCATCCTCTTAGGCCTCTCCGCGGCCTTTGACACTGTCTGCCACCACACACTCCGCACATGCCTCCACAACACAGGAATTCGACGCAAAGCCCTAGACTGGCTCACCTCATTCCTCACCGATAGAACCCAAAAAGTCTGCCTCCCTCCCTTCGACTCCACTGCTACCAAAATGGTCTGCGGTGTCCCCCAAGGGTCCTCCCTCAGCCCCACTCTCTTCAACATTTACATGACCCCTCTCGCCAACATCCACCGACCGCACGGAATCACCATCCTCTCCTACGCAGACGACACCCAACTCATTATCTCCCTCACCCGCAACCCCACCACCGCCAAAACTGACCTCCACGCTGCACTCCTCGACACCGCCACCTGGATGACAACAAATCACCTCAAGCTCAACTCCAACAAAACCGAAGTCATCATCTTCGGTACCAACAAAACCATATGGGACGACACCTGGTGGCCCACCACCCTAGGCCCCGCACCCACCCCCGCAAACCATGCACGCAACCTTGGCATCATCCTAGACACCTCCCTCTCCATGACCCAACAAATCAACGACGTCACCGCCTCTTGTTTCCACATACTCTGCACGCTGAAAAAAACCTTCAAATGGATTCCCACAGAAACCAGGAAGACCGTCACCCACGTACTCATCAGCAGCAGGCTAGACTACGGTAACGCCCTCTACGCCAGCACCACACTCAAACTCCAAAGAATCCAAAACACAGCCACTCGCCTCATCCTGAACCTCCCCCACCACAAACACATTACACCACACCTCAAATCCCTTCACTGGCTCCCCATAGACAAGAGGATCACCTTCAAGATCCTCATCCACGCATACAAATCCCTCCACAACACCGGCCCAGCCTACCTCAACGAAAGAGTGAACTCCCACACGCCACCCCGATCCGCCGACTTCACACTAGCCACAATCCCCCACTTCCAACGCACCACCACCGGAGGCAGGTCCTTCTCCTACCTCGCCCCCAAGACCTGGAACTCCCTCCCCAACCACCTTCGCAAAACTCAAAACCTCCTGCTTTTCAGAAAAAACCTCAAGACATGGCTATTCGGACAGTAAACCCTCCTCCCCCCCAATCCCCAACCCCAACCCCCGCCCTAGCGCCTTGAGACCCTCACGGGTGAGTAGCGCGCTCTATACATTTCTTTGATTGATTGATGTCAAAGCAATATTCGATCTAACCCATCTTGATGGTACTAGTGTGGCACAGTACATGGCAATGAGAGCAATGCAATGGCATACTCACACTAACATTCCAAGCAAAGCACAGCTATAGCTTAGTGCCCATATATAATGGCCACAGATCAAAGATCCCTAGCTATCTGACTGGTTTGGAACGTCAGATAGCTGAGTGGATACACATGCAGTACATCCAGATACAGGTCAGTGTCCATTGTAAACTCAGATACTGTGTTCTTGCAAGGACACCAGATTCTACAGCTCTTATTTGTGCCAGCTATCATGACAGACAGTTCACTAGGTAACAGAGGTGAACAGCCATGTCAGTTGTCTGACAATATCAGATACCATCAGCTGTAAAATCACTACCAACATGGTTTACCATCATAAAACATGGTGAATGGAATTGACGTTACAGAGTTTCATGTTGTATCCAAGTTTCATAGTGGATCAGCAGTCAATGTCATTGCTGGAATTCATGTCAATGCACTGTTTGCAACTCACACAACTGCTACTATACCTCCATTGTAACCAGAACTCTGTGTTCACTCTCTCTACAGGTAACCTTGCCATTGTCACCATGGAGAGAATACCAGAGACCGCCACTACCCCTCTGGGTGAAGGCCCCAGTGAGGACAATACCCATGGATGTCTGGACACTGATGAAGAACCTGGCCCATCTGGGACACCTTGACAGTCAACAACTGTCAGTCCCACCCTGCCCACAGCAACACCTCTCAGCCCTGTTGCATCTACATCACATGCAACCATTTGTTCCCTAACTTGTGTCCCAAGGGCTGTGTCATCCATTGTGTGCCCCACAGTATAGGTACCCGAGTCTCACCTTGCCACCCCTGACAAAGATGGACCTGCCACCACTTGGAGTGGGCACACTGTGCCAGGGGCACAGGCACGCAGGGGCAGGGTATGTGAGAGAGGTGCTGTGGGCCAGAGGATGCAGTCTCAAAGGATGCTGTTGACCAGGATACTATCTCCCAAGTCTTGGGAGACTACCAAGGTTCCCAAGGCATGATAGGCTAAGTTATCACCTTGTTCGGGGAAATTCAAAAGCTGCAGAGGGACAACCATCAGGAAGTCATGCAGCAGTGGCAGGCACAAAATGCAAACTTGGCTTCCATTGCAAGGGTGCTGAGAGACTTGAACAACACACTGAGTAGGTCTTGTACCCAGCATCTGGCCCCTTCCACTACCAATGATACATCAGGCCCTTTCACATCTGCGGCTGCCAGTGGAATGGAGGCCCTGCCAGGGCAAGGACAGGCCTCAGACACCCCACCGTCTGTAGCTGAAAACCCCCCGTAAACGTGGACATCCACCCAGACATCCTGCAGTAGCAGATGCCAAGACCAAACCCACCGCCAGGAAGTGAACCTCTCCTGAACTGTTCCCCTTGCGTGCCACAGATACCACCCTGTTGACTGTTCTGTAACCAATCTCTATTTTCGTATAGTGCAAGGACACTGGATTTGAGTTACCAAATGGTGTTTCAGCTACCCTGATGATGTCATCTACCATGACTAGACCTATCACCTTTTTTGTGTTAGTTTAACGTTCATAGTCACATGTGTGTTTTTGATTCTCCACAATAAACCACATTTAAACACAGGTTCTGTGTATGTCTCATTTATCAACCATGTACAATGGTTATGCATGACAACTGCATTCTGATCATGCCCCTCTGTATTGTACACCCATTGTTATGGCCTCCTCACCCACGCTCATAAAGCACTGCACAACACTGGCCCAGAATACCTCAAGAGACAGCTCTCCTTCTACACCCCGACCCGGCATTTCCACTCTGCCAACCTCGCCCTCGCAACCATCCCACATACCTGTAGAACTACAACCGGCGGTAGATCATTCTTGCAGCTCGCCGCCAAAACGTGGAACACTCTTCCCACACACCAGCGCCAGACCAAAGACCTCCTTACCTTCAGGAAACTTCTCAAGACCTGGCTGTTCAAGCAGTAGCAGCACCTCCCCTCCCTTCTCCCCCCCTCAGTGCCTTGTGACCCTTACGGTGAGTAGTGCGCTTTACAAATTCCTGATTGATTGATTGATATGTGTGCTCCATCAGCAGGAGACTCATCACAATAGTATTGTAGCTGGACAGATCCCAAATAGGTTGTAAACTACAACTACACACAATCAGTAAAAGATATGATAACAGCATAAACAGCATGACTGAAAGTATCACCAGGAAGTCTGCTAAGGTGTAAAACAATGCTAAACTACACGATGAAGAAGTTAGGAACATTTCAATCTACCAACAAGGCAGGAGGCACACAGATTGGTAATCACCTGGCAAAGCCTTATCACATACCCCTACCATAGCTTCCAAATATACATATCCAATGGTACAGACAGAGATCAGTACTGATCTACCCCCTACCTGGAAACTTTCACTTACATTGTCCACATACCTGTAGGCATATCACTCACCTATGTCAGTCCACAGTAACATGCACATTGGTCTACAAAGTAGGAACACACTGACAGCTAGATTCAAGGTAGATTACATAAAACTGTTACCATTGTGCCGGGCGAGGCTATGGCCCCACATTTACACATGAGCCAGACACATAAATAGATACAAATGACAACATTAGACAACCTCATGTACCCCATAGGTGACCTTGATGGGAAACAACTTTTCCACCCAGTGTCCTGACAGTCTAACGTTGTCAGTTACACTCCACATAATCAAGACCCATAGTACCTGGTATCAGCCCTATCCATTTCTCATGTCTGTCTGCAATTCCCATCTGCTTTTGACACTGTCTGTCATTTGCCAAGGTTGATCAGCCAAACAGGAGCTAGGGAAATCAGTGTTTGTAAGAGAAGAGGGATGAGACACAGCAGTATACACTCCTCAGTTCAGGGAAGTCATGTCCAGAGGTGTAACTTTGCATCTGTTTTAACAATATATGATAATGAAGACCACACTGTTGTGTACACAATACAATTTACAGTTTGCAAGCACATCTCACCCATAGGCATTAGAGCTATCTACAACCCCACAGGTGATGCAATGAAGGAGGTGACATGCTACCCATCTACTTTAGGTTGCAAATTTGACCCACAACATTAGGTCTACTTCACATACCTTTTAGTCAATTGAAGTACTGATGGATGAGATCTGCCCTAGAGTCGCCTGCTTCATCTTCCTCTGGCTCTTCATCACTTGGCAATTCTGCATTACCACCCACAGGTACTGTTGGCTCCTCCTCATCTGGTATAAATGGTATCTGTTGTCTCAGGGCAAGATTATGGACCATGCAGCAGGCAACTATTATTTGACATACCTTATTGGGTGAGCAGAGGAGGGTTCCTCCTGATCTGTCCAAGCACCTAATTCTTGCGTTGAGGAGCCCAAAAGTCCGCTCAAAGACACGACTTGTCTCCCTTGGGCCTAATTGTTGCAGAACCTCCCCTGGCGTGGTTGGGTACTTCACTGGTGTCAACAACCAAGGATGGTTTGGATACCTTGAGTCACCTGTGAACAAATTGGTAGAGCCACACATATATATGTGGGACATGCTACATTGTGATGGCAGGAGACATTCATTGCAAACACACATTTCAATCAAAACTTACCAATAAGCCAGGCCCTCTCTGTGTGGAGCAGTGTCATCAGCTGTGGGACATTGCAGTTCCACATGATAAAGGTATCATGGACTGATCCAGGATACTTGGCACTGACTTGTGAAATTGACTGGTCTGCCAGACACACCACCTTAACGTTGATTGAGTGGTAGTTTTTCCTGTACCTGTACACCTGTTCAGTGGCACTGGGGGAACCAAGGCTACATGGGTGCCATCTATGGCTCCAACCACATGTGGAATGTATCCCATAGCATAAAACTTTGCCTTTACATAGGCCAAATCCGCAGATTGGGGAAACCTGATGTAGCTGTCCAGGTGTTTCAACAATGCAGACAGTACATCCCTCAAAACCAGACTGAACATAGGCTGAGACATTCCTGCAGTTAGGGCCACTGTATTCTGAAAAGACCCAGTGGCCAGAAAGTGTAGCACTGATGAGATTTGAACAATGGAAGGTATGCTAAAGGGATTGTGAATGGCAGGCATCAGATCTGGTTCCAATTGATCTCAAAGATCCTTGATAGTATGACGATTCAGCCAATAGGTTTGGACACAATGTCTCCCCTCCATTGTGTGGAGGTCTAATAGTGGACGGTACACTGGTGGTTGTCATCCTCTCCTCATGGCAGGGAAACTATGTGATGAAATTTAAATTTAGTATGTGACATGCAGCATGCAGACATCTTGTAAAGTCAGTAACACAACCAACACAGATCTGCTGTTGAGGTTGGTTACAAACTCAGATATCTACATTACGGCACATAGGTATTAACCCGATGACATCCTCATTGAGGCACATTCCCCCACTTAACTATTGAACTACACATACAGATTAATCAGTTACTGTACATGGTTGTCACGCCAACCAATATGACATGTCTTACACATATTGTTGCACATCATCTACGTTTTCTAGAAACCATGTGAACATCTGAGTAGGTGTACATTGCTAACACCACATGTCCTCCTGTAACACAGCATTTATTGCACAGATGCACATATTGACAACTAAACATAAAGGCAGTACTTACAGTTATACTGCATGATATGGGTTATAGGGAAAGATGCAGGTGATAAAACTCTTCCATACATGTAATGTGCTTAAAATGGCAGCCACCTGACCTACTGTTCTGGACACAGGGAAGTGATCTAAGTATGCCAGCAGAAGTCTTCATGGCGGTAGGCAGTCACAACCACGGTGGCAGTTGCCATCGGAAGACATTGCTGCCTTTGGGTGACTTGGGCCCGTGGCAATGTTTGCCTGCGGTGACAGTCCTGTATGTGGCGGACGTGACCGTCATCTTCTGCAGTATTGCTCACTTGACTCCTGGCACTGCTGCCAGCAATACCTCCACTACCTGAGCTGCTGTGTACTACCTCTGGGAGCTATCATGCCACATCCTGCAGGTGATAGGGCCTCAGCCTTCACCCCAGAATAGCTGGAGAAGCTCGTGGAGGAGGTCCTACCCCTATATAAACAGCTACATGGTGCACCAGAGGAGCAGGTGAGTCCAATGCAATACCAATGTGTGATAGGTGTGGTGAATGGTGGTGTATCTGAATTTTTACATAGTGAAGGTGTTGATGCATGCAGATGATAATATGTAAATTTGTGTGCGTTGACAGGATGGGAATGTTTTCCTACTTGGTGTCACTGATGTGTACTGCCCACTACTAGTGATATGGTGCATGTTGACATGACATTTTCCTTATGTTTGTGTCATCCATGCATGTCATCACCCATCAGAAGAAGAGAATTTGGCATGCCCTTGCCAAGCAAGTGCAGACCCTGGGGGTCCACAGCCGGCAGAGCATTCACTGTAGGGAGCGGTGGGAAGACCTGAGACGTTGGGCCCAGAAGACCGCAGAGGCCCAGCTGGGGATGTCCTCCCAACGAAGGAGGGGTGACCGTCAGACCTTGACCCCCCCAATGGCCCACACTTTGGCAGTGGCCTACACTGAGTTGGATGGGCGTTTGAGGGCAGGACAGCAGCCACAAGGGGTAAGTACTGACAGAGCACATATACTTGCCTCTGATAGTTTAGTGTATAATGTCTGAGTATTGCATCTGTGACAATGTGGTACGTGCTAGAGGTATGGTGACTAATAAGAAGAAATGGTACTACAGTTGCCAACATACAAACACAGATGTGGCCATTGTATTGTGCAAGGGAACATATTAATCAGCTTTGCCTACCATGCATTATGACTGCATTTGGAGGTGCAAATGTGACTAAGTCATATGTGTGACTCTACTCAGCCATACATATTTGTAATCTGCTCTGTCATACTTCCCACCTAGTGATCCCAAGTCCATTTACCCAAATGGTGAGTTGTATAGCTCTTTGGTCTCTGACCACTCATACTCCACTGGATCTGCTCTATGTGCAACATTGGGTCTGACAGATGAGCAACAGGGCCAAGTAATCTTGTGTCCTGAAATAGTTGGACACTTCATGTGAGGATGTCATCCAAATCAGGCTTTTGGTATGGCCAACTTACTACACTTCCTATGAGGTCTGAGGAGGTGTCCCCATTGTCATGTCAGTTTCATACATTGGGAAATGTGATTTGATAAGGGTGGACATCCTACAATTGGGAACTAATAGTGACAATAAGACATTGACATTTCATGGTATTACATTGACATGTGTACAAATACCTTCTATCCTAATTTATTTGGTGTAGAGAAGGTAAGTAGCTAGGCTGCTGAACCCTTAGCCCATGTGTATTGTGCATGCCATAGCTTGCACATTTCTAGGACTTCACCATCAAGTAGGCACTGGGCCGCAGGAGGCAGTCCTTTGCCTAAGTGCTGACCAGACCTCACGCTATAAAAGCGCCTCGATTTAGCCGTGGCGCGGGTTGCGCTACAGCTTGCACCTTTCCAGGTCTGTAGTTAATATTGGATGTTTTAACCGTTTTTCTCCTCCAGCCACTGAAGAATCAAGGTCAGTTGTTAATCAAGTTCCAACTGACCTGACAAAGTCTGTAGATTCAACATATGTATACAGGCTAGGACTGAGGAACCCCTGATACAGCTTCAGATATTAAGGGGAGAGATACAGTGCTTGCATGAGTGAATGAGCAGGTTGGCTATCGAACTAGGCGAGATGATGGCCAAACTTTCTGTAATGGTAGAAAATGTATGCACCAAAGCAGGTTGTGCTAAATGAATGGCCCAACATAGTAGCCAAGTTCCTTTTATGAAAACCCAGTGTGAAATGGGCATAGATTTAGTCGTCGGCAAGGGAGGCTCCCCTAGTAAAGTGCCCGCAATCCCCTCTAGCTTTGAAAGAGGTGAACTTGTTGAGGGAAGATACACTCTTAAGCAGCATAGTGTGCAGCTCATTCGGATAGCCTCCCATCAGATAGGCCAGAATCCCCATGGGAATCAAGGTCCAAATAACATCAATGAGGCTACGCACTTGTCTGGTGACATTTTCCTTGATAAATGTCCCTGGACTCCTGCATAGAGTTAGAGAAACCCAAGATTATTGTGTCAATAAAGCAATTCATTGGCTTAGTCATACCAGGGATGTATATTTATAATTAGGGACAATATCCTACATGCCACCCACTGTAGCCCAACTGGATTTCAACAGGATTATATAGGGCTGAAACTTAAGAGCTGTAAATTGGTGGATGAGCTGGTAGCCATAGAGCTAAGATTCAGGTCCAACACAAGCTCACAAATAAGACTTAAACTCAACGCCCTTGACCCCCTTGGGGAACCACTGACTAAAGTAGTTTGTAACTCCTTAGCTGACCCACATCGCACCTCCACTGTAGATGAGTGCTCCAATCTAGCAGAGGTCGATTGACAGCAGGGAGGTATAAGGCCATCTCTTGCTTCTATTACTCTTCCATGGGGTGACTTGATTGGGTGGTGTGGAGAAGCTACCCCTCAGGACTTAGAGGTGAGTGGGCGGTGTGGAGTAGCTATCCCTTAGGACTTAGAGGTGAGTGCTTTGAGAGACGGTTTCAGGGGCACAGCCTTAAAGACTAAGATGAATCCTACTTTGGTAGACCAGGGAGGCACTAGTGTGCGCAGGCCAATTGGAAGATTTGATCATAGAGAATGGCTTAAGAATTTTTAATTGCAACACTAGTTCTGATTTACCCCTCCAGCCAACCTTTAAAAGAGGTCTTGTGAAAACTAATATTGATTACCTTTTGATAGATCAGGATATGTGGCCTTCCTTGGCCGATATGGCTGATATGTCCATTGTCCCCAGAGTAGATAGTGACCTTAATGCCTTGAGTGCTGCATTTGTACCTCTTATGTTTACAATCTGTAACTTACCCCCAGTTTACAACATGAGTCTGTTAGAAACAGTCAACAGTAGGAAGAATGTTAAATGGGTTGAAGTTGTGGATAATATAGACATCCAAACCCAAATTTATGAGCTGTTTGTGGATAAATTAGTTGAGGTAACAGATTTGAGTGGGTAGAAGCCTGATGTGGTCCTTGTGCATTGCCAGCTAATGGAACAATTAGTTCCTTGTTCACCAAAGTTAGGAAAAGAGGGTCCTTCTCTAAACTTGCTCCAGGATGGTTTTTTTAGGAATGCCAGAAGGCCAAGATTAGTCTTTTGGATGCTCTGAAGCTTGGCATCAAGTTGCAAATACCTTCTGCAAGGAAAAAACTAAAAGGCTATTCTAACTAAGGCCAAACAGAGCTGGGAGAGGGACCAATAGGGCGAGCTTACTAATGTACTCAAGAATAAGAACTTGAAGGCCTTCTGGAAACTGGTTGCATCTAGCTCAAAAATAATAGATAATCACCTCAAAACGATTGTGCAACCTGGAGGATGGGTTAAACAGTTTAGGGTCTTGTATAGTGAAAGGGGACAAGAATATGTTAGGAGCACAGTAGAGGAGTACTCTGAGAGGGATTGCTCGGTGGGACCTGTGGCCATTTTTAACTCTCCAGAGAATTTGGCTAACAAAGAGATAGAGTGTCCATATTTTTCCTTGACTAAAACTAGGATAGCCTTAATGCAAATGGAGAAGGAAAAGGCTCCGGGTTGGATGGCTTACCTGGAGATCTCTTCCTATCTCATCCAGATATATGGATTCCTTATCTTAATGCATTGAGTAATGCTATTATGAGAGGTAAGAAAATCCTGTCTACCTGGCTAGGACCTGTTATTGTACCAATCTTTAAAAAAAAGAAGAAGGGACTTACCCTCTAATTATAGACCTATAGGTTTGTTGGATAATTCCCCCCAAACAATTTGTAGACAGGTTCTGGCCAAGCTGCAATCCTGGGTTACAGACAACCATATCTTTGAGGATGCTCAGGCAGTGTTTAGGTGTAACATCAGCACCCTTGACCAGGTTTTCCGATTTAAACCGCTGTGCTGTAAGTATGTTACCCTGAAGAAGGATCATTTGTGTGTTGCCTTCATAGACCTCAAGTCAGATTTTGACCTAGTCCCAAGGGACAACTTGTGGAAGACATTGGAAGCCTATGGGGTGCCACATGATCTAATATGGATTGTAAGTGTTCTCCACACAAATACCTATGCTAAAGTGAGGTGGAACATGGGTTAACAGACTAGATTCCCATATGTCGGGGGGTAAAGCAAGGTTGCGTACTGACCCCAACACTCTTTAGCCTCTATATTAATGGGGCAGTCAAATGGCTTTCCCAGTGTACGCATGATGCTTCCAAGTTAGCTGGACCTGCATTTCCTATATTAATCTTCACAGATGGCACCCTGCTTATTTCTATAACTCCTATGGGACTCCAGGCAGAACTGGATTCATTCTCGGCTTTTTGTAAGATGAAGGGCCTTGAAATTAATCCATTGAAAACTAAATTTATGGGGATAAATATCCACAACTTGTTTAAGGGGAGAATGGCAATTGATGGCTCCATAATTAAACAGGTTATATATTTTGATTACTTAGATGTGCGGTTGTCCGATACAATGACTTAGGCTTTGGAGATGGAGAAGAGTAAAAATCTTCTCAAACAGAGAGCATACCAAATTAGTCGGAAACAGAAGGTAACTAGTGGAGGTGCAGTGTCTCCGGTCCTTCAGATTTATAAAGCTACTGCTCTATCGGCAGCCACTGATGGGGCAGAGATATGAGGTCTTGCTGATGCTACCACCCTCATAACAGTCTAGGACATTTTTATAAGGGGTTTGTTCATGTTACCAAAGGGCACGCCGCTGGTTCCACTGAGGCTGGATTTAGCACTTAACTCTATAAATTTGGTGGTGCCATTAAAACCCTTATTGTACTGGGTGAGGCTGTGGTCAACTGAGGAGTTGACACAATTTAGGGATTCTCTAATTGATGTAATTTCCTGTGACTCATGGGTAGGCTCGCCTTGGTTGAAAATATCAAGATGCAGTGTGAGAAATTGAAAATGACAGATCTCTGAAACTTGCCAGCAGTGGCTGCCCAGGGTGCCAGAAAGTTAGTGAAAAGAGCTTGCTGGAACTATGTTCTGGAACAGATCTGGTTGACCAATGATTATAAGAATTTGACTGGGCAATTTTTAAGTGTTAAATGTTCTCCATTTTATGAAGATTTTATGGATGAAATCTATCTGCCCACTGCTAAGCGGCTGTATCTCCAATTCATGTACAGGTCTTTACCATTAAGGCCATATGTACGAAAGCTTTTACCCATAGACACAGAATAGGTAAAATCCTTTCGTTCATCTGGCCCTAAGACCCCTAATGACTAAATGGGACAAGTTAGGATCCTCAATGTTATTTTTGCCCCCGAAAAAAGGAAAGTGAGGAGCATTTAATTTTTTTCTGCCCTCAGTACTCACAACCACGCAGGAATTGGATAATTGCTGTTTACAAGCTCTTGAGTGTTAGACACCGCTGGGAAGCTCTAAGAATCCTTAAATTTGGCCTGAAGGTGGTGATAGTTTTTGCAGTAGCAAAATACCTAGAGCAAGCATGGCGTATCAGATGGACATGTATGCCTCAAAGGAAAGCTTAATCAAGATATCATGCTGACTGTACAGGCTATGATCCGAGAGATCACAGGGGTGCAAAACCAAGCAACGTACAACACCTTTCTATCATTGTTCTCCTGTCTTTGTGACTCATATGGATAGGGCTAGGATTAGCCGTGTGAATCCTTGTATATCAATCTTAAAAACAGCACTTCACCATTTTAATCTGAGTAAATTGGTTAAGGTTATTACAGTTTCTGTCAATTGTCTCCCCGCGCATGCTCCCTGAGATGGGAGAACATTTTTTTTATTCTATTGCCCAGGGTTTGCGATTTTTTCTGCGGGAGCCGGAAAGTCATCACACGCTGTGCACTTGATGGTTCACACCCTAGGGAGGTCTGCGGGCTGTTTAAGTGTTCCACAATTGAAGGAATTGATTCAGTCACCTCCAGGTATTTGACCTGGGTTGGTGATTGCGGCACGGGCATTCCGTGGACTTATTCTGAGCACTATTGCTCTTTCAGCTTGTACCTGTTTTCCATATGTCCGCACATGCACTTTAAGATTTTATTGCCTGTTTTAATTACGTCCTGGGTTGGTGATTGTAGCCCGTGCAGTCTGTGGATTTAAATTGAGCAACCCTGCCCTTTAAGCTTGTATCTGTTTCCCATATGTCCGCATGTGCACTTTAAGATTTTATTGGCTGTCTAAACTATGTATTTTCCTTTTCTTGGTCCTGATTTACATACTTATGCCTAGATTTGTACTATGAATGGATTTGTACTTTTAATGTATTTTAACTTATTTATAAATACTTCTATGATTTTCTTTTTAACAAAAATAAAGTAATTAATACTACGATTGTCCCTGCTACATAGGCCAATACCAAACATATAGGAGTGCAACTTATGCTATTTGCTGCCTACTCATGTCTCAATTGATACTTCGTGCCTGATCTGATATTGTAGCCCCTTTTTCCCAGACATACCTTTGCAAATCTGAGGCTGTGTGGGGAGTTTTGGCAATGGCTCTGCTCGTTTCTGCCTGACTTAATGGTGTAGCGGGTGGTCTATTTCAAATACACCCGTTGGAGTTGTGAGATATGTTGTCATTCAATTAGGTTGACTCTAGCTGTATGTGTCATTAATGGGTACATTAGTAATCAGTTGTGTAAGTGTTTGTTCTGGAATAAGGTACTGGGAATAACGTCTGGACAGTTGTTAGTGATGTGGGTGTTCATATGTTGTCATGTAGAGGTTTCTATTCAGCATGTATGGTGGAGTGGTATGACCCCTTCCTGGACATTGTTTGGTGTCCATTGTTTTGTTGGTGTAACTATGCTGCCTGTGGTTGTCTGTGGATGTATTGTGTGTGCTAAGTAGTCCCCTATTGCGTTACGTAGGATTATTGTCTATGTGACAATGTATCAGATTAGTGGCTGCAAACACTCCTAATGAATCTTTTCCTGGTATTTAGATTGATGTTTCAATGACATGCTATGTCATTTTGTATTGGACACTGTATGGGAATGCCACATGTAGTGTATTCATCTAAGGTTTTTGCCATCGTGTAAGTTGTGTACTGAATGATCAGATAGGCATGTGATTGAAAAGCAACATGCTGTGTTGTATGTGAAGTGAGAGGATTTTACTTTCATGGAACATGGGTTTTGGTGATGGACTGGGCAGGTGTAGAGTAGGGGTAGGCATGCTATTGTGTTATCAGTCAACTGCATTTCCTTAGACTGATTTGATGATGGACAGTGATAATCTGTATGGGGATGGTATTTTGATGTAGCCAATCTTGTGCATGATGCTTTTGAGTCACAGCTGATTTGATCCGATGGTGAAGTAGTGGTCAGGCGGTTGGCTTATGTTGTGGGTGAGACTGTGGTCATATGGGAAATTTGTAAGTATCTTGTGACATGATGTAGACTCTGAATCGTTTCTGACTGGGGCTTTATTTGCAAGAGATGATTTGTAACAGTTGTGCATGTTGTTTTGTATGCATGTGTGAAGAATGTGATGACCCTCTCTCTTTATCTCTCTCTGTCTTTATGTGCATCAGCAGGTGAAGGAGGCAGGGCAAAGCCGAGTGGGGAAGCTGCTGGCCACAGGACTCTGACTGCTGTAACCACCATCACCGAAGGACCCAGTGGCTCAGAGGGTGAGGGGAGTGCCACGGGGGAGGCAGGATCCACGTCTTCTTCATCAGAATCCTCCTCCAGTGTCCACTCCCTGGCGGTGGCGGACCCATCTGGGACTACCCCAGCACCATCTCTGTCCCCCACCCCCTCTTACTATCACCGCCATCCCTGTAGCTCCCCACCCAGTTGACTGTGCTCACTAACTCAAGAGGGTGGGTGTCTCCTTTGCCTCAGGCACCTCTGCCCCTGCCAGCCCTGATGCCCTCAGTGAGGATGCTATTGACCTCCTGAGGTCCACCACTGTGGGTCAGTAGTCCATTGTGAATGCCATCCAGGGACTAGCAACTCAAGTCCAACAGAGTAATGCATTCCTGGAGAGCATTTATGGTGCACTGGCTGGCCTACAGAGATCATTTCAGGTTCTGGCCTCCAGACTGACGGCAGCCAGTCATTCTTCATCTACCGTCCCCCCTCCACCTTATTTTTCACAATCCCAAACCCCTCTTCAACCACCCAGCCAAAGCACACAGACAGACAAGTATTCATCCATGTCAACATCCAAGGGTAGCTCAGTCAAACACAAGCACCACAAGATACACCACCGGCATGCACACAAGCACCATAGACCTGCACACACATCAACAGTTACTACCTGCCCTAAGACCCCCACCATCCCGAGCATCACAAACACTACACCTGACACACCTGCAGACACTACACCAACATTCACAGATGCAGCCACTACATCTACCTTACCCACAGACAGCACCAGAGCAGACCCTCAGACTTCCACCCCAATCACCAGACCCACAGATATCACAACCACTGACACTTCTACATGCAGCACATCCACCATACCTGCAGTCACCACCCCAACAGACAGTCACTCACCCACCACAGCATCCCCCAGCACCTCCACCCCCTCAGTCCCGTACACATGAACGCCCTTACTCACCCACCCAACAGACAGCCACCACCCACAAGCATACCTCCCACACATGCACCCACCCACGACAACCACACCAACACGTCAGACAACCACTCCCTCACCCTCCACCCCCAAACCCCCTTCAGATGACCATCTCTTTGTGTCTAAAAAAGTATTCCTTTCATGTTTTGACCTTTTCCCTTCTCCTCTTCCCTCCTGTGACACTCCCAAACGCTCCATTTCCCTCCCCAGGCTCGTCCCTTCACCTCCAAAGCCTCCCCTACCCCCCCTGCAAGTACCCATCCCTCTCCCCGCTAAGAAGTCTACCCCTCCCAAAAGAACCCACCCATCCCCAAAGCCTAGATCTAACCCCCTTTCAAGTTTCAAGGACCCCCTCCCAAGCCTTAGCCCAACAGCCCCTCGACTCCTCTTAATCCCTGAGGTGCTTGCCTGCCCCCTTGATGCCCCTACCTGTGGAGGTTACATGCAGGCAGAAGTAAAGTTCAAGGCACCAAGATGTGCATCAAGTGCATGTTGCAAGATTCATATTTGGGCTGGCCTATGGCCTTGAGCATTTTAATATTTATTCTTATTTCTATTACATTCTTGGACCAACCAGTTGTAGGTTTTGACGTTACATATTTGGGGCATTTTTTTAAATGGCTGACATTGTTTGTGTGTGACTATTTGCGTGTAAGTGGTGCTTGTGCTACCTGTTTTGTCTGGGCAGCATGTGAGGTTGTGTGTAGTGTATTTGGCCCCCAGTGATGGGTGTGTGTTGTGTGATGGCCACATGTATGTTGGGGTTATGTTGTTGTCATGGTATTGAGTGGTGCTTGTGTTGACATATGTTTGTTGCAGTGTTGTGTGCCTTTATGTGGTTTGACTGTGTGCGGTGCATATGTGGTGAATGGTATGTCAGATACGTTGTGATCTGTGTTTGCTGGGTATGTCGAATGCTGCATTGTATGGTTGTGTGATAGTGTATGTTCGTTCCCTGTTGGTGGTACGTTGTGTTGTATGTGTGATTTGTCAAAGGGTAGTGTGTATTGTGGGTGCTTGCCAATGCTTTGATGGTTTGCGGTTGTGGTGTTGTAGTGTCGTTTGGTGGTGTGTGTTGTTGTGAGTGACTGTGCTGGTGCTGTGTTTCTGGGAGTAGTTGTGTGTTTTTGACATGTGTGTGTGTGATGGCCGTGGTGTGTGTACTATGTATGTGCGAGCGTGTATGTGGCTGTCTGTGAGTGTGCGTGTCAGTTTACGTGTGTGTGTTGCCCTAACCACTCATTCCCGATTCATATGTTGTGTGTGCGTACGTACTTTGACAATTACAACGGTGACATATAAGTGTGTCTACTCACGGTTGCTGTTGTCGTCTTTGGTGTTTATTCTGGTGTCTCTGGGCGAGCAGAGGAGCAGCGGGAAGATGTGTAGTTCTGGTTTCATGGTGGCACTGGACGAGTCTGGCTTCCTAAAGGTCGGCAACTCCTTTTATACAGTTGGTTTCCTTCTGGGTTTCCATGGTGGTGCGACCGCGGCGGAAACCTTGGTAGTGTGCAACCTCGTATTCTGTCCAGTGGAAACATGGTCTCTGCTGGCCTGCAGGTGTCTACTGTCGTCTGTGGCAGCTAATCTGCACTGGTGGTGCCGGCGGTGCTTTGGCTGTGTTCTGTTGGGAAAACCGTCATGGTCATAAAATGGCGGTCTTCTCCCCCAGCCTGTTGGTGTTGCAACTGCCACGGCCATCATGGCAGTCCTGGGACCGCCAAACTCGTAATGAGGCGATATGTGTGTAAGCAGATCCAAGAGACTATTGGCATTATCACAAGACTGGCTCATAGAGCGAGCCCCGTTTGGCCCTGTTCTGGGTGGATGGACTCTCATAAGCTCTGTTTGTTGAAAGTTTTGGAGGAATATAACAGTGCAAGGCCACGCCACAGCGCTGTGACACACTTGCATGCACGCCCTGACACCACATTGGTGGTCAGGGCATGGTGAGTTAATAAAGAGACAAGAATTCCATCCATGTGCCTGTTCAAGGCGCGTAAAACAGACTAAGTCCAAGTGTGTGTGCTCCTTTGCCCACGCTAGCACTGCATGTTTGGTGCAGCCCTGCCCATGCAATCATTACAGCCATAAATTGCTTTACTACATTAGTCACTGTCACAAACATGAATAGAATCAGGTAACCAATTAAGAATTTAAACTTGTTCACAGTAAAATGGGAGCATGGATCATCCTGGTTTTACTTCGGGCAAGGTCATAAAAATATATACAAACAAAATTAAAATAAACATTAAAATGTAGATGAAATACAAATATCATTTCATTTATATATATAAATGCTGACATATGATGCGACCTAGTGACAAATAGCAAAGAGATGTCCCTGAAAAAGCTCAGAACAACAATCAAGCCTCATTGACAATTATACTCTTCCGGTCCACCCCTTAGCAGCACCACAGCCAAAAGAAAGTGAGAAACAAATAAATGAGTTTGATTGCGTGAGATAACAAATGTAGATCTGCATTCTCAAATCTCCTGTTTCACCAGCACTGCACTGCGGCATTTGTAAAAATTTAAAAAGTATAGACATAGAAGAAAGTGCATCCAGCGTTGCCTTCAGTTTGAATCGCGAGGGTAGGGGAAACGCAGCACTATCAGATACTAAGTTCTGGGAAAGCTAAGCTTATCAGCAACCAATCTCAACTTAAAGTGAGAGAGTTCACCACATTCACATGCACTCATAACGCATTCTAAATATGTCTCCTTGCCCAGACAAGACATAGAGCCTGATTCAGATTTTGGCAGACAGGTAACTCCGTCACACCAGTGACAGGTATCCCATCCACCGAAATATAAATGCCATTATTTCCTACGGGATTTTTGTTTCGGCAGACCTGACATCCGTCACCGCTGTGATGGAGTAACCCGTTGGCTGAAATCTAAATCAGGCCCTTCATACGGGCATAAGCCCTAACAGAAGGTTAAGATTAATAGAGCTAGAGAATATAGTCGGGATTTTTGTTTCATCTAAACAGATGACTGGGCAGTAGCATTAATCTTTCCTTCATTTATTTTGCCTTCACAGTCCACTTGTTACCATATGAAAAAGTCCTAAATCGTAAGGCTTTGTGGTTCATCTCCTGCATAGTGTCAAATTAATTCCCTGGGCATCATTGACCGGAGAGGTTGAATTGGTTATCCATCATTGGGGGAGGGGGGGGGGAGTAAGGGTCAAGTTGTGGACGAAAATAACATCAGTGCGTGAGTTGGCCCTCATACCATGATCTCATATGAGGATTATCCCATTGTAATGAGGCTTATTATCATAGATCATTAACATGTTGGTGGTTGATGTAGTTGGTGTACAATTCTTGGTGTGTGGTGACATGAGAAGGGTGACTTGGTGATGGTGACAATTCATGTGTTTTCACTCTGTGTTTTTTCCACTTGGTGTCAGTGGTTCGAGATAGATTGGTGGTGGTTCCTCGGTACAGGAGTGATGTCTCTCCACCTGCGAGTTGCTGTAATTTAAATAGTCCCTGAGCCCCACTCCCGATTCTCCTAAGGACTGGGGTCGACATTGGTTATGAGTTTGTACATCATGGGGGCAGGGCGAGGCCTATATTGTTGCTTGACAATGATGACAGCTGGCTGAAGTTCATTGAGCATGTCTAGTTGGACAGGTTACTGACTCTGTCCAACCCGACTTGTGAACTTTGGTCCTCTTACACCTGTAGTGTGGGGGCCCCCAATCACTGCACCAGAGCCTGAAGGTTGGTGTGACGTTCTGCTTTATTAACGTTAGGCAGCTCCATCATTAACTAACTTTTCCCGCTGTCCCTGCTTGCATTTAACACCTTCTCTTTGCATCACCTTGACAAAGCCACTGCTCCTCGTAGAGGAAGGGGTTATCAACTTTGGCCGCAAGAGAAATCACAAGAATGAGTTCACCTGAATGCAGGCAAACATGACAACACCCATGCTCTATTCGGAAGCCAGGGAGAACACAGCACACCTCCTTGTAGTCCATTAAAGCGCCGGGCTAACCTGACCCAACCAATCCCTGAGCTGCTCTCATGCAATTTGAAGTATAAAACGCTTGAGAGCAAAGTCATGATTGGTTATGTTCAGGTTGGCCTGTCCCCATGGGTGCATTTGATTAGACAGCACAGAGGCTGGATGATTAAACAACATGACCAATGACTGTGTAGTCTCATTTTGAAACCAAGTGGTGATTGGTCATGTTTCTTTAAGGGTGACACAATGATGATCCTTTTTAGGGTCGAGTCTGCGATAGCATGCGCTAGCGCATGTGTATCGCTTGTGAGACGCTGTAGAAGTTTGAAAAGGGCTCAAGCTCCTCCCATGTCACATCAGTGTCTTTCATTGGTTCGTGGGCTTGCCTTTTAAAATCTGCTTGCTTTCATTAGTGGAAGGCATGCATGCGTCATACCTTTTCCGGTGGTTAGACCTCATCGAGCGCAGCGACCAAGTACTGAAAACATATGAGGCTCGCTGTTTTCCGTCCGGTTTGTGGACTACTTTTTCTCTTTGTTCGCAGCACGATCTCGCTTGGCAGAAGTCGAGCGCTTTGCATGACATCGACCCTGAGACCGTTTCTATTTCCATTTCCATTTTTTAGGAGCGCGATAACGCTCGTTTTTTTCCCATTTAATGAGGGAAGAAAAGTCCGGTTGGGAGTTTACAACTGCTAATAGCTCTAACTTTGAGAAATTCGAGACCCTTTGCATTGCAAATGCTTGTTGCTTCATCCAGTGTCATTAATGGTGTTATGCAGGAAGGGAGTGGATGATCACAGTGGCGTTCTCCAATAGGCCACAGAGAGCAGGAGTACAGCACACTGATTCTCGGAATGCCCACGTACTGCAAATATAACATTGTCCCTTAATTATTAATATCCGTAATACAGCTTTCCTAGAAGACAAAGATCACGCAAAAAGAGTCGGAGATCAAGGCAGTTCATGCCAACAATTCCTCCCCAAGTCGGTCCCACCGAATGACCTATCTCATGTTCTGTATTTAAAAGAAGAATTCTTGTGAGATTTTTTCAGATTCCATCCTGCAACTCTGTAACAGTTAACTCACTTCTGCTGCGCAATGGAATGAAGAAATTAGACAAAAGAACCAGAGTGCAATTCGCCAAGCATTAAAAAGGAGCACAATAATAATATCTAATCAGTGTTAAAATAAGGTTTTCCTCTGAAGTGTTTAAGTAGCTCGATTTTATTACACAAACATTCTTGATGTCGAGCATCCTGCGCCTGGAGAATCTGACCAGTTAAGCAGTGCTAAGAGCTCTCCTCCTTAGTGTGGGTCAAAACCTGACAAGGAGTGGTTGTTGTTCCCAGATGTCCAGCAGGCCACAAAGAGTATGAGTACAGCGCACCGAAGTATGCCCAGGCACTGCAGAGCAAGGAAATTGCTCTTTAATTCTATGATCCCGACTGTGAAAAGGCAATTGAGAAGATAATGCAATCGCTATACATCAGTGCTGGGACAGTGGTCCTGTGTAGTCCAGAGTGGAGACACAGAGGTGGCATTTCTGGTTTTGAAGTGTAGTTCCTTTGATTCATTTAAAAGGTTTTGTGTTATTTCCTCCCCCCAAATATACCTAATGTCCATCGGCCTTATTCACTATGCTCGCTCACTAGGTCAATCTTGCTTCTAAAATTTACGCCCCACGATTTTGAACAGTCACCAGCCACCACTGTACGCAAGTATACTTATGAGTGTTTGATTTTCATTTTTTATATATTTATTTGTAATTTATTAAATTTACAGGTCATTATATTATTGCCCCAGCCATTCTCTGGACCCTTTTGAGGTCTGTGTGTGTCCTAAGAAAGATGCAGGGTTGTTGCTGTGATGCACCGAAATGCACGTCGGCACGCTTGTTAATTGTTATCAAGCGCAATCACGGTGGTTACAACAGACCAATAATAAGGACACATGTATAAAATGTAAAAAGCTATATGTATCATAACGTATTTTTGGGTATAATCAATTGGATGCGATGAATATGCATACCGGGTTACATGTGATGCAAAGGTGATAAACGTAGATGAATTATGAGAAGTATATAAAAAAGAGTAACCGTTAGGTTATATATTATATATAGTAAATTGTTTCTGGTTTTAGATGATTCCTGCTGACTGGAGTGAGTGTGGTATGAATGTACTTGGTGTTTAGCAAGGGATGGCAGGGTGTGAAACAATGAGACAAAAATAAAGATTTTTTGTACATTTGATATGACATTAAAATGATCATAAATATTATACATGAAGAATTTTGATCTCAGTGTTATATTTTGATAAACTACAATATATTGGCACATGGAAGAATAATTTTTTATGATTTAATATTTTGATTCTAGGCAAGCGGTTGTCATAGTTTTCATACTGCATGGATTGGCTAGGATTGAAAACTGACCAGATGAAAGGCCTCTTTACATAGGTTTTCTTGGAATGGCGTGTGTAAGCAGCTGACAAACGTTAGCCACTCTGGGTCCTGTCACCACAACACCAAGCCTGCAATGTCCCATGACAGCAACTTCACTTTTGAGAAACTTGTCCTTGGTTCTCCGGCTTAACATTTCAAGTCCCCTCTCTTGCTAAAGGGCCATTAACCACCTGGGTCTTCATTTCCAGTCATTTGTGTCTAGACTAGGCAATGTTTCAAATATCTTCTGTGTTTGAGCACCTTGCAAAATGAAATCAATGTCCTAGACTGCATGATTTAATTGGAATAGGAGTATATGAATGTTGGTCAATACATACGTTTAGTCTGGTAGACCAACAACTGTGCTGGGCCTCTTCTACATATCTAATACCACCTGTACCCTTTTGTCATAGAATGACAGAGATATTGGCTGTAAAAAATAACCTAAATGTAAAATGTTGTGGCAAAAGTGTGGAGACCTTCATGATAAATGGTAAGTCAACACAATGCAGTCCCTGGTATGCTTTTCCAGGAGAAACTAACAAGGCAGCAGACGAGCCATATACAAGCCAAAATGACTTAACCTGTCTACGTGATAATGCTTCTTAACCCAGTGAACAGTTATGTAAAGGAGAGAAGTAGTGTTATAAACTCTCCTCCAAAGCTAGACTTTCTACTGTAACTGCTACATGAGGGTTGCTATGGAGGTGGAGGGAGTGTAGTGTAGGTAAAAAGGCAGATCTGCTGAGCTATATTTGGCAGTATAAAAGTCGGCATTACCAAAGCCAGGTGAACCAGCTTCGTTTAAACAACCAATTACTGCAACACCCACCATAACCCAAAGCCCCTGACCAACAAGTGATGAAGTAGCACTTAATAAGGAGGAAATGTTGGATCAGTCTGAATAGAACAGTGTCATGCATTCAAATGATTTGTTGAAGGAAAAGGACCATCCTCAAGGTGTCCCTTGGCTCCTAAAATACCGTTCTAAAGTCTTACCCAAATGGCAAAAGAACAAATAGTCCATTTGCTCTATGTTTAGAGTGTTCAAACACGCTGCTGGACCATACGCCTCAGCAATAGGGCTCTGGGTGTAATTTTCCTGAGTGTCCAGAACTAGGCAAATACAAGCTATGCAGATAGGGTCCAAACTGGAATGGCATGGGTGGCAAAAAAACTATGGATTTAGGCCCAGATCTCTGTACTGGGGGTGACTGTTTGACATTGTTCAGCATTCGGTCCATTACTTGTTTATTTTTGCATTTGTCACCCCAAGTGGGAAGGGTATGCCCAGACGTGGGTCCCTTGCTTCCCATGCCACTGGAATCAAGCTAGCCTGGCTGATGAAGGGTGATACCCTGAAACCAGTCCTAGGATGCTTGTTTCCAGTCCAGGGAGGACCTGGCTTGGCAGTTCTGGCTGGACTATTCCCATGGGGGAACAGGGTCAAGACTGATTTGCATATGGCTGGGTCCAAACTGAAATGGCATGGGTGGCAAAAAAACGATGGATTTAGGCCCAGAAGGGGGTGAATGTTTGACATTGTTCAGCATTCCGTCCATCACTTGTTCTTTTTGCATTTGTCACCCCAAGTGGGAAGGGTATGCCCAGACGTGGGTCCCTTGCTCCCCATGCCACTGTAATCAAGCTAGTCTTGCTGATAAAGGGTGATACCCTGAAACCTGCCCAAAGATGATTGGTTCCGGTCCAGTGAGGACCTTGCTTGGCAGTTTGGGCTCGACTGTTCCCATGAGGAACAGGGTCAAGACTGATTTGCATATGGCTGGGTCCAAACTGGGGTGGCATGGTGAGCAAAAGAACTATGGATTAAACCCATATCTGTGACTGGGGGTGAGTGTTTGCATTGTTCAGCGCTCCGTCCATCATCCTTTTGTGTTGCTAAAGTATTTCACAGTCTCATACTCATGTAAAGAATGTACTACATAAGAGCAACTACAACACATGAATGAGCTTGAAGGTTCTCCCATGATACCCCACCTTTCCTACCCAGTATCATAGTGAGCACTGTGGGTAAAAGTAACTCTGCTCCGGCGTCCTCCCAATAGCCACAGCCAAAATCATAGACCCCTCTAGGTTCTGCCTGTAGCCAGAACAGACTGAAGCTTGTTTCTATCACCCAGGTTTGGACATAGAGTACTGCGATAACAGGACAAAATGGAATAAAAAAACCTCACAGGATAGCCTTTTACTTCAGTTAGCCACCTTCAATCACCTGCCAATGAACCACTTGGTACCACTGAGACACAGAGAAATGCTACATGGTGGCTAACACCTTGGGCCACTTTAATATGGTCCTTCTCTGCCAGTTCCACTTACTGCACCAACTTCTATTTTGATGTTGCAAATTCTTTCAGTACAACCCCTTGCATAAGGTATGCCTGTAACGTAGTCCATCCTGATAGATCACTGTCCTCTGTCTGCTCTCTGAATCTTAGAAGGTTTTTAGAGGAAAAAGCAGTCTTAACTGCTGTATCCAGCACAGGATGTGGATTGACGACTTGATGGAAGCCATAGATTCCGTATGAAACTGGCAGAGTACCTCTTAGATGCCGACTAATGTAAACTGTGTACGCTCTATCTCCTACTTGACTTTCCTCCATCAGTTACCCACAACACCAAAACATTCCCCACATATGCGTCATTGCACGTGCAATTCCTTTCCAACCAGGCACTCACTTAAGGTGTACTGTATTACTGGTCTGATATTGCACTTCGGCTCTCCACAGTGGGGTGTGAAGCACCATATAAATACAAGTTCAATACAGTGACAAGTGATGTAGATTAGTAAACCTTGGAACGGACCTCCTAGCCACCTTCCAGCTCCCATTGCCTTGGAAGAGCGTAATTATTATCATTATTATTAATATAGACTTCTATAGTGCAGAGCTACCCAAACAGTGTTTCTCTGTGCTTTGGCAGTTAGGGAGGGGCAAGCAGAATGAGCCAAGATTAGAACATCTACGTTTTCACATTTTTCTGAAAGATGGTCAGAGAGGGGCAGCTTCTCAGAGACTTGAGCAAAATGTTCCACAGCTTGGGGCTAAAGTATGGGAAGGAGCAACTGCCGATGCAAGCCAGTTTCACTCTGGTAACTGTGCAAAGTAGCAGTTGCTCGATCGTAGACAGCGAGAAAGCTGGTAAAATACCACCAGTTCTTGTAGGTACCACTGACCAGTGCTCAACCTGGCTTTGTGCATGTAGCATTATGCTTTAAACTGTATCTGTTTGTCTACTGTGAGCCAGTGAAGCTTGCAAAGGAGATGCAACACTGATGCATGTTTAGAAAGTCCACATAGAAGCCTGGCGACAGAGTTCTGCACTATTTGTAGGAATCTGATAGAGGCCTTGTCTGCCCCCAAGTAGAGGATACTACTGTAGTCCAGTCTTGATAAAATCAGAGCCTGAAACGACTGTCCTTTGGGCTGAAAAAGGGAGCACCCAGATGATTTTTTTCAGCCATTTCAGTACAGCAAATCAAGTTGCAACCTGGGGTTTCACTGACAAATGACATCTTTGCAATACAAAAAAAAACAAAATGCTGTATTTGAAAGCAGTAACAGACATGGTGATCTGCTGTCTGCAGCAGGCCACCATCCCTGTGAGGGCCACCATTCCCAGGAGGGTCGCACATTGCAACCTACCTCATGAATAATCATGAGGTAGGCATTTGCCACCCCCTTGCGAGTCGCAAATAGTGTCAATGACACTATACTACATATGGTTTTGAGCCTCGCAAATTGCGAGTCACTCTGACTTGCAATTTGCGAGTCGCAAACAAAAACTTTGATACATGTAGATTTTACCGCCTGATGGGGATTCACTTGTCCCAGGAGATGTGAGAGAGTATTGGATGTCTGTCTCCGTTTTTTTTTTTTTAACAAAAAAGTGAGTTAGCTCCTCAAATTGTGACTTTGACAAACGAAGGGGAAGGAGATACATTGCTAGGATCTGAAAGTTCTTTAACTACTTTAAAAAGTGTGTTTGAACAGTTCGGGGTGGCAGAGATTTTATCTGAGTAGAATGTTGCCTGGGAGGCTCTGCAAAGTATGTGATAGTATTGTAGTACTGCTTTGTACCTTTCCAGGTCCTTGCAGTGCTTTTTCTCCCCATATAAAGCCTCATTAAACCACAGGACGGGGGGTGGAGTCTGGCAGAGAAGCTAGGTTTGGCTGGCAGGATTGCATCCAGGGAATCCCGGATCCAGTCTTCAACCATAGATTGGTCTGTATCAATAGCCTACACCACGTTGGGTACCATGTTCTGAAGTTAAGCAAATGTAAGATCTAGTGTGGACCAATCTTTGAACATAACTTGATGTTCAGCTGCAGCTGTAGAGGGCATTGGATGAGTCTAAATAACGAAAGGCACTGAGAAATGGTTGGACCAAAGTAGCGCTAGAGGGTGGTCCGTAGTCAGGCCCTTAATGTTTGACAAAATAGGATCTAGTAGGTGTCCGGCCTTATGTGTGGGTGCCGAATTGATTAAGCCAAGATTCAAGGTGCTCAGGTCCTCTATAAGGGCTAGGCCAGAACTGCGTGTGGTAACCTCTAGGTCAATGTTTAAGTCCCCAAGCAGTGTGAAGTTGGCACACTTAAGAATGTAAGGAGGTCACAAGTCAGGATCCATCGAGCATCAATTACCAGCGTATCCAGGAGGACAGTAAATCAAGGCACTGGATAATGTAAGATTGAGAGTATGAATAAGGCAAAGTGAAAAAACAAAGAGTCACAGTTAGGGATAGATAGCTCCTGTACCTTGCATTGATAAATACCATGAGCATCCTCATGGTAGAGGATGATGGGCTGTCTATGGAAGAATACACTTGGGTACGCAAGAAATAATGGGGCACTCCCAAAATCCTGTGTGGGTTTATTTGCCATATGAGAAAAAATTTAATTCTTGAAGCTAGTTTCACGATGGACATGTATATTTGGGAGTGCGAATTTCACATTTTTAGGGGTGAGCGCAAAGCGCTCTGTCCCTCTTCTAATCTCTCTTTAGGGGGATTTTAACCATGCCCATGTTACGTCAGTCACTTTCATTGGTTCGTGGGCTTGCCTTTTAAAATCTGCTTGTTTTAATTCGTGAAAGGCATGCATAAGTCATGCTCTTTCTGGTGTTTAGCTCTCCTCAAGCGCACCGACCAACCACTGAAAACATACGAGGCTCCATGTTTTCCTTTATGGTTTCTGGACTACTTTTTCTCTTTAGTTCGCAGCACGATCGCGCTGTGCTTTACAAAGCACGATCTGGCTTTTATTTTTTTTCATTTAATGTGGCAAAAAAAGTCCAGTTAGGAGTTTACAACGCTAATAGCTGTAACTCAACATAATGCGAGACCTCTTGCATTGCAAATGCTTGTTTATCTTTGCATACACCACGCTTTATTGGAGTGAAGAGATGGCAGATTTTTATTCTGTCTGTACTAAAAGTATGTCGTTGTGCTCAAGTCTGGGGCGCATCCAGACTAAGATCTGTAGTTGCCCATGATATTAACACATTTTGAAAAATTAGATTTGTAATTCGAATCTGTTTCCTTTAAGTTAGCATAGGCATACAGCTGTAAAATTTCGACAAATTGTGTTATGTGATATCTTTCAGGCTGATTTCGTCAGCCCTAGTCAAGTTATATTCTCAGTTGTCGGGGAAACGTGCAGCAGGGCACTTCTCAACTTCCCAGGTTGATAGTGACAGTGACAGTACTTCTCCTTTTTATGTCGCTGCACCAGTGCAAAGTGTAATTCTTCTGCAAAGCTACCACCGAAAAAAGAGTGTAACAAGACAACTTGTCAATAAAAGGCAGGCTTGTTACAGCTACTGTAAGAAAATTGATTATTATGTTGTTTGGTTGTGATACCTCACCAGGTAATAATGTCACAGTCCTTGTCAGGCCCAGTTAGGTTGCTTTAATAAACCCTCAGCTCAATCCTTTTTAAATGTGCCCAAGAGCAGTCAAGCTTAATCAAAGGAACAAGTGTAATGCACTTAGAAGTACCAATCAGCGAATAAGTAAGAGCAGAACACAATAAAAAGCTGTCACAAATTTATTTAAAAAAAGTATATTTTTATCTTAAATCAGACACCAACAATGCAAAAACCTATTGAGGGAAACCATATAGATGAGTTTTCAAAGGAAAGTAAATTCTCTTTTAAAAATGTAATAAATTGTTGTACTCAGTTAGCCAACTGGCTACTACAGCTACTTTTCTCCATTTGGATGGGCTACAATAGGGTGGGGGCCAGTCACATTGTCCACTCAGGTCCAGGGAGACAGTTACCTGTTGCTTCAATCAGTCCTAGGATCCTCAGCGTCTTTTTCTGCCTTAACGCAGTCCAGCCAAGAAGAGGTCCTTTTTCTAGGGATGCGGGATGCTGAGATGCAGAAGATTCTGAAGATGCAGAAAATACTGAAGCCATGGAAGAGATGAAGTAAGTTTTTCTGTGGCCCCCCTGGGGTCTGTAACTTCATGGGTCATCTCCGGCCTCAAGACTCAATCTCCCCCAATGCACCACAGGAGTCCAGAGCAGGTTCAGTTGTCACTGGTCAACTGATCCCTCAATTACAGTGGTCTCAGCGATTTTTTACACAGGTGAGCAAATATTTTTCTTTGGGGGACCAGAGTACACTCTGATGTTGGTCAAGGGCCCAATGGACTTGGAGACACCTTATGAGGCCTAAGACTTTGTCTCCCAACAGGCACTGTGGTGGTCAGCGGTGGGCAAGTGTTCTAGGGCGATTGATCTATCAAGGAGTGCAGGTCTCTTTAACTTTTGCTGGTCCTGAAGCTAACAGGGATTAGCCATCTAGCACTTGGAGACACTTCTTCTGTCATTGGACGTGAGAAGATCTTTTCCACGAGTGGGCACAGCAGATACAATCCTCTTTACTAGTCCATCGAGTTCAGCATGCGCAGTCCAGTCTTTGGTACAGTCACTGAGGACTGTGCCCCAGGGGTGCTGCTATTATGCCATCTTACTGTATGTGGGAGGGGAGCAAGTACAAACCAATGAGGCGAACATTCCCAAGGGGCAACACTTTTTACTTTACATCACTTCTGAGGAACTGTGGCATTAAAATTTCTCACAGGGTACTACTCTCCCCAATAGGGCCAGCATCTTCTTTTCCTCTGTGGAGCTCCTTAACCTACCCAATAAGTGTGGCTAGCTGGGCACCACCTTCGAGATGCCAACCTGCCTGCCTGAACAAAAGGAAAGTCTCTGACTAGTGTACCTTTCATGTGCTGAACAGAAATAGAGACGTCTTACCCTTTGAAGCTCGCCATCTTTGGCACACATATCTCTGACCATCCTGCCAGGAGGAGGTTGCACCGTCCATGAACAGATCTTTTGTTTCCTTTCCTTAGAGTCGTTCACAACTCTCTGAAGGAGGGCCGCAATTAATCTCAGGGACAGCAGCTCTGTATTTCAGAAACGGCTACTAATCTGGGCAAAGAAGTGGCAACTTTATAAAGTTCCCCTCTACTTTAAAGTTATCTTAAATTCAATTCCAGCAGTGAGTTGGCTTTAGCAATTAATTTAATAACTTGGAGTACAATTTAGTAGTGCCAAGCGAAGTTAGCTCATCGCACTAAAGCTGGTTTAAGTCTATGTTAGCCAATGGGAATACTGGCCCCTCTACACTTAAAATTGTCAATTTCGAGATTTCACTGTTGCAGCAAGAACATGTTCTTCTTTTTAATATTTAGCACCCTGCCTTGTGGGCTACAAAAGCCATCCGTAGGGCTTACTTTTTAATATTGAAAAGGAAAGTTTTGTCTTGGCAAAAAGGGTTAGTTTTGCCATGTTGGGTTGGGTCTGCCACTTCTGCTTAGTCAGATGTCTGACTAAGCAGCAGTGGCAGACCTAGATTCAAGTTTCACTTTGTAACTGCAGTTGTGGTACATTAAGGTGCTGCAATCCACTAGCGACATTTACCCTACTAGTCCTGGGTACCTTTTGTACCATATACTAGGGAATTACGGGTAAATTACTGTAACAGGACATTGGAGCTGACAAACCGACAGACTCTTGGAATGTAGGTTTAATGTGAGTTAATGTGGTAATAGTTTATCGCTGTTGAATGCACTGCGTGCAAGATTGATTCTTCTTGTTTTTTCCAGTCCCATTTCTTTGGTTCCTGTTCTTCGATTGTTAGGAGTCGTACCCTTTGGCTGCAGCTGCGACATACCCTTGGGGATAAAACATAGGGATTAGGCAACAGTTCCTCCTTCTTGTGTTTTTAGAGCCCACTTCCCTCACTGCACATGCTCTATTCACTATAAGGGCGATTCTTATTTCCTTGGTTCAGTACTATTTCTTTCTTTTATGGTGCAATATTGTACCAAAGAAACCTACTCCATGAGTATTTGTGAAAATTCACCCTCTCCAGCCCATGAGAAGAAAATGCATTTTGTGCTTGGTGATCAATATGGGAGTGCCTCAGTGA
This sequence comes from Pleurodeles waltl, assembly GCF_031143425.1. NCBI lineage: Eukaryota > Metazoa > Chordata > Amphibia > Caudata > Salamandridae > Pleurodeles > Pleurodeles waltl. Next base: position 1,349,252,464 of record NC_090440.1, read on the forward strand.
TACCTTTCACACACAGCAACCCCTTCAAAGACCTAAACAGTCCCTCCCTTACACCTACTCACCCCTGTAGCAATCTCCAGCTCCAGTGGTGTTCTTGACCACGGCCGCAGCTCTGGTAACAAGCTGTGGTGTCCCTGTCTAGACCGCCTTGCCCATTGGTTGCCACCTCTCTCTCTGCTCCCTCCGATGTCACTGTCTCCACTTAACTGCCTCCTCGATTGCCTTCTCCCACATCCACCTCCGTGGAAGTTCTCTGCTCACCCATCTTTCCTTCTTCCTCCTCGCAACGCACTCGCTCTTCCCACTCTCCATTCTCTTCACACCGCACTTCTCCTTTCCAATCTCCTTCTTCCTCCGGGTAATTCACCGCCATTGCCATCATCTCTTTCCCATCTAAGCTGATTGGCTGATTGAACGACTAGAACACTCGCCAAACACTCTTTGGTGTTGCCAAGGTCCTGGCTGGTTTGTGTAGGGATTTAGCGATCCGCAGTTCCTTCACAGTTACATATGCCAATCAGGTATTAGCCAGTTGTACACATACCTTGAAAGGACAGAGCACATGCTCTGATGTCTGGTCAACAGTAAAAAGGTAGCACACTACATTATGGAGTGCCATAGATGGAACAGTGTGTGCTTCTTGTATGGCCTGTATGGGAAGCTTTTTGATGTCATGCGTCAGGACCAGACTTATGCTCTTAGTAAGTTTTGCTCTTATGCGTTTTTGAAAATGTAAAGAAAAAATAAGTGAGAAATAGGTTGCAGTGAGTTTACCTTCTGTGTTTTCTGGCCAGTAAAAATTGGTTTGTTGTTCCTGCAGCCACTAAATTCCAAAGGAGGAATACTGGACCTCTTAAAACTGTGCTATGCAGACTTCCACAAGACGTCCGCTCTGTAGATTTCCCAGTGGGGGCCCATGGGCACTTTGCAAGTGGGCTGATTAGGCAGAGAGATTGCAACACAATTAGACCTGAGAAGCAATGAAAACCCAAACAGCCTCCTCTTACTGCAAATGGGTTATGAATCACCTCAGTGGTTGAAGTGGGCAGGATTGATTAAGAATGGTATTTCAAGGCTTTTTAAATGTTTACAATAACAGTTGGCATACTTTAAAAAAAATACACTTCCCAAATGGATAATGCTGACGTTAAGGTGCCTCTGGTTGTAAAGGAAAGGAGGTGCTCTCCTGTTCTCTAAAGCCATGGTAGAGGCAGATCGCAAAAGAAGAATCTACCTGAAATAAATATATATGTGTGCAATTGGTTAATCAGCAAATCTTAAGGCTGCTCGGAAATAAGTATACGGTTTTACTTGATGGATCTCGTAATTTAAGGCTTTATGGTAGCAAAAGTTTATTCTTTTTGAGAGGTAATATAAGGGTGTTATCATCTGTGTTGTGCCCTTCTAATGGAAACTCATTGAAAATGTTTGCAATACTCAACCTAGGATGGGCTTCTGAAATTCGGGAAGATGCACTGGTTCTATCCTTAGATGAAAAAATGGCCTTTCATACGATTGAGCGGTCATTCCCATTTGCAGTCCTGGAGCATTTGGGATTCCGCCCAAGCTTCCTGAAATGGATACAACTCTCATATACAGCCCCCTACGGAGGGTGACAGTGAATGGTGGCAAATCCTCTACAGTCTGTCTCCAGCGTGGCACAATACAGGGCTACTCACTCTCCCCTCTAATTTTCGCATTGGTGTTAGAGCCATTGGCAGCATGGATTAGGGATGACCCAGTGATCAAGGGGTTTAGGTGGACTGAGGGCTGGGAACACAGGATATCCTTATACATCAGTGACATTTTGCTATATTTTGCTGACTCTGGAAACACCCTTAACAGGAAAATGCATGTCTTCTCGCTGTTCCGTCAACACTCCGGATACAAAATAAACTAGATTAAGTACCATATCTATCTGTTTAGTGGCTGTGTGCCGCAACCCCGTGTGACTGTGAGGCAAGTGTCGTAACGGAAGGCTTCCGATATTTAGGCATCTATGTAACTATGGACCCTGGCATCTTTTCAGTACGTAACTTAGAACCCCCTCTAGTACTCTTAAAACACAATGTCCAACACTGACGAGACCTACTGCTGACCCTTCTAGGGAAAGCTGCTTTATTTGAAATGACAACACTGCCCCAGTTTCTGTATGTACTACCTGGCCTCTTACTTCCACAAGATAGACAGGGAGATTTGTACACTGCTCTGGGATGGAGTGGTGCCATGGATTTCCCTTAAAAAATGTACACGACTTTGGTACAATGGCGGGATTGCACTGACCAATCTACAGAAATATTATTGGACAGTGCAACCAGTGATAAATAATCAATCGGTGTTCTACCCCGAAGATGACCTGTACCCCCGCATGGATCGGCAAATCGTGAGGCCCGTGGTCTATTTCAGAACTATCCATGGAGTGAGGCATTCCACACCCCTTTCAACCCCTACAGCAAACTCTATATCAGTTTGGCACATGTTAACAAATGCACTGGGCTGAGGGACAAAATAACGCAGGTCACTCCCCTGTAGGACTCTGCTAGCTAGGGTGAGTTGGGGAAACAGAAGGGTTTCAACAGGTGGGATCTCATTGACCTCTCCAGAGTAGGGGTTCTCTGGAGGGGGAGGAAGGGGTGAGGAAATTCCCCTTGTAGAACTTCAGACAGAATATCAGTTGGCTTCTTATTAGGCATACCGATACCTGCAAATACGACACGCCTTGCTGAGGGCAGTTCCGAGGGAGGACAATCTCCCTTGGAAAATAGATTGTTGGATGACCTGAAAAGCGGTCTCCCTCAGTACCATAAACTATTGAACAATTCCCTGACTACACTTCAGTTGCATTGGAAACATAATCTGAGGGTCTCGAAGATGAGGAATGGCTGTCTGAGCTGGCATCACCGAGGGAGTTTGCCATCCGATATAGGTTCTGACGGATGCAGCTCAAAATCTTATATAGGTGCTATTATGCCTGCTCCACATTGGAAAAAATGGGGAGGATCCCAACTTAAATGTGTCATAGAAATTGTAGGCAAGTTGTTGTTTTTGAGTATTGAAAATGCAATAAAGTTTGTTTTAAAAAATAGAAGTTGTGGGCAACTGGGAACATTATTCCCCATCCTCTGGAATTGTCCTGTCATCCAGCAATACCGGGAGTCTGTGTTGACCTGCTTAAATACATGGTATGTGGAAGTGACATGGTGGCCACTTCCAAAGTGGGGCCTCCTAAATATTTGGGATGTTACCAACTTAACCCGGTCAGTCGAGATGTGGTTGACAGTGGGAATGATAGTTGCCATGCCCAATATAGCAAGATGTTGGAGGCGGAGGGGGCACCACGATAGCGTGACTGGAAACAAAATATGGATTGGTGCATGTTTGCAGAGATGACAGTCTACAAAGGTAGATGCTGCCCAAAAAAATTGGAACAATTTTGGAATGGCTGGAATGAGGACTGTTGGTGTATTTTGTGAACATTTAAATGTAAAAAAAGACATTTAAAAAAAAAATGGTAACAAGAAATATAGCCTGATTGCATATTACTACAAATATATATTTTTAGCACATTTGCTTTACCTTAAAGTCAGTAACTTTTCAATGTTTTGTGACCAGATTTCAGTTGCAGAATATTGATACATACCACTGATACATACAATAACAAATCCGTATTTAGGAAGGATGTGATTTATTGTGCCTTTCTAACCCCATTTTGCAATTTCGTAACTTGTTATTGATCGCAAAGTGGGGTTAGTGCATAAAAAAACCATTTAGTGGTAGCAAACCCTTTGATTTTGCAATAGGCGTTGCGTGTCTGGTGGTAATGGTGTAGTAAGTAGTAGGTGATGTATTATGGAGCAACCTGTTACAAACACATTACTAAAGCATGGTTTGGTAGTGAACAGTTAGTTACAGAAAGCACATTTTCCTTTCATTTGCACTGACATACAGTTTCATTGATAAAACTGTACTGCCCATGAACGATAATATGTGGAAATCTGTTTCAGAAACTATTTGGTGTTTATGTATCCAGAAGTAAAGTGCCTTGATTTGTTTTGATTGTTTTACAATCTTTGTTTACATCACACTATAGGATTACAAGAAATGCTTAATTTGTGCCTTCTTAACTGCTGACATATTTTGAAATACTTGTACAGTTCGTTTACAGGTATTTGAAGATTGTTGTGTTACCTGAAGTAGTCTTTCCGTTGTCATTCCTTGTACCCCAGCAAGATTTTCAGGCATTCCTTCAACTTTACAGTCAAATAACGACAAGTGAGATCAATCTGCATGTTAAAAGAAGAATCAGCAATGTGTCAAAAGGCAAAACAAAGCCTGACATTTGACCGCTGTCTTTGAAGGCACAGCAAATATTAGAAAATAGAAACAAAATGCAGAGGCATCCTTATTGGTCATAACCCTTCTGAACCCCAGCATGTTTACTTTTTGTTACAGGTGGTGTTTATCACGTTTAGTAAATAACAAATGCCATAGCATCGTTACTTATCATGTATGATAAATAGCACCTATTCTCATAATCAGGGCCAAAGTATTTAAAATACAACAATGTAGTGATATAATTTTAACATACGCCACACCAGTGCCTTTTTATCAAGAGTCACTGGACTTTCTGTCCTCTGCGGCAGGACCCAAGCATTTACTGCTCTCTACAAAAGGTTTTCAAAGTAGCCCCCTATTTGCATGAGCTGCTGCACCAAGGCTTTACCCCTGTGCCCTCTGACTCTCCATACCCTCTCCTCATACCTTACTTTTTCTCAGCAGGGCAGGGTGTTTTGTGCTACAGCACACTGCCCACTGTGTGTGATGTCTTCATTTGCTAACTACTTGGGGGCATATTTAATAGCCCCTATCCCCATCTACCGACACATTAGCGTCACTTTTTGATGGGCAAAATCCCTGTGCCATATTTACAAAGTGGTACAATGCATGCAATGCTCCACTTTGTAACTCTTTGCTCTACATTATGCCTGCGCCAGGCATAATGCATGCAAAGGGGGGCAAGCCCCTCATTCGGGGGCTGAAAAAATTGCACAAAGAAATTTCACAGATTCCTTGCATCATTTGTTTTGCCACTTTTAACGCCTGCTCCGAGCAGGTGTTAAAAGGGGGCGCACCATTGTTTACAATGGGCCCCTATGTACTCTGAAGGAGTAGCACCAAACTATTGCCCCCTTCTGTGTGCCATGGTGTGCCGTATTTTAAATAAGGCACACACATGGTGGAGGTAGGGGGGTGGTAAAGTGCTCAAGAACACTGTGCAGTGCCACTTTTCCTAAGTATGCCCCTTGAGCTGTTAAGACCCATTACTACCTGGTGGCTGATGGATTGTAGGAGCAGTTCAAACTTCAAGCCATGCCATGCAGTGCCATTACTTTTCATCAAAGTTGAACTGCACAACTTTTGTCAGGGGCCTTGACTTGACCACCCCTTTAGTTGGTCTCTCTGACCAAGGGAGAATTGTAGTCTCTTCAGAGTCTTTAGAACTTTGCTCCAAGGAAGCATAAGGTAAGTCTTTTTGTTTCAGAGGCTCCCCGCCTTGGCAATGTGTTCTTTCAGGGTAGGCTGCACTGATCAGGGGGAGTCTCCATCTTGAAATGCCGGTATAGGCGCCTGCTCCAACAAGGGTGACATTGATATGCTTTAAACCAGATCCTGTCCTGAGGCCTTGGTGGTGCCATCAATGGAATGTCCCAGGGCAGTTGGCCCCAGGGTACACACTCGATGAAGCATCAGAAGCATTTTTTAAATTACTCACTAGTATGAATTTGAAAAAAATACTGCTCTAAACACTTGAGCAGAAACGGATCCTGTGTGACATTCATAGCCACACTTTAATAAAGCTAGTACAGGAAAAGGACAGATAGTGGAGCAATAAATTCATGTCCATGAATTCACACCAGATATCTCTCTTACATGTACACCACTCCACTCTCCTGTTTCCTCCTTACAGGTCATAGTTACTTAATTACAACTAATTTTCACCCACCTCACCACAAGAGATTTTCCTGAATTTACAAGGGTTGGTCAAGCTAGAAAGCTGGCACTTTGTGCTGAAATGGGTATCACAGCCATTCATTTCACCAATCACTAAGGATATGCATTTTGTGGATGGGAGCATCCAGTCCAGGAATCACTATTTAATAGACCTCTTCATGTCTGAGTACAATACTGTTTGTGTCTTGGACGTGGTAGAATCTTCTTTTTCAATGGATTGAGGCCCATATACAAGAAATAGTGGTGCTTCAGAGCTGATGCTCCACTTTTTCTGCACCCCTCTACTGGCACCTAATGAAACCATGGTTGCACTGTATTTATAAGACGGTGCACCATGCCGGTCGTTAGCACAACAGCGTCAAAATCTTAGACGCTATGGTGGCTCTTTGCTACACTAGTGTCAAAAATGTTGACACCAGTGTAGCAAAGTGCAAGAAGGCCCATAGGTTTCTATGGGAGCATCATATAACAATGACACCAAAAATGGCACAGTGAAATCTGTTAAATTTCATTACGCCATTTGTACAGGCCTCCTAGCTCCGGAACACTCCTCTTGCATACATTATGCCTGCCACAGGAATAATGTGGCGCAAGGCTTTACAAAGTGGCACAAAAAATGTATTGCACCACTTTGTAAATATGGCGCATGGAAAAAGACACTTTAGACCTGCTTTGTGTAAAAAACAAATTACGCTATAGTGGCACTAAGGTGGCGCCAGGGGCTCTTAAATATGCCCCTGAATGTTTTTCTCCCTCGTGGTTCGTATTATGTGCCTTTCTCCATCTTAATTGCTAACTTTCCAGAGTGCCAGTTGATTTTTTTAGCACCTTTCTGCCACAAACTGATTCTAGTTTTTGGACCTGAAAAAAAAACCTAAAGATGCTGTGGATTGGGACGACTATCCAGCAGTGATGCCTAGTTCTGTAGCTTCATTATCAATTTCTGAAGTTGGACGTTTATTCCCTATCTTCTTTTAGCTTGGTCTATTCTGAAATGTGACCGGCCAAATAGGTGTGTGTATATGAGTGAATGGCTTTGGCCACTAGTGAAGGTGGTTATGTTTTTAGGGAGTGCAATGTTTGTTTGTTTGTTTGTTTGTTTTTAATCTTGCATCGGGCGTGGTGGCACATTGTGAACAGGTTTGTGCAGATCTTTGTTTAATGCATCTTGTGCTTACGAGAGCTGATTTCCATCAAACACTGTTATATGACTCTTGAATTTCTCTGTTTCTCCCTGTTCGACGAGTCTTGGCATAGGGATGTGATAAGCTGGTGATATGGAAGGCTATTTCCTTGTACCAGTATCATCCATAAGGACAAGTAAGTTCTAGTCCTTTCCCTTCTAGTCCTTGTCTTCCTCCTTTTAATATCTGAGCCAGAGACAGCTTTAGTTGTTTAGCCTCATGTAATTAAAACAATTCCGAAATGAAAAATACATCAATAAATACACGTCGATCCCAAATTTGACTTGAGGTTTTGCTGGCTTTTGAACTGGTGGGGGTGCTGGCAGTCTCTTTGATATACATACAGAATCCTCCTGACACCTGCGAATAAAAGGACACCAGCTTACAAGGGGGCATCAGAGTGGAATGCATGATTTAATGGACGTGTAAAAACAATGGGTCGAAAACGTGGCAGTGTAATGAGTTTCGGTCCGACCCTCATCGACCTTCCAGTACATAACGAGTGGTATCCTTCTTCCCCACAGAAACAAAGAAAATGTAGACGAAGTCGCTGTTTAGTCCATAGAAAGCAAGGAAAGATTACAACTTAGCCTCTTTTTCTTAGTTCTTTTCTTTTTTTCTTGCTTAATCATATTCAAAAAAAGGACTAGCATGATTTCATGCATCCTCTGCTACATTGAGAAGTCCAATATGACATTATGTTCTCCGCCTGATACTCAGGGCCAGATGTACAAAGCCCTTTTGAATTTCTTAACGGTCCGATTCGGTATTTCGGGCCGTTAAGAAATGCAAAACGGCCTTTTCTGATTACAAGGTCTTTAGGGAAATCGCAAATTGTGATTTCTCCCCTGTAGAAATCAGAATTTGCGATCCCCAAAGGAGGAAATCGTAAATAGCGATTACCTATTTGTGATTCCTATTCTGATGGCAAAGCATTTTCTAAATGCGATTTGGGCATTTAGGAAATGCAATTACCATCGACTTGAAGTAGATGGTAACCATGTGCTATTTAAAAAAAGCACCCCAAAATGTTTTTTTAAATTGCAATAGAGCACAGACATGTCCCTTGGGTATATGTGTGCTCTACATGTGCACCACTTTCCACTATTTTTGGGGTGCACCGAGGAGGCCCTTTTTCCCATTGCCATCCTTGGTTTTGCATTTCCTAGATAGTAATTTCTATGAAGTGGCTGGTTAGGAAATGCTAAATTGCATTTTATTACATCTGGCCCTAAATCTGAAAATCTAATATTTTTAAGGACTATACACTTAATAAAAGCCGAAGAGCAGTGTTTGTTTTTAATGTACATAATGATATTATTATGCACAAGTGGGCAATTATCATTTTAATTGTAACCTTTTCCTGCTGCTGCTACTTATAAGATGTCAGCAGATAAAAAAGAGTTTATCGGATGCTTCCCCATGTTATAAAGCTTTATATTTTGATTCCTTAAATGAGCATTTTCTCATATTTATGAGCCGTTTAGATTCAGAAGTTGAGGGGTCATTCATTAAGTATTTTATTGGATACATAAAATCAGAGTTCATTCAAGCAGTATTGGAAATCAGTTTTTCTAAAACAATATATAGGAGTCTATAATACTCGACCTTCCAAGTTCCAAAAGCAAATGAGACAGAATAAGTAGTAACAAATGAAAAGTTCAGCTGGGAGTCCATGGTTGGTTAACTTTTGTGTCTAATTTCGAACCAATTTTGATCATTGAAATCAAATATATGCTCAATTTTCCCAAGTTCGAACCTGTTGGATGTTTAGTTTATGAAATAATGTAATATAAAATAATGTATTCTGAATCGGTCTTACACAATTTAAGTTCTGTATTACCGTCTCTTTAATTTAATTTACCAGTGCCTATTTCATAATAACTAAGGGACTAATTTAGTGTGTGGTGGAAAGGGTACTCCGTTACAAAGGCGATGGAGTACTACTTTCGCTGTACTGAAGGCTCGCCAGCCTCATTTAGAGTCAGGTAGACCTTCAGTAAGTCAGTGGCGGAGGCTACTCCATTCACCGCCACTGACATTTGCTTCCGCTGGCTCGACGGACAGTGGTGGTTCCTTCCAATGTAAGAGATGTCCTCTGGGTTGGCGGATGTAACTAAATTTGGAGTGTGGTTACTCTGTTAGGGTGACTGAGTAAATATTATGTTGCCCTGACGAGTACTGCACTACATAAACCAGGCCCCTGGTAATTCTGGGGCACCATTATGCTTTGGGTGAAAATGATGAGCAACCGGAAATGTCATATCTCCATTTTTTGATGGTACATTTGTGTTCTAAAGTACTGTTCTCCTCTGAACAAATTGCAATGCCCACATATTTAAGAGTGAATGGATGTTTAGTAATGCACATAGAGTATCCAGTTTTACAGATAATACGTGCTGTAATGATAACTTCTTTCTTTGGTGTGCAAACTGTCTGCTTTCTTGTTCACACTATTCTTGCATGCTTTAAAAGAAAATGATTGATTGAGCGAGTGTGAGTTTAGGTGGACGTGTCAGTCATCCCATATGGAATCTTTTCGGGATGGAGCTAAAAAATGCTTAGTGGGGCAAGAGCTAGAAAGTCAAGTCCTTACATTGAGTAACTTGCGCTTTTGCTTGGTTGTGGTGTTGGTGACTTTCAGTGCTATAAAAAAGTAATATTTCGTATCAAAGGTTGTTTCAGCATGCATTTGGCACTGGCATCTGGAGAAACATTTCCTAGTCGTGGTTGTTAGATTCTCCCATGCCTAAATAACACATGTGCATACATGAATCATTTTAATAAAGTTTTAGAACTTTACTTATAAACTGCTTCCCAGTTCAGCCTCATGTTTGTGTGCAAGGCTCCCTTTAGTAGTATTCTTAAAACTGTTTTCTCTTAGGGGGCTCACAAATGGATGGAACTTGCTTTTAACTTTAGAGTGGTGATGTGAATTGTTTTGAATTGCAATATACAGTGATCATTTGTTTTTAATCTCCTGTTAAAACCAAACACTGGGATATGATTTTTATAACAGAGACCTGGATTCTCCATGATTCGGGGGTGGATTTGGGTTTCACTTGCCCCCTTGGTTATAAAGCTATACGCCAACCCAGAACTAATAAAAGAAGAGGTGGGGTAGCAAAGATTTTCAAGGATAAGTGGGGATTAGAGACACTTCAAGGGGAGGAACCGCAGGGTGTTGAATTGATAGGCTTCTCCCTCAAAGAAAGGGGAGGGACGGTCCTGTCATGGATACTTTGCTACAGGCCCCCAGGAACCCTTCAAAACATTTCTCAACCTTTCCTGAATTTGGCCTCTAATCTGGCCTTGACCCATTCTAATTTTCTGGTAGTGGGTGATTTAATCATTTGGGTGGAGGATAGCTCGCAGACTCAAAGTAACGGTTTTGTAAGGTCTTGTGCAACTATTGGTCTGCAGTAACAGGTCAAGGGCCCCACCCATCTAGGAGGGCACACTCTTGATCTAATACTAGCACCTTCAGGTATAATGATAGTTGGAGATTTGATCCCAGTAAGTTGGTTTGATCACTTTTCAGTGTCTTTACAATTAATTAGGCCCAGTTTGACAATGGAAATAATTACTGCACGTGTTTAAGTACAGGAAAGAGCCTGGGATAAATTTAAAAAGTTGGAAGGAAGAAAGATATTTAACACCACACACTGTTTTCATGAGACTGTTTTCACGAGGCTAAGACAGTAGATGTAAACTACGCACATTCACAGAGATCAATTACTGGTACTCTTGGTGATCTAATTCCATTGAAATCACCGTTGCCGAAATCAAAACCATCGGCACCAATGTTTCTGGAAACCTTGTGTGGGAAAGTACCCTCTTTTTGCCATGGTTCCCCTCACTTTTTGCCTATCAGTGTTCTCAGACTGTTTTCACTGGGATCCTGCTAACCAGAACCCCAGAGATTGTGCTCTCTCCCTCCAAATTGGGTTGCATAGTGTAGGAAAGTACCCTCTTTCTTGGCATGGTTAACCCTATTTTCTGATTGTTGTCAGTGTGTTTGAGTGCATTCACTGGTATCCTGCTAACCAGGATCACAGTGATTATGCTTCCTCCCTTTCAAACTCGGTTACTGAACCACGTACACCCCACATTTGGCATACTGGTGCCCCCATGTAAGTCCCTAGTTTACGGTACCCACGGCATTGGGGTACCAGGGGTCCTCCATGGATCGCAGCATGTATTATGCCACCTATGGGAGCCCATGCAAATTGTGTCCGCAGACCTGTCATTGCAGCCTATGTGAAAAGGTGCATGCACCCTTTCACCACAGATCACTACACCACTGTAAGCAACCCATGGTAGGCCCTTGCAGCCCAAGGGCAGGGTGCAGGTCCCTGTGTGTGAGGGCACTCCTGCATGAGCATAGGTACCCCTATGAACTCCAGTTCCATTGCACTAGACTTCGTACGTGCAGGTAAGCCATTTTACATGTGTCCAGCTACTTAATGGTAACTCTGAACCTGGGCATGTTTGGTATCAAACATGTCAGAATCATACCCCAATACTGTTGCCAGTATTGATTGCATGATTCTATGCACTCTGGGGGGCTCCTTATAGGACCCCCCAGTATTGCTCCTACCAGTCTTCTGGGATTTTCCAGGCAGCCTGCGCCGCTGCAGCACCTCAGACAGGTTTTTGCCCTCCTGCTGCCTGACCAGCTCAGGCAGGGGAAGGGAGAACTAAGGATCTCCTGTGGTAGATGGGAGGTAACACCCTCTCCCTTGGAAATAGGTGTTACAAGGCTTGGGAGGGGTAGCCTCCCCAAGCCACTGGTTTGCTTTGAAGAACACATTTGGTGCTCTCCTTGCATAAACCGGTTTGCACCAGCTCACAGACTCCTGGTCCCTGATCGGGCACAAAACTGGACAAATGAAAGGGGAGTGACCACTCCCCTGTCCATCACCACCCCCAGATTGGTGCCCAGAGCTCCTCCAGGTGGCCACTTAATTCTGCCATCTTGAAACCTAGATAGGCAGAGGCCCCTGGGAGCATCTGAGTGGCCAGGTCAGGCAGGTGATGTCAGAAACCACTCCTGACAGGTGGTCACCTTGCTCGGTGACCAAACCCCGTATTAGGGCTATTTAGGGACTCCCTTGCGGCTGGGTCCACAGATTCGATGTGCAAGACTCCACCAGGACTCCTCTGCAACATTTACTTCTGCTCCTGGCCAACGAAACCGCAAACTGGACACTTCAGGAACCGACAAGACTGCAACTCCCGAGACGACCTCGCTTTGCAACATCGTTTCCCTGGCTCCTTACAGCAGCTGCAACATTTCCCCGGCGGTACATCCTCTGGCTCGGCAAGACTTCAGCTGCTCTAGGAAGCAAGAAGGAATCTCCCTTGGAGTGAAAGAGTCACTCCCCTGCATCTGTAGAAACCTACAGCAAAGATGTCCAGCTGCATGGATCTGCTCTCCTCTGGAACTGCTCTGATCCTGCATTACGGGTAGTGGTCTAGAGTGGTCCCCTTAGTCCTTTGTGTCTACTGTCCAACCTGAGAGACGGTGAGCCCTTGCCTGTCTTTGCAGTACGACACCCCAGGGCACCATGACTTTTGCAGCAACCAAGGCTTGTTAACTCCGGCTCCAAGGGATCTTTAGGCTCTGAGTAGCCCCGGTCTCTAGCACTTCATTCTGCCAAGGACAGTCTCCTCTTTGCTGCTGCAACGTAGGACTCCTCTCCAGGTGTGCTGATTGGGCCTCACTGCAACTTACTGTGCCTGCTGCCAGTGGGTTGCCTGTAGGGGCTGCAACTGCTTCTGCTGACTCTCCTGACTGCTGAGGGTCAGCACGGACTCCCCTCCAAAGGTTGAGTCCCCTGGACCTTGCTCGTCCTCTTCAGGCTTGCAACTCTTTTATTGCTTGCTCTTGCATTAGCCAAGGCTTGTTAGTGGTTCTCCTAACCACTGATCATCTGTGACCTGACGACCAATGTGGGACACCAACTGCACTGCTCCAAGGACTCCTTTTAAGCTCCTGGGCTCCACAGCTGGTTTTCTTCTTCCCCCGTTTACCCGGATCTTCAACCAGAGAAGGGTGGGTAGTGACTCTTGCCCCGACTGGAAACTCCATCGTGGACTGGACTCTGTTCCCTTCTTTTGCAGGTCCTCTTCTTCCAGATTCCCCCTTTGGTTTCCTCTGGTCTGCTCCTGTTCTTACACAATCCATTTTCTAAGTACTCTGGTTAGTCCTTGGGAAAACTAAGTACTTACCTCGGCTCTCCTGGTCGGTCGGGGTCATTAAGGTAGTCACCTCTTGGGGTTGCAAGTTCTCCCAGATCCCCTATAACTACTCCATACCTTTGGGTGGGGATTTCACTTCGCATTCCACTATTCTTTTTTTTAAATCTGTTTATTAAACACATCACACGAACAGCAGTACATGTCTCTTGAATTAGTAAGAGAATTAACATTTTTCCCTTTTCATGTGCCTCTACGCGTACTTGTAATTCCCATACGGTACGTGTACAGTTTTAATGTACTGACATACAACTTAACTTGATACATTTTATAACAATAACAGCAGGCATATCTGTAGTTTTACTTAAGTATATTTAATGGTATTCTAAGTGATTGCGGTAACATTCAGCTATGTAGGCATGTAATATGTTAGTGCTTGTTTGCGTGTTATATGGTTTGTAATGGGGCGAGGGCAGGGCTAACAGAGCATCGGCAACCTCTGTCAACTTGTCTGTTCACGTCTGGGTTGCGCTTGTTATCCAACTGTATGTTTTCGGGCTGATATGACGAGATTAGCTGGGGTGCTACGTCAGGTGTGATATGTTCCTTGTCGTGATTGCTAAGCATTTACTTGCAGGTCATTTTGTTCATGTCACGTATTTCAAGGGGGGTATTTATCATCTCTAGACTCTATTTGTACTACAAAGTGGTCCCATTGTTCGGCACCCTCTTGTATCTGGCCTCTAAGTTGCAGCTGTCTTAGAGTGTGGGCCTCTGCTAGTGTGGAGCTGTGTAAGGCTGCAAGCCAGGCGTGATGGGGGGGGCATTAGGGGCCTTCCAGTGTGTAGCGATCAATCGCTTGTATATTACAAATGCAAGATCTATAAACTTGTGAGTGTGTTTTTCATTCTTGCCCCGGTGACGTATGCCCAGCAAGCAGGATTCTGGTGTGGGAGTAAGCGTGTTATCTATTATGTCTGCAACCGTCTCGGTAATGCGGCACCAGCCAGTATTTATTGTGTGGCATTCCCAAACCATATGGTAGAAATTAGCAGCGGGGGTAGCACATCTAGGGCATTCTGGTTTAGAGTTTGGGTATATTTTGTTGATAAGGGACGGAGATAGATATGCTTGGTGGATGTAATTGAATTGAGTGTATCTTAGTCTGACGTTACGGGATACGGATTTAATCGTGGTGAGGGCAGCTTTCCAGGACTTCTGGTCGACTGGTGTGGGGAGGACCCCATCCCAGCGGCTTTTAACTTGGGTCAAAGCAGTACAGGTATCTGTTAGGAGTATTTTATATAATTTAGTAATGCTGCCCTTTATGTTTCCTATAGTGAATAATGAAGTGAGTAGAGGGGATTCGTCGGGCTCATTTGGGTTTCGCCCCCAAAAGGTTTGTAGAACTTTGTTAATGGCGTTAAATTTTAAGAAGGCCCCGGGTTGCATGATACCGGCAGACACGAGCTCTGCAAAAGTGCTTGCTTTAGAGCTCAAGTACAGGTCCCCCATGTTCAATGTCTTGGTTACCCGTATATCATGGTGATGGGAGAGAGCTTGGACACCTGGTACCTGAGTCAAAGGTATTGCAGGTGAGTAAGGGGGAGTTAGGGTTTTGCCCTGGACATATCTCCGCCAGCAGTATCTGGCTGTTTCTACTAGGGGATTTTTGTTAGGTGGGTAAGGAGGTTTGGACATAAGTGATGTCAATATCGTTTGTAGTGCCATATAAGACATTATCGCTGTACACTCTGGGGTGGGTGGTTCGCTAAGCCACGTGGTTACCCATTGGAGTTGGGCTGCTGCGTAGTATAATTCAAAGTTCGGCATGCCGAGCCCGCCTTCCTCCTGTGGATATTGTGTAATGGCTAGGGCTACTCTCCGTCTGTCCCTACCCCACAACAAATCTGTTAGCAGAGAGTGTAGTTTATGAAAGAATGAACGTGGTAGGGACAATGGGAGCGCTGTGAAATAGTATAAAAATCTAGGTAATATTAACATTTTAGCTATGGCCGTGCGGCCCATGGGTGATAGTGGGAGGGAGCTCCAAAATGCCATAGATCCACGAGTTGAGCGTAGCAGCCTATCGAGGTTGCCCTCACGTAGGTCTGTCATGGAGTGGTAGACCCGAATCCCCAGATATTTAAAGGTCTGATATGCCCATGTCAGTTGGTGTAGTGGTAATAACGTTTGCTGCTCAGTAGGTATACGGGTAAGCGGGAAAATACATGATTTCACCCAATTAACGCATAGACCAGAGGATAGAGCGAAGTTATCCAGGATTTGTATAGCTTCTGTGAGGGAGGAGGTATAGTTACGCAAATATATTAAAGCATCATCCGCATATAAGGAAATAATATGGTATATGTTGGATTCTCGGATGCCCCATCCGCTTGCACAGCTGCGGAGTTTGATTACCAATGGCTCCATAGCTATTGCAAATAATAAAGGAGATAGAGGGCATCCTTGTCTGGTGCCTCTACCGATGGGGAACGCCTCTGATATCATCTGGCCCGTTTTGACGCGAGCTGTTGGTTTTGCGTAAAGCGTGGCAATCCAGTTGATGAAACCGTTTTGAAAGCCGAACGCTTTCAGAGTGCGGAAGAGATACTCCCATCCGAGCGTGTCAAACGCCTTCTCTATGTCCAATGCCACAGCCACTGCCTCAGTTTCTGTGGTACTGTGTAATATACGTATTAGGCGTCTTATATTTAGAAAAGTGTTCCTCCCTGGGACAAATCCAGATTGATCATGATGGATTAAGTCTGATAAATAAGGGAGTAGCCTATTTGCTAGGATTTTCCCCAGGAGTTTACAGTCAGTGTTTAATAGGGAGAGTGGTCTATAGGATTTGACATCAAGTGGATCGCGTCCTGGTTTTGGTAGTACCACTATCAATGCTTCGCGCATGGAGTCTGGCAACTGCTTTCTATTTCGTGCCTCATTAAATACCTCGATCAGAGGCTGCAGGAGATGGGCGGATAATGAGCTGTAATATTCCATTGGTAGTCCGTCTGAGCCAGGGGTTTTGCCACGTGCCATTTGAGAGAGAGCTAAACGTAGTTCTTCACTAGTGATGGGACCATCCAGTGTGGCTGCGCTATCAATGATGTTCATATTTTGGGGAATCAATGAGAGGAGTTCAGAAAGTTGTTGCTCATTTGGAGGGTTAGTGGGCTGATATAGGGAACGATAATACGTATGAAAGGACTTATTGATTCCAGCTTGAGTGTTAATCACTTCCCCTGAGTGTGTTCTTATCGCGCCTATAGGTGAGGACTGTAGTGGTTGGCGCACCAACCATGCTAATAGTTTGCCCGATCTGTCGCCTTCTGCGTGCTGTTGGGCTTTAAAATGTCTATAGTCATGTCTGCTGAGTCTGGCATCAGCTTCTCTGTAGTCAGATTTCAGCGAGTTTAGTGTTTCAAGCGAGGTCACGCTAGTAGTGGCCTCGGTCTCTGCCTTGCGCATTTTAGATTCTATCTCTAGTAGTTCCCTGTTAAGCATTCTTTTGACCCCCAATGAGGCTGCAAGGCAGTGGCTGCGTATAACCACTTTGTGAGCGTCCCATTCCGTGGCGCGCGCTATTGTTGTGTTTATTTAAAGCAAAGTAATCCGATAAGCATTTAGCTAGTTCAGCATGAAAAGGAGGATCTATGAGGGCATCTGGTTGTAAACGCCATGTGGGAATGCACGTGTGTGTGCGGCCCATTCTCAGGGTAGCTTGGAGCGGATTATGATCAGATATGGTGCGAGCCAGGTAGCTTGATGTGGTTATTTTTGGAATTATGTTGTTTGATGCGAATATCATATCTATTCTAGTGTATAATTTATGCACTGGGGAGTAGAAAGAGTATTCGCGGTGTGTGAGGTGGCCAGTTCTCCAAATTTCACTTAGCCTATTATTGGAGGCCCACTCTGCAAGTTCGAGTGAAGCACGTTTAGCTAGGGTGTTATCCAACGGAGGGATAGAGCGGTCTCTGTGAATGTCTAATACGCAATTAAAGTCGCCGCCCCAAATGGTATCCATCTCCGGATCATTGAATTTACTACTGTTAAGTGTCTGTAAAAATTCCCATTGATTTGAATTGGGGGTATATTTTTATGCTAATGCCATGGGTTCCCCATCTAGGGTACATTCCAAGAGGACATATCGGCCGTTTGGGTCACATTGTACGCGGGACGTAACGTAGGGGACTCCAGGGGCTATCCAGATCGCCACTCCCCTAGCATATGTTGAAAAGGTGGTACCATATAATTGCCCTTTCCATTTTACTTTTGTATTCTCCAAAGAGGACTTAGCCAGGTGTGTCTCCTGTAACATGGCGAAGTGTATTTGATGTCTCCTAAGGTATGCGTGGATCTGTTGTCGCTTACGCGGGGATGCCATGCCCCTTATATTCCATGTGAGTATTTTATATTGCAGGTTATACTGTTGTCTCTGGGCTGCCATGGATCATTTGTAATTGTGTGCATGGACTTTGTGAGTTTGGTGGGCCGGCTCTTTTTGCTATAGTGTATTTCACGCCCATTGCGCCTGGCCAGTTTATACTGCGGATACCTGTGTACTTGTTGTTAACAAAAAAATAACATTTACTTCGAATACTATAAGCTAAATTATGCCTCTTGGTTGTGACTCTGCTGATTAAAACAATAACATTAACTATATCTAACAATAACTGTGGTTGTGGCAAGGGCTTTAACGATACAATACTTGCCAACCAGGTGGAACGGTCCATATGGTGCAGGGGTGTTTCAAATAAGTAAGTTCAAGACAATGCTGGTCCCGACCCGTTATGCTCTTGTTGAGATTGCTGCTTTCTGGGACCAACCGTGAATCTTTTGCTGCGGTCAGGGGTAGCGATGAGGTAGAGGCGGAGCCAGTGGGCAGCAGTAGGTTTTAGCGGGCGATTAGTGGCTTCTTCTGTAGGATGTCATGTACTGTTGTGTCCGAGACTGGTATACATTAGCAGATGTCGTCTGCTGTCCATGGAGTAAGATTGGGGACGCAGGTGGAATCTGTAGAGTCAGAAAGTGCCCCAAGCTCGGATTCTAATCCAGATTGCGTCGATACGGACCCCGGAGATGTATTGGCGAAGAGGGATGTAGTCTGCAATAGTAGAGAGCTTTCCACGCGAGACTGTTCAGGGGTAGGTTTAGTGTCTGGTTGCCTGCGGGGTTTGCGTTTGACACTAGGGGGGTGATTTTTGTCTTTGGGGTTTCTTGTATTTAACGTGTCAGCGAGTCCCTTTGCGTGAAGCCAAGTCCATGCATCTTCTGGTGAGGTAAAAAAAGAGAGTGCGGGTGTCATCCTGTATTCGAAGTTTGGCCAGGAACAACAGAGCGTATTTGATGTTGTGGTCTCTTAGTCGCTCTTTGACCCGAAAAAATGAGTTACGCTTTTTCTGTACCTCTGCTGTAAAGTCCGGGTAGGCCGATATGTCTGCTCCTTCGAAGCACATTGGGCCTGCTTTACAAACAGTTGCAATATGAGGTCCCTATCGCGGTAATTGAGGAGTCTTGTTATTAATGGGCGGGGCTGAGTGCCGGGTGGCGAGGGTTTTCCGGGAACCCTGTGGGCGCGTTCTATTAAGAAGAACTTCGGGACATTGTCCTTCAGCACTGTTTCTATTAGCCATTGTTTAATGAACAGTTCTGCGCATGGGTCCTCAACATGCTCAGGAAAACCCACGAAACGGATATTGTTACGTCTGGACCTTCCTTCTGCGTATTCAGCTTTGCGCTTCAGTGTCTCCAATTCAGCTGTTACAGCCCCCATTTGCGACTGGAGTTTGGTTACCGCTGGTGAGAAGTGTGACGTATCTTTTTCCAAACCTGCGACCTTTTCAGCTAACGCATGTTGGTCTGCACGCAATATGTTAACATCTTCGATTACCGAACCTATTTTTGCTTCCAGGGTAATTTTGGTGTCTAGTATGGCTTGTAAAATCTTTTCAAATTGCGTTGTGTGTGTTTGGAGTGTTATTTCCATCTTTTGTAGTGCTTGTTGTGAGGCCGAGGCATCCGCAGTTGGGGGTGGGGCCCCAGCATCCATATTTCCAGAAGGTGCGCGTGGGGTCTTTGGTTTGCCCATTGATTATTTACGTGGCGGTATTGCTGTTAACAATTGTCTTTTGAGTGGCTTCAATTGGTTAGGGCTGCAGAGGTTTGTTCCTTTAAAGTGGGATCAGGTAGAGAAGTTACTCCACACTCGGGTACTAGAGCACCGTGTCCGTCAGGATTGCGTGTTGTTGCAGAGAAGTAGGGCCCGTAGCTTGGGATCCGACAGCGCTGTTTGGAGTAGTGAGGACTAGGTAGTAGTACTTTGCTTGTGTAGTGTACACACTTTATAGTGGAGAGCCTCAAGGCTTTTATGTCTGGTGAGAGCGCTGCTGGGAGCGCTGCGGCTCGATTAGTGCCGCCGATGAAGAGCCGCAGGAGGATATAGTGTTGTGCCCTGTTGTGTGTTTTGTTGCTGGAGGGGTCTGTTTTATTGTTGTGCTGCTGCTTGGAGGCTGGGACTGGTAGGTCTCAATTTTCTTAATCTTTGGTGGTCCTGACTTTTCTTTCTCTTTTTTTAATTTTTTTTTATTTATTTGTTTCCCCACTTGTCTTTCCTCCTTATTGCTTGGCTGTTTGTTGGTCCGGGTTTGGTCCACGAGGGATCGCCTGCACAGTGCCACAGGGTGTTTTCAGCCTGCCGCCCTGGGTGTAGCGTCACGGGTCAAGGGCACCGGCGGGGTCTCACCCGTTCCTATGGGGATCGCGGTTTCAGCCCGCGTGGCAGCCTCGAGAGTTTAAAGGTGGGCGTGTGCCCCAACGGCGCAAAACATGCGGGGCAAGTGGAGCGAGCTGGTTCCTCACAGGAGCGCAGCTCGCATCGGGCTGACCGCGGCCCCCGGAGAGGGCGGCCGCTCCAGGCGCGCGGCCCCAGAGCAGGGGTACAGGCGCTGCCTCACCTTCGCCGGAGTCCGCGCCTCCCCTCCGGTAGCCAGGCCAGAACTCAGCGCGCTGGGAACACGTCCGCAGCTCCCGGCACAGCAGCTACGGTGCAGGAGGCGTCACGTCTCGATGGCTCCGGCAAGCGAGGTCTGACCTCCGCAGATCTCGGCGGCCTTTCCCGAGACCGCAGCCCACTTCTTGGTTCCCGAAGTGCCGCAGTCGGGTTTAGGTGAGACGATGTCGGCGCCTCAGTCAGAGCATGCGGCGCCTCGCACGCTTGATGGTGCAGGCGCCTGTTGTAGGATGGGAAACACGGGCCGGGATCGGAGCTGCAGATTATGCGACCATCTCGGTCGCCATTTTGGCCACGCCCCCTCGCATTCCACTATACTTGTATATAGTTTGGCCCTCCCGTAGGGCCCTAGCTATTTTCTACAATTCTTGCCAATGCTTGTTCGTTCTATGCTAATTTCTGATTGCTATTGTGTGTATATATACAGTGTATACTTACCTCCAGGTGGGGGAACTGCTTATAAGTAATCTAGTGCACTGTAATAAAGTACCTATATTTTTGTAACACTGTGTGGTTCCTTTCATGTGTGATAAGTTACTGGGGGACTATTGTGGTATTGCATAAGCTTTGCATGTCTCATAGATAAGTCTTGGCTGCTCATACACAGCTACCTTTAGAGAGCCCTGGTTTCCTAGACTCTGCCTACATACACTTAGAGGGGTTGCCTGAACCTGGTATAAGGTGCCAACACCGTAGGTGTCCACCACACACCAGCCCAGCTTCCTACACCTTAAAGGAAAAGAAATGGAATTGTAGGAAACTGATAAGGCAGTGGCACAGATTGTACTCAGTTAAAGATAAATTGCAACAGAAGATGGCCTTAAATGACTATTAAAAACAAATAAGGAGAGCTAAAGAAAGTTATTACACGAGAACCATCGCCGAAGCAGTCAATAGATCTAAGAAGGTATTTGCCACAGTGAAAGAGTTGACCTTCTCAGACTGCTTAAAACAAACAATCTGAACCATCACAAGAATTACGTGACATTTTATCCCTCTTCTTTCATAATAAAATAGATCAGATTATAAATTAGATAAAAAGAGACAGCTATCCTAAACAGAGAAAGGACCCTCTGAACGAAGGCATACCAATGAGTTACACCCCAAAATCTAATGATAACATGCACTGTGAAGGGACACATGGTGTTGTGGATCGAATGGAATTATTATAAGAAGAAGAGTTCAGAACCCTAGCCTTGTCAAGCTCTTCTGGCCCCCCCAATAGATCCAGTTCCCACTAGAATCTGGAAGGATAGAGCAACATAACTCTACCCAGACTTACTAAAAGATCGCAACCAATCCCTACCTACAGGAATGGTATAGTCTGCCTGGAATGAGGCGCTAGTTACACCCATATTGGAAAAACCTCAGGCCAATGTCAAAGACCTCACTAACTATAGCCCTGTCTCTCTGCTTCTATACTAGGTCAATATTCTAGAAAAGTATGTCAATACAATACTGGCAGGCTTTTTGGAACATAATGATTTATGAGAATCAGAACAAATGGGCTTTAGACCAGCCCATGGCATGGAGGCAGCTTTAGCCATGGAGATGGATGAATGGAGGATGAGGATTGATGGTGGTCAGGTAGCAGTTTTTATCTTACTAGATCTATCAGCTGCTTTTGATACCGTCAACCACTGAGTGTTACTCAACCAATTAAATGAGATAGCGGTAAAGGAGACCTTCCTGAACAGGATTGATTCTTGTCTGTGTGGGAGGTCACAAGCAATATCTCTCTCTCCATTTAAGTCAGAGTTCAAAGAAATCTTACATGGGGTACCACAAGGATCAGCTTTAAGCTGCATTCTTTTTCATGTTTATCTTTGTCCACAGCTGACCATGAATAACTCTTTCAGGATGTCACTTATAAACTATGCAGATGACACCCAATTAATACTGTCCTTAAATAATAATGATGTCACTCACAAATATTTCACTCCTGCTTAACCAAGGTGGCTAACCGGCTCAGCAGGAATACGCTTAAATTTAATGGAAGTAAGATTGAATTTCTGTTCCCCCAGCAAAGAGCTCTATCAACTTCTGAGCAATGTTTGGCCTTGGACAAATAACACAGGCTTATTAACAAGCCGGTTAGTTCAAAAATTAGGGTTCCAGATTGACAAGAAGCTCTCTATGGAAGCTCATGTCAATAAAACTGTAGCTACTTGGCATAAACTTATGAGAAATCTAAGAACAATTGTTCCTCTACTTCCAGAGCAAGTCGGAGAACTGGTAGAGCAGTGTACAGTATTAAGCTGAATTGAATATTGTAACTCTTTTCTGCTAGGAGTTCCAGACTACCTATTTAAAAGGCTCTACAGGATAGAAGTGATGGCCGCGAAATTAGCATTGAATACATCAACATTTGATTCTGCATCAGGTACCTTAAAAGAGCTCAACAGGTTACCTGTTGAGGAAAGATGTATCTTTAGGGCCATGTGTATAGTTCACAAAACCTTACATGGAACTGGACCAAGGCCAATATGATAAATACATTCTGTCACTATAAGCCTCTAAGATCCCTAAGATTGTCATCAGCAAATCTTGTTTGTGTCCGAAGTTTAAAATGACAAGACTTGGTAGGAAATCTTTTCAAGTTATGGTAGCACAATTTTGGAACAAGCTGCCAAATCCCTAAAAGCGACTGGAAATTTGCTGCGTTTTAGGAAGAATCTGTAGACATGGCTTTTCCCTAAATAGATGAGGTAGATTACAGCTCTTCTGTCTGCAAATATTTAGAGAGGCCCCTTGCGTAGATGAATGGTTTGATAGCATCAAGATGCCCGTTGGATGAACATTGCACTTTACAAATTACTAATAATAATAATAGCATGTTGTTAATCTTAGGCCACAGCACCAGAGGTTCCCCAAGGATATTCTGATAAGCTGCACTCTTCCAGCTGCACTGCACACTGTGGCTTCCGACTAGCAAACAACATTTACCCAGACTCCTTGAGTGTATTACATGTTTCTGTTGCTACCTACACACCAGCAAGCTTTGTCATTAACAATGTATGTGCACCTTTATCTTAATAACAGGCATAGAATGACATCCCTTTTGATCTTTTGTTTCACTGATACAACTGGTTTAATGTACACTTAATTGAACTGTTAAGATGTGACTGAGACAGCTTCTTCAATTGTGCAGAAGGTTAAAGCAACCTAAAAGCACACAGGTCTACTTCGAACAAGTGTCTGCATATTATATTGACAATTTCAAATGTGAACTTCACAATTCAGCCTTTCAGGTATTCCAAAAGGTCCATGAAGATATTCTTCCGGCTACATGTCCAGGCAAACTTCTAATTATGTGAAACAAGCCATTAATGGACTATGCTGCTGCATGTCTTTTGGATATCTATATATCTATATATATCAAATTCCTCCCAGTAAAGAGAAAGCCTGCACTCCAGCTCAAAAGTAATTTCATTTAAATGCGTCCTGTGTTGAATGCTGCCTGAGTGAACAAATTAAATTATTCTCGAGCTGAAGTGCGGGTTTTCTCTTTACTGGGAGGAATTCTGGCTGAAGTTAAAGGCGTTGGCGGTAGCGCCTTCCTAGCACCATCAGCAATTTGGAGCACTCCGCAACCGAAACCTTTTGGGGAAAAAAAAAAAATAATATATATATATATATATATATATATATATATATATATATATATATATATATATATATTAGTGCCGGTCGCCACTAGGTAGTGCTAAGTTACAGTTAGGATCACTTTCTCATATAGAAGCTTTGCTAATAACTTTGACACTGTTTGATGAATCTCTACAAAACTTTCCAAAAAGGTGCTACTTTTTGTAACAGTTTGCGCATGGAAAGATTCAGGGAGGTCCATCGAGTGGGGGCAGAGAAAAAAGGAGGGTCCCAAAACGCAAAATCCACATGCTTTTCCATAGAGTTCTTTAGCAAAGGCTACAGCAAAAACTGTTGAACAGAATCACACATACTCTGCAGGAAGATAGAGCTTGGTTTGCAGATTGTGCTTTTTGTGATTTAGTCTAAATTCATTCAGTCGTTTTTTAGAACATAAGGTCTTGAAATAATTGTATATCTGGACCGTTGGTCTGTAAGAATCTCAAGAGACTCTCACGGAAGTGGCAGTTTAAAAATAGAGAGTTCTAATTAGCCCCGGGAGCTTTATTTCTCTTGGGCCATCTCGCTTCTGCAGGAGTCAGACTCCCACAATAGCGAACGTACTGGTTGGCTGCCAGGAACATGGAAAAATGTTGCTGGAAGCCATTACACGACTCTGGGATGCAGTAACCTGTCCTGAATTTAAAAAATAATACTATGAGGGGGCAGGGAAGTGATGTCTTGACCCCCTAGCCCCATGAGGTGGACCCAGAGTTAAACCGCCTGGTAAAAAGAAAACTCATCAAAAAATCCCACAATCCCACAAGACTTGCAGGTTTAGAAAAAAAAAGAACAAAATGACAGTCTGGGTGACTTTATTTACTATAAGCCCCACTGAGCTCACCCGCAGGACTTTATTCATAAATGGGAGAGGGGGCTGCTTGGCCCTCCAGACCCCTCAGCCAGTGCCAAAAACAATTTATATAGGAAAGGGGATGCACAACACACCTTCTCAAGCCATTAGAGGCCCCGAAGAGCCCACCCCTGGGGCTGAAATCATTAAAGAAAGGGAGGGGGCTCCCATCCCTGAGACATGAGAGGCCCTGGTGTGCCCACCCCTGGGGTGGAAATTGTTGAAAATGGGGCAGGGGCTGCTCTGCCTCCTCCCCGAGCCTTTAAAGACCCTGTGAACCCATCCTCAGGACTAAGAATTCTTGAAAATGGAAAAGGGTTGCACAGCCCCCTTCATCAAGCCTCTAAATGCTCCAGGAACCCCCACCCCCATGGCCGATGACTTGAAGGGAGGTGGGGCTGGGGACCCCAACCCCAGGGCCGGTTCAGATGCTGTGTCCCTGGGAGCTCACCCACTGGACTTAGCGGATTCCCTGCCTGCAGTGGCACGGGCAAGAAACATGTTTGCTCTCACTTGGTGGGAGCATTTTAAAAACTCTTACCAAGTGGGAGCAAACACCAAGTTCACTCCAAGCAGGAAGGAGCTTTGAAAATGTTCCTGCTCTCTGGGAGCGGATTTTTTATCTGTTTCCCTGCACACAGTAATGCGTGCAGGGAAACAGATCAAAATATTGCTCCTGCCTGCAGGGAGCAGCATTAGTAGCTGCTCCTTGCGGATGGGAGCAATGCCAGCTCCCTCTGTATGAGAGAAGCTGGCAGCAGCTGCGGAGGTCTTGGGGCTCCCCCCGCAGTCTCCAACGATGGTGTTTGCCCTGGGTGGGCACCCGGTAACCCACCTTTACCAGTGGTGGGCCTCAGGGGATTGGGTTCCCAGGGACCAAATTGGCCCAGAGAGGAGGGATGCGTGCCCCGACCCCCTCATAATGGAGCTGGGCCCAGGGAGAGGGTGTCCCTGGGACTGAAAATCGGCCTGAGAAGGGAGGGCCCGTGTCGCCTCCCCCTAAAAATTACACCATGCCCTGAGGGATAGCATCACCTGGGCCGATAACAGCTAAGGACTGGGGCCATGTGCCTCCTTCTCCCCTCAAACTCACGCTGGGCCCTGAGGGATGGGGTCCCCGGGGATTCTGGATTGGATTTACTCATCACAATGAAATATTACCTTACATTTAAAAAGTCCTAGAAATTCACTGAAAAAAACAAAGGTTAAAGTAACTTTATAGTTAAGTATGAAAAAAAACATTTTCTTTAAAAAAAAATAGAAATTCACATAAAAATCAAAAGGTTAGAATAATGTTATACTTAGGTGAATGTGTTACTGCAACATTACCATTTGAATTAACAATAACACAGATATTCACCAGTTATAGTTAGCAGCACTAACTATGACTTGCACCCCGCCATGCACTGCTTATGACTTCACATATTACATCGTTCATGGCATGTTCTATAACATAATTTATGACATCACTGATAACATTGCAACAACATCTTTGATGACATTACTGATGACAACGTCCTCACTTCGTTTTATCTGCATATTGCCCTATAAATTACCATAGCATTAGAGGTCTGCCAGCAAGTACAAAATAGCTCAGGAGAATATGAGTGATCATTAGTGCCATCACAGATACAATTCCCTTAGGTGTAGAAAGCATGCATTATGTGCAACATTGACCCTACAGCATACACTTTACAAGTAGCATAGCTCACATTAACAATCAACCACAGATATATGGGAAACCGTCAAGGAGTATAGTGGTTTGATCTGTATACCAATGGTCAGTGAAAGCCAAGTTCATAAAAATACTGAACATCTGTTCCAAATGTCCTACTATTGACAGATTTTATCTGTATCAAAGCCTTGACACTCACCAAATCAACATTGGGAAATGAATTTGATATGACTAGAGAAGTGTGTACTATAAACAGAGTTTGCTCTATGAAGAGAGTTTAGTCTATACCACACTGTTTGGAAACAGTGAAACTCTCCTGAGAAATACACCACAGAGCATTACAAAAGTATCTACTAAGAACAGTGCGCACTCTAGGCAACAGCTTTAAAAAAGACACAATTTCCTTAAAATACCCAAGATGTGAAGAAGCTAAAGATCATACTACCTGCAGCCTTCATTCTGTGGTAAACATTTTACAGATAGCCCATCTACTGAAACATAACAAGAACATGTACATAGCTTAATACTTGCTGCACACAGTCTTGTATGTTACACAGAAACTCTCATGTTGAGACGATTCTGTCTAATAACTCAAGGCTGCTTCGAATACCTAGAGGCATATTTACAAGCCCCTAGCGCCACCAGAGTGTCACTTTCAATGACGCTCCGGTGGCCCTGTGCACTGCTCCATATTTAGAAGGCGGCGCTAGGGGTGGGGTTAGCATGGTGCAATGAGGAGAATTACTTTTATTTCTTCCTGTTTTTGCTTTTTTAATGTGTGCTGCTTTCTGCAGCACACATTTAAAGAGCAAAACACCATTCCTGCACATAAATAATCATTCAGTAATTGTGATTTGCTACTTCTATGTGGGCTGCATTCTGCCAGCACATAAACACATGAACAATCACTCCCTTCAACACAGACACCCTTGCACTATGGTGCAAGGATGTCTGCACTAGCGCTGGCAGCTAAATGTAGCGCCAGCGCTAGTGGAAACACAGGGGTGAACCGTAGTTCTGTAAATACGGTGCATCCCTGCATTTCAGAACCGGCGCAGCGCTGCCAATTGTGCCACTTCCATGCAAATATGCCCCTTAGTATGCTGCATGCAGAATTTTTGCCCTTTTGCAAACATTTTCTACAGAGCCTAAAAGTTTGTGTAGAACATGCTGAACACAATAAGTCAACTGTCACCTGCTCACAGGGTTACTCTTCAATGCAAACATTTATAACGTGTTCAATACCTTTACACAGCTATGCTGTACTAACAGCACATGCATTTTGTAAACACACCCATTAGCTGGACACAGGCTTTACAAAGTTAAATAAAGATGTACTATGTTATTTACACAACACTGGGCAAACTTTAAAACAAAACTAGCATGCTTGTTGAATGATATCATCAGTGATGTCATTAATTATGTCTTTTGAGATGTAATCTACGATGTCATAAATGATGTCATAAAACATGTCATGAGTGATGTAATAAGTGAGGTCTCAAGCAGTGAATAGTGGGGAGCAAGTTATTGTTTGCACTACTTACTATAGCTGTTAAATGTATGTATTTTTTTAGTTCAAAACGTCAATGTTGCCATTGACAAATTTACCCAACTATAACGTAACTTAAACCATATATATATATATATATATATATATACATTCATTGCAAGATGTTTTTTCTTTTATAGATTCAGAGTGCTAACCTTTGTTGTGCAAATTATTGGCTTACTGGATTAGCTTTTTTTCCAGCTACGCATAATTTGGTACAAAGCTGGGATGAAACACGATATTTATTCATCACGCTAGGATGTAAAAAGACACCCAAACTCATCCCTAACTTTTTTTTACCCAAATAAGTGACGATACTGCAGCCTGCGATTTAGAACTTTATTTTTTCTTTGTTCACTACCCAGTGAACTTTTTAAAACAACTGTACTGTCCCCTTTGAAAAGGAAGCTCTAAGTGTCGAAGAAGTTCAAGTATTCTTTTGGAAAACTGAAGCTTGATCTAAAAGTCTATTTAAAAGACAAGCGTTTCTGATTTCATGATCAAAGGTTTATTGGTTTGCATTAAGAAACTACGTAAGAAAAAATAAAGAGTAGCTTGGCACAATTTAGAGAGCTTTAAAAGTTATTTGGAAGAGAGTTAAGGTTTCTCCGATTCATATTATTTGAATGTTCTTGGACCTCCATGCTTGCAAGAGGAGCCGGCCCATCAACATTTAGGCGGTCATTCTGACCGTGGCGGGCGTCGGTAGCCGGCCGCCATGCTGTCACCGCCATTTGGCCGCTCTGAGGTCAAAAGACCGCGGAGGCCATTCTGGCTTTCCCGCTGGGCCGGCGGGCGCCCGCCAAAGGAGCGCCCGCCGGCCCAGCGGGAAAGGCCCTGCAACACAGAGGCCGGCTCCGAATGGAGCCGGCGGTGTTGCAGGGGTGCGATGGGTGCAGTTGCACCCGTCGCGATTTTCACTGTCTGCTATGCAGACAGTGAAAATCATGCTGGGACCCTGTTAGGGGGGCCCTGCACTGCCCATGCCAGTGGCATGGGGAGTGCAGGGGCCCCCAGGGGCCCCACAACACCCGTTCCCGCCATCCTGTTCCTGGCGGTAAAAACCGCCAGAAAAGGACAGGATGGCGGGAAGGGGGTCAGAATCCCCATGGCGGCGCTGCAAATGGAGGTTCAGCCCTGCCAGGGGTATTCCGGCGGGAAACCGCCAGATCCCCTTTTCTGACCGCGGCTTTACCGCCGCGGTCAGAATGGGCACTGAAGCACCGCCAGCCTGTTGGCGGTGCTTCCGTTGCCCGCGGCCCTGGCGGTTTAGGACCGCCAGGGTCAGAATGAGGCCCTTATTGTCTGTTGCTGATGCCCTTCAAAGGTCCCATCTCTTGCATGAGGACAGTCTGCTGAGGATCATTTTCTTGCCTAGACTCATACCCGTTGTAGCAGACAGGCCTTTGCCATGTGCCAGCAAATGGGCCATGACATTTTCAAAAGTTAAAAGTGATATTCTCAATCTGAAAAACCTGATGTCCTTCGTGCTCCCAGTTCCGGGAAGCAGTGCCACCGCAGGGAGAATTCTCTCTCAGGTGAAAGTGTCAGGGACTGACATCTACTGTAGGTGTAACATTGAGCTTAGAAAAGCAGATCTTCAGATTCAGGTTAATAGCATGTAATATTTGTGTTCTTATATGTGCACTATTGCCACAAAGGACAAATAACTTTTAAGGATTGAATACTGGTAAAAAAGTACAAGGCTGGCGAGGCTGCAGATTGTTACGGGACCCTTGTCCCCAAGTGGTGTGCCTACAAACCACAACCATTCAAGGGCGCCAGTCTCTACACACACACATTTAACACTGCAGCGGTGGTAAGCAAGACCGTTCTAGGGTGTATTTCCAAAAAGAAAAAACACAAATAATGCTGCATCATGGAGCAGGGCAGGCCATTAAATTACATCGGAGATTTTTGTGAGGCACAACCTCCCTCATTTAATTATATGCAGGCTGACATTAAGCCTCTCATATACATCCCCTGAGCATGAAACTTTTTCAGGACCATGAGTACTCCCATTCCTGTGGCGGCAAGGAGGAGGAGGAAACCTTCCTGACGATTTGTTGCAGGGCCCACGCTGAGTCTCCACTTAGATTTCCTTTCTAACTTGACTTCTTTTTCTAATGGTAACTTTTTACATATTTCCTCTAACACAAGAATGTGTTACTTACAAATGTATTCTTGGTAGGCATTGTCACCCTGTAGTCTGCACATTTAGTTCCAGTATCGTACAATCAGAACATGATGTCCTTGTTTTATTTTCTGTGCTCGTCGGAGACAAATCATTTGTTCTAGACCAACAAAGGAAGCTGTTCGGCACCTCTGCCACAATGCAATTACAGTATTTTATTATATAAACAATATCCATGCTAGGCTCAGTGAGTGGAGCACTTCATGCTGACGTTATCATGGAATGGCTGTGAAGTTATCATGGAATCGCTGTGAACTGTGACTGAGATGCAGCTCTGCTGACTCCGACCTTCATCCTGCAAAGGGAGTTTGCAATCCTTAAACATTATTTGTCCCTTGTGACTAACAGACTGGCTTCCTGATACATAATACCAAGGAATGGGGGTTAGGCCATCCCAAAAGGTCTGGCAGAGTGTACTCCTGCTCTTTAGTATAGGTGCTAGAGACAGATAGGCGTAGAGTAATATTAGTACCAAATAACATGGTTGATTTGTGTGTATTTTTCACCATTCTAACAATGCTAATTACAACTGTGTTTCTCATCTGCACAATCATCACAGCTCACATTTTCTTTACAAGAATACAATCATTTCAGTAAGTGTTTTGAAAATGCATTTTCAGATCTTTCTTGTGTATACCTTTGGCATGCATAAGTAACAAACAAAAGGGTTAGATCTGTTTCCACTAATTCCTTGGGAATCAGAGTGGTCATGTTTGAGGTTACCAATAACATCTATTACCCTGGCCAGGTCAGGGGTTTAGATGTGGTACTGTGAGCTAGCCAAAAAAATGAACATTTACTGAGACTATAGCGAGACTAAGGGCCTGATTTAGGTCTAGGCAGAGGGGAATAGTCAGTCACAAATGAGACGGATATCCCATCCGCAGTATTACGATCCAATTATATAGACAGGATATCCCTCTGCCAAGATCAAAATCAGTCCCTAAGTCTCTATATTTTTAAGTTCTTGTTGACATAATTCACAGTCCTACTAAACTCATAGGAACTGTAAAACAGATTTACGCAAGACACTCCCAGACTGTACCAGGGGCTGTATAACCTTTTAATAATCAATTTTCACTCTTAGCGGCTACACTCCCAGAATCATTCATGCGAGGGAGCGATCCTTAGGGACATAACCAGGAGAAACTTGGGTGTAGGGGCACTCAACGACTAGTCAAAGCTGTTAAGAAGCACGACACGGGCACCTGGAAGGATTTGACAAACTAAGTGAATCTTTCCATAAAAATGCACACATGCTAACACACTTATCCTCAACCCATCCATGCATTTCATCCGGAAAATGGACATATGTGGCTTAGGATTCAACCCCAACACAGGGTCCATGGCAGAAGAGGAGGGAGGCATAGATATTGATTTGTCTGATGAAGAACCAGGTGAGAGCGACCCAGGTGAACAAACTTGCCCACAGGAGGGTGAGACAATGAAACAAATATGCCAGACAGGTTCAACCCAATCAGATATACTATCCTAGATTGGTGGAATGAGTTCCGACCACAAAAATGGCAGATTATGTTGTTATAAAAATAAGACAACCATTGGATAAAGACGTATAGGCTAGACTGGGGGAAAAATGTCCCAGGCTCTCCCTGGAGGGCAAGGTGACCCAGATTCTAGAGACTGACACACAAATTTGTGCTGTCGTTTCGCAGCATGTCAAGGACCCAAGCAAGGGAGTGAGTGCTCCTGCGCTCCTGAGAAGGCCAGCAAGGAAGTTGCTAGATGTGATAGGCGCGTTGACCAGGACCTTGAATTTGGTGGAGGTTGCAAAGACCTCGGGCACTCCTTTGCCCACTGAAAGAGTCTCTGGCAGAGCTCAGTACGCATTGTGTGTGCTGGGTTAATGCCAAATGCGAGTAGGTCCCATTTAATCAAATTCAACCTGAAACCTACTTATCTGGGAAGCGTGAGGAAAGATAAATCACCAGAGGGAATCTCTTCTGGGACCCGTTCATCAAAGAGTTGGGAAGGTTTATCAAAACGATCTCCCAGATAAAGCATTATTCTCTATTAAGAAAATCTTCCAAGGAACGGATTGCTATGGGCCAGGAGAGGCAGGTGCTGCTCTTCTGGACACCCATTTAACCAAGGCTTCTTTAGAGGACAGAGAAGGAGAAATAAAGGCTGGCAGGATACATTCTTCCGCTCAAGAGCTACTCTAGAGGCAGTGGAGGCAGAGGATCCTTCAGTGGAGGAGTCAACGCCCCAGGTGAATTCTGAGCTGGGATTATTCCTTTTCCCTACTAAGGTAAGGTGGGCGGTAGCACTGGTTTAGAAACAAGTGGAAGAAGTTGACAAGTTACCTCTGATTCCTAGAAATGGTTCTAGGCTCCCATATATAATTTTATAGGACACAAAAACAAACTTTTGATCCATATTTTATGATATTTTCAGAACATTAGGAAATTCCCATAGAAAAAGAGGTGACAGAAATGGATACCAAAGGTGCAAATTGTAGCTCAGTACTGCATCCCAGGGCTTCCTAATCAATATTTCCTGGTCAAAAACAACAAGGGGTTCAGACTGGTGATAACCTTAAAGGAGTTTTTGTGGCCAGGTTATTGCCACTTTAAGATGGAAGGACTACATCTCTTGAGGTATGTACTTATCATGGAAGACTAGTTCCCATTTTCCCTCCACACAGGAAATTTCTGCAGTTGATGTGGAGGTAACAGATGTTTAAGTTTCAAGCATTAATGTTCGTTCTGCCTTCACCCCCATGGTGCTTCATCAACCTCCTGCAACCAAATCAGTTGCATAATTCTTGAGAATGAGGGGCATCAGAATGATTATATATCTGTACAACCTACTGCTGATGAATCAAACACAGTGCACCAACTTGAACATGACTATTGCAGTCTTAAATGACCTGGGATTCATCATCAACAAGGAGAAACTACACACACGCCATGATATATTATTCCTAGATTTTGTCATAGAGTCTGTGAAGGCCACCCTCAGCCTGCCAGAGAAGAAGATGGCCATCATCAAGGAACTACAAAGCATCCTGAGAGAGTGTCTCAGACAACTATCCAGAGTGGCTGGTCTTCTATTGTTGTCCATTCAGGCCATCTTCCTGGTATCTCTACATTACCAAGCTCTACAGAGATTGAAGACAAACAATCTCAAGAAGGATGTGAAGTACTCAGAGTTTATCCAGTTATTCCCATAAGCCAGGACAGAGATCTAGTGGTGGCTGGATCATATGGAAGCTTAGACTGGGAGAACAATATTCAGGACCTCCTCAGACATAATCATAGAGTCAGTCGATGGAATTTAAGAGCCATATGGTGGGACCTTTTTCTGGGCGGGTGAGGGAAATCAACAGAAGAAAAACTGCAATTCCACATAAACTCCCTAAAGCTACTGTAAGGATTATTTTCTGTCAGATCTCTTACAAAGGACAAGGTGTATTGTGAGCTCCTGAATATGGACGTGTCCACCATAAGGTAAATCAATTGTCCGGTGGGGTGGCATGGCACAAGATACTGGGGCTTTACAGAACTTGTGAACAATTTTTGCACTTCTGTATGGAAAAGCAAATATTAATTACATTGCAGTATCTGCCAGGCAAACAGAACAAGATAGTGGGTCAGAGCAGATTTAGACTCCAGTCACTGCAGACTGAACTGCCAGGTCTTCAAAGCACTGTTGGAGAGATTAGGCCCTTGCAAAATGGGCCTCCTTATGTCCAGGACTGACTGTCATCTTCCTGAATACTTCAGCTGGAGACCAGAATCCGGAGAGACAGCGGAGGATGCTTTTCTGGAGGACTGGTCGGGGACTCATAATAATGCCTTTCCCCCATTTGCCATGATAGTAGGAATTGTCCATATATCAATGTTTTTTGTGGAAAAGAGTGGTAACAGGCTCAGCTTACACAATAGTAAATGCCTTCCGGTTGGCTTCTTCGAGGAGCATGGCTAGGTGAAAGATGCTCTGTGGGTAAATACCCTGAGGTGTGTAAACTCATGAGAGGTGTAAGATCATCCATTCCCTCGAGCCTAGGCATTCTGGCCTGTGGGATGTGGATAAGGTTCTAAACGTTCTTATATCTTGGCAGTATAACACGTTTCTATTCATAAAGGGTCTTTCTTCAAAATTAGTTATACTGCTGTTTCTAGTGTTTGTTCCATAGGGTATCTGTAATCAGGGCATTGAATGTTTCCAGGTTCACATTCACACCCGATGATGTAATCTTTAAAATTGCCAAAAGGACCAAGATAAACACCAAACCATTTCTTCCTCATCTTTCAAAGGCAAACCAAAACTGTGAGTCATTTGATGTGTGAAGGCCTATGGGAATTTGACAGAAGAGGGAAAACCATTGGGCAGTGAAAGTAAAATGCTGATCTCCTTCAAGAAACTTTTCAAACCTATTTTGTTGCATTCCATTTCCATGTGGGTAAGGCACATAGGGGGTCATTCTGACCCCGGCGGTCTAAGACCGCCGGGGCCAGGGTCGGCGGGAGCACCGCCGACAGGCCGGCGGTGCCCCGCAGGGCATTCTGACCGCGGCGGTTCGGCCGCGGTCAGAAGAGGCAAACCGGCAGTCTCCCGCCGGTTTACCGCTGCCCTTAGAATCCCCCATGGCGGCGCAGCTTGCTGCGCCGCCATGGGGGATTCTGACACCCCCTACTGCCATCCTGTTCCTGGCGGTTCGCCCGCCAGGAACAGGATGGCGGTAGGGGGTGCCGCAGGGCCCCTGGGGGCCCCTGCAGTGCCCATGCCAATGGCATGGGCACGGCAGGGGCCCCCGTAAGAGGGCCCCGCAAAGTATTTCAGTGTCTGCTAAGCAGACACTGAAATACGCGACGGGTGCAACTGCACCCGTCGCACCCCTGCAACTCCGCCGGCTCAATTCTGAGCCGGCGTCCTCGTTGCAGGGGCATTTCCTCTGGGCCGGCGGGCGCTCTTTTGGAGAGCGCCCGCCGGCCCAGAGGAAATGTCTAAATGGCCGCCGCGGTCTTTTGACCGCGGTGCGGTCATTCAGCGGCGGTACCTTGGCGGACGGCCTCCGCCGTCCGCCAGGGTCATAATCAGGCCCATAATGCCAGAAGCAGGCATAGATGTGAGCCCATTCTACGATGGGCACCATAGCATACAAAACTGCCACAGTAGGTGGAGGATTGGAAGAAATCATGACTGTGGCAGATTGGTCATCAGAATCAACATTTAAGAAGTTCCACATCAAGCCCATTTTAGAGGAAGTATCTTTGGTGGTCAGTAGGATTTGAACATTAATAATCCTGACATAGAAAGTAAAATTTCCTGGCTATCAAGAAGGAAAGTTTCAGTATGGTTAAGGACACAAAAGTGAGTATTATCCCACCCTGGAAACTTAGATGGAAGTTTCTCTCCTCCCAGAAGGTACGACTTTTAGAGTAAGTTTCTTACAATTTTACTGATTTATTATTTTGAGGTGTACCTAACATCATAAATGTGCCTCCCACAATAAATTAAAACAATTATTTCTTATGTAAACATGACTGTTTTCTCAACATATAATATTATGACTGGGATCAAGCAGAGCTGTATTTGACACAAATTTTATTTTAAATTTGGAAAACAATGTTGTATTGTCTTGTTAGGTTTGAATGAGAAGAATGGATTCTGAGGTGAAGAGAGACTAGAAAGTCCTTGCAAGAAAAAATAAGTGGCTAAAGAGTGATCAGAAGACAATGTTATAGACTGGTTACCATGATTGGGAGACTACAGTTACATTGTTGCAATTTAATATCCCTGTGATTCTTGGGAAATGTAGTGTTTACTACAGTTTATTACTGTATGTGAAAGGTACTTGGCAAGGATTGCTGTGCGGAATCATGTGTAGAAAGTAATGCATTAATGCATAAGTCTCACTCCTACGTTCTTAATAGAATTAAAACTTTTCTTCTCGACAGCAAGGACATTTTGCATTCTTAACCATAGGATTGATAAGATTGTTCTTCTCTACAAGGTAGAGTTCCAGTTCAGTTGTGTGCATGGACAGAAAAATAAAATGGTAATGTAAACATAATCCTCCCAGAAGCCTGTTGTATATTATGCTCTGATAGTAATGCTTATAAATGTGCCCGAATCCATGTTCACAACAGAGACATTACGTGTCCTGATTCTTCTTTGCATGCATAGCTATCAAACTGTATCCAGTTAAACTTGTCTTTAAATAGAGAATTCATTATTGAACCTGCCCGTCCCAAAATCTGTTTAGGCATTCATTCCTTAAGGATGGAGTATGTCTCAACAGCCCAATGTCCTTTTGCATTAGTTTAGCATTGTTTGGTGAATCTCTTGCCTCTTATAGAAGGCCTGGTCCTAAACTTTGTTGGAATCTCTTATTTCTCTTTCTGCAGAGGTGTGACCACCCAAACTAATCTGTGATTTATTAGATGATGGAAGTAGAGAGGCCCAACTAGAGGGCTGAATGTGTGTTCTTTTTAACCTTTCACTAGAGGGTGCCTGATCTAGGATCTATAGAAGTAGGGATTAAATCATGGTGCAGGTAGCCTGTAACTTTTGCCACTGTGAAAACAGAACCTGGTTCTGGAGGCCTGCCTTGCACACCCAACAGAGGGTGTTTCATTATTTGCCTCATTTCCTTTTTCCAAAAGAGAACGTTTTAGTTTGGAGTGGGGCAGATTGTTTTGGAATGGATTTGGGCAGATTGTTGTGGGGCAGATTAGAGTGGGGTAGATTGTTTTGGATTTGAGGGGGTGGGATTGTGGTGGATTGGAGTAGGGAGAAATGGGGAGGGTGTGGAGTGGATTAGGATGAGGTAAGGATGAGTGGAGTGGGGTAGATTGGGGTGGATTGGATTGGATGGGTGTGGGTGGACTGGATTGAGGTGGATGGATTGTGGTGGATTGGACTGGAGTGGGGGAGTTTGGAGGGGGTAGTTTGGAGTGGGACAGATTGTTTTGGATCAGAGAGGGGCAGATTGGAGCAGGAGGATTGTTTTGGATTGGAGTGGGGAAGACTGGAGTGGAATGGATTGGAGTGGGGCTGATTGTTTTGGATTGGAGTGTAGCAGATTGGATTTGGCAGAATCTTTTGGATTGGAGTGGGGCAGATTTGAATGGGCAGATTAGAGTGGGACTGATTGGAGTGGGGCAAATTGTTTTGGATTGAGTGGGGCAGATTGTTTGGTACTGGAGTAGAACAGATTGTTTTGGATTGGAGTGTGTAGATTCAAGTGGGGTACAATGTTGTGGAGTGGAGTGGGGCTGATTGTTTTGGATTGGATTGGGGCAGATTATTTTTGACTGATTCGGGCAGATTGTTTTGGACTAGAGGGGGTGGATTGTTTTGGATTGAAGTGGGGAAGATTGTTTTGGATTGGAGTGAGGCAGATTGGAGTGGGCAAATTGTTTTGGATTGGAGTGGGGCAGATTGGAATGGAGAATACTGTTTTGGATTGGAGTGGGGCAGATTGTAGTGGGGCAGAATGTTTTGTATTGGAGTGGGGAAGATTGTTTTGGAGTAGAGTGGGGCAGGCTGCTTTTGGTTGGAGTGGGGAAGACTGTTTTGGATTTGATTGGGGTGAATTAGAGTGGGGCAGATTGGAGTGGGGTGGTTTGGGAGGATTGGAGTGTGGTGGATTGGAGTGGATTGGGATGAGTGGTTTGGATTGAAGAATGGTGGATTGGATTGGTTTGAGTGGACTGGATTGAGTGGGGTTAATTGGTGTGGATGAGATGGGATGAATTGATGTGAATTGGAGTGGGGTGGATTGGGGTACACTGCACAATTATGTGCTAAAGCATAATTTCAGACAGTACACATGTGAAAGAAACAATGCTGCTTGCAATATTTAGAAAAACATAATCCTCATCATTTGAGAACAGCACCCACAAACAAAAACAGAAATAAACATGAATACTTAGTGAGAAAAGAAGACTTGGCAAAATAAAAGAAGGTTAACTATAGAAAATAAATCTTTGTAAATGTGTTTGCCCTGCTGGGCAAGTTATTGCACTAAAAGTTTAATAGAACAAAATAGTTCCTCAATAACATAAGGAGCAATGGACTGGCACAGATTGAGTTGAATCAATCACTGCTTGGTCCCTGTTCCCAGAAAAGAAACGGAAATGATCCTATGCTGCAGTGACAAATTATGTGGCTGTAAATAGGAGTTCCATGCAAGCAAACAAATGGTAACAAAGGGCAGGCTCCACACCCTTATTGTTAAGAACAGTGTCTCGCAAGTCAGACACATGCACTAGTGCATGCTCCTGCAGGCTCAACCCTATATAAGCACCCCTACTCCTATGCTAGAAAAGCAAAGGAATTGTGTATTAAAATGTCATCAGCATGAGAATGTTATTAGCATGTTCTTTCTGTGTTGTATTGTAGATTACTACCCCTGTCAAGGTACTAAAGCGCATTATGGGCAAATAGCACGTTACTCTGAAGAGAACTTTGAGTTAGTCTGTGACATTATGGGGGTGATTCTAACTTCGGCGGGCGGCGGAGGCTGCCCGCCAAAGTTCCCCCACCAAAATACCGCTCCGCGGTCGAAAGACCGCTGAGGGTATTTTGGGATTTGCCCTGGGCTGGCGGGCGGCCGCCAAAAGGCCGCCCGCCAGCCCAGGGCAAATCAACCTTCCCACGAGGACGCCGGCTCAGAATTGAGCCGGCGTAGTGGGAAGGTGCGACGGGTGCAGTGGCACCCATCGCGTATTTCAGTGTCTGCATAGCAGACACTGAAATACTTTGTGGGGCCCTCTTACGGGGGCCCCTGCAGTGCCCATGCCATTGGCATGGGCACTGCAGGGGCCCCGCAGCACCCCCTACCGCCATCCTGTTCCTGGCGGGAGACCCGCCAGGAACAGGATGGCGGTAGGGGGTGTCAGAATCCCCATGGCGGCGGAGCACGCTCCGCCGCCATGGAGGATTCTGCAGGGCAGCGGGAAACCGGCGTGAGACCCTGGCCCCGGCGGTCTCTGACCGCCGGGGTCAGAATGACCCCCTATATGTGTTGCAGGTAATACTGTATTATGCAACATAATGCAGTTGTTGTACTGAATAATTGCATGGAGTTTCTAAACTAACAGAAGTTAATTGTAGTTGTTTTACTTATGTATAAATATGCATTCTTTTTGCCTCTTGTTTACAGGGATGGAGGGCATGCAGTATAGAATGTGTCTTAGGGCAAGATGTATGAAGCCTGTTTGCATTTCTTAGTGGTCCAAATCGGTATTTTCGGTCCATTAAGAAATGCAAACTGGGCTTTTCTAATGTACAAATCCCTTTAAGGAATCACAATTGCGATTTCTACCCTGTTAAATTCGTAATTTGCGATTCCCAGATTAGGAAATGCTATTTGCAATTTCTGTTCTGATGTACCATGCATTTCCAAAACATAATTCAGGCATTTTGGATGTGCAATTACCACCGACTAGAAGTCAAGTCAAGGTGATTTGTTTTAATTGTAATAGAGGACACACGTGCCTCTTAGGCATATGTGTGTGCTACAGGTGCACCCCTATTTTTGGGGTGCACCAAGGGGTGCCTTTTGCCATTTGCTATCCCTGGTTTTGCATTTCCTAAATAGTGGTTTCTTAATAAGAAATCACTATTTGGGAAATGCAAAACCAGCCTATTGACTCAAATTCAATGGGATTTCTTGATACAGATTTCATAATAGCGATTCCTCCTTTGTAAGATTCACCATAGGAAATTAGAATTTCTGTAAGAGCATTTTGCATTTCTTAAATTGCGATTTCTATGAAGTCCCTTCCACCACTGCTGCATCAATGTTTGTTATGCAACTGCAGTGAAGACCTTGAAAACATATCTATGAGGCCATGCAAAGCCACTTTGTGTGGCTTTGCATGGCTTGATAGATATATAGTAAGGCAAGGCACTTTGCGTGGCTTTTAATGGCTTCATAGATATGGAGTAAATCGCTGTGTTGCCATTCTCTGGATAAAGGAGACGTTCCATGGGTTTTGTAGTGGGTGTTCCCACGCAATACACTCATGGATTTTTATGCATCCCCAGACAAGACAAGAGAAGATTTACTGATCCCATATTTTCAGAGGAGGATCCTGGGAACTGTGTCTCAGTCAAGCACATTTAAGTGCAGCCTACTCCCAAATGATCAGCTGCATTTTCCACTTTGGGAGAGGGTTCTTCTTTCAGCCATTTCTGCCACTTACACTAGCCAACTGACCCTTGGAAACAACATGAGGTCTCTGGATGCAAGTAGAAAGCAGCTGACTCCTTGGTTCCCCTTCAAGCAGATCTACATTGACCTTCCTTCTTTTTATTCACCAAATGTAGTTATTCTGTGAGACATGGTGTGGCTTCCGTGCAAGATGTTGGCGGACCCTTGAGCGCCAGTGTTTTACAGGGCATCATTTACTATTAAAAGTCACTCTCAGCCATTGAAAATCTCCTTCTGGGCATGTATACAGTAGATATTAACTCCCATGTCCAGGGATTCCACTGCAATCCGCCTACAAACCTGCTTCATGCCGGGGTGCTGCAATGATGATGGAAATTTGCTATGAGTTGCTTCATTTTGTCGCAATTTCCTCATGTTATTTTGTCTTGAGGCTAAGCCTGAGGTACTTCACTTAACAGGTTTCGCACTGTTAACGTTTCCTGAGTGTTTCAATGACTGTTATGAAGTTTTATGGATATTTAATACACTTTTTATGTCTCTTTATATTTGCATAGAAACCATTTTTATGTTGAGCTTGGCAGCACGCAGCGCTGTCTGCAAGACGTATTGTATTCAATATGGGCTTTTAACCACGCCCAGTCTTGCCATTTGTTCTTTTTTGTGCTTGTCTTAAATGCTTCTTTTTCATTGGTCAATTTTTCTAAATGTTCCTCCCTTTGTGTGATTTGTTCCCTCCTAGGCGATTTCACTAACAGAACATTTTTGTTGGGCATCACACTACATCATGCTTCCTCCTGTTACAGCGTATGATGGCCCTGCTTACCTCCTCCTGCCTAATTTCGGTTTTGCCTTTCATCCCAACGGTGATTATTTCTCCTTGCGGTTTGGCGCCATGCTTCATGTTCTAATGTATATATATTCTTTTAAGTTGAGCCTTGTTTCAGTGGGGCTTTGTAAGCATAATTGAACACAGTGCCTTCAAATTGCATAGGATCAAACTGTTCCTTTTTTAACAGAGCGCGACCGGGAGCAACCGTCACAATGTTGGGAATGCAGCCATTCATTAACTCTTTTGACAGTGTGCTGCAAGTTTTCATCACATCGGCTAGGAACGGCTGTCAGTTTTGCTGCTACCAGGGCACCAATAAAGTATTGAAACATAAATATTTCCTAGTTTATGATGATGCAAGTGCGTGTTCTTTTGGGATGCAGCACAGGCAGTGGCATATCAATTAAGTTTCAACAAATAACAGAGTGTTTCGTTCCCTAGTAATTGGATTTAATTCACAGACAGCTTGAATAAAGATTAGAAAAACAAAGTAAACCATCTTAACAGTGCTCAGATATCAGTGATCATCACAGCCTTCATTCCTTCCAGGCACCACCGCTGGAATTATGTGGCAGGAAAAGACAAAAATATGCGGCAGGATTGACCATTTTACGTGGCTTGAAAAGTCCAGTTATGAATTTAAAATGCCAATAGCTCTAACTCGAGCAAATACAAGACTTATTGCATTGCAGATGCTTGTTGATATATTGCTATCTTCTTTCTTCCTCATTATCTATAACTTGGTGCTTTTCGGATGCTATTTTGACTATATGATCTTCATTTCCTCATTTTTTGAGCAGAATAAAATATTTTCTGTGTACTGCACACCACGTCAAAATGGCCAGCGCTATACTTGCAAGTGCTAAAGCCTCCTCTTCTAGCATGAAGTCTAAGAGGGTGAAAAATGATCCTACATCACCTATTATATCTTCTAATAATCCATTTCTTGACTCCATCCTTGATGAGGTGAAGGGCTCACAACCTTTTATGAGTGCAACAAATGAGAAACTTCAACAGACTGAGAATTGATGGATCATTGTGGAAGGAAAAATGGTTGAAATGGAACAATGTGTAGTTTCTCTGCAAGATTTGGCTACTAAAACCCCTTTGTCTGAACAGGAGATCCTGAAAATTAAACTTCACACAGAGAATTTGAAAAACAGAAATCATCATAATAATCTTTGTCTCTATGGTCTGCCAGAAGCACTTGAAGGCTCTAATCTTCTTGACTTATTGAAAAAATGTCTTCCAGATCATCCTGGTCTTCTGTTTCATCCCCCTCTCTACTTGCAGTGAGCTCACCACCTGGGTTGACCTTATCCTCATGCTTCTAAACCTAGAGGAATAGTTATGCTTTTTCTTGAATTTCCAGACTGGTGGGGTATATGTGAGGTGGTGGAGTGATGGGGGTGAGGGTAGGGGTAGGAGTTTGTGATGGCATGCAGGTAGGGTGGGGAAAATAGTAGTAAAGATTTGACTTACTAGAGTCCAGTCCTCCTGCTACTCCTGCGAGGCCCTCAGGATGCATGATCGCCAAGACTTGCTCCTCCATCCCCAGTCCTCTGTACTGCTACCTGGTATCTTACAACCACAGAACGCACCTTCCCCCGTAGGTCGTTCCACCTCTTCCTGATGTTATCCCTGGTTCTTGGGTGCTGTCCTACAGCGTTGACCCTGTCCACAATCCTCTGCCATATCTCCATCTTCCTTGCAATGGACGTCTGCTGCACCTGTGATCCGAATAGCTGTGGCTATACACGGATGATTTCCTCCACCATGACCCTTAGCCCCTCCTCAGAAAACCTGGGGTGTCTTTAGGGTGCCATGGATGTGGTGTGTGTGATATGTGTGAGGAGGTGTGGGGTGATGTGTTGGGTGATGTGTTGGGGTGTATGCTGTGATGTGCGTGAATGGTGTATGGGTGATGGTGTTCTGTGGCTCAGATTGAGTGGGTGCTCCTGGCTTGTC
Source organism: Pleurodeles waltl (assembly GCF_031143425.1). Classification (NCBI taxonomy): domain Eukaryota; kingdom Metazoa; phylum Chordata; class Amphibia; order Caudata; family Salamandridae; genus Pleurodeles; species Pleurodeles waltl. The sequence continues at coordinate 1,349,295,742 of NC_090440.1, forward strand.
TGTCTCTGCTTGCTATATTTTTTTAGCTGTAAGGGGTTGTGGGTAATGTGGGTGTGTGTTTTATAGTGGTGTGGGTGTGGTGTGTGTATGAGTGTCAGGTGCGTGTAGTTTGAATTGTCCAATGTGGTGTAGTTTTGTTAGTGTGTGTGTATTTTGAGCGCGGCAGTGTGTACCGCTAATGGTTTACCGCGATTGAAAGACTGCCGCAGTGATTCTTGGGTCGTGCTACTGTGGGCGTATTCCTGTTGACGTAACGGTGTGGGTTTTGCTATCGCCAGTTTATCACTGACCTTTGGGCTGACGGACTTGTGTGGGTGTCTGTTTAGTGGCGGAATTCTCAGTGTGGGTCATAAAACCTGTGGTGGAATACCGCCGCGCTCACGGAATGTTGTCGGCCATCAGAACGGCGGTAGGCGGCATTTACGGCCAGGGTTGTAATGAGGGCCATAGTCTATTCGCTGACAGGGTACCAGATACAGTGGGAAGGCCAATCAATGGTGTATTTGGAGTGCAGGGATTCTGTGGGCGGTATAGTGCAAGGTCATCTTCCAGTAGGCAAAAGTGCTCCGTAGCAGTACTGGGCTGTTAGCTGGCAGGGCGGAGCCCGGACAGAAGATATTATGGAGTTTGCCCAATTGAACATAGCGGAAATGTAACCAATTTCTGTCAAATTACGACCGGCCAGCCAACAAGCGAGTCACTGCAAATGTCCTGACAGACAATATGATTTGAAATCAGGGGCGCTCATCCCCACTAAATCGGGTAGTAGTTGAAGCTTGAACAGACTAAATCTGTGATGGGCAGCACCCCATATCAGATCAATTAACAAAGTATCAATCAGTTTAAACACTGGAGCAAGGACTACAGCCGGTATGTTAACAAAATGGTAGAGCAAGCGTGGTAATACCACCTTTTTGGCAAGGGCCAGACGCCCACTACTGAAAGTGGCAGAGTACTCCAAAAACATATCTGTGATTTGAGGGCCGTTAAAGTTTTCTTGAGATTGCCCTCCAGGACGTCTGGTATATCTGAATACACCTGGATACCCAGGTAGCGAAAGGAGTGGGGTGTCATTTGGATATCCACATCTCCCAAAGGGAAAGATGAACTGACACAGACTTCATTAAATGAGAAGGCATAGGATTTGGTAAAACTGATATGTAATCGAGAGAGTGTTGCAAAGGTATTAAATAGACTTGCAGTATTGGACATACCCACACAGAGATCTTTTATGTAAAGTATCATATCATCTGCATATAATGATATTGCATGAGTGGTAGGCCCTATAGGGATTCCCCAGCCATGGGCGTCCTGCCTTAAAATGAGTGTTGGTAGAGGACAGCCTTACCTGGTGCCACAGTGAATTGAATAAGTGCCAGAAATATGTTGGCCTGTTCGTGTCTTCCCGGTGGAATCTGCACAGAGTAGTCGCACCCAGCGAATGTAAGTAGGATGTAGGTTAAAGCGGTGGAGGGCCGCCACTATGAAATCCTAGCTAAGAGTGTCAAAAGCTTGTTTTAGATCCAAGGAAAGGCAGCTCGCCCATGAAAAGCTCCCCTTAACGGCATCCATGATATGATATAGTCGAGTGAGGTATTACGGTTGGGAACAAAACCTTCTGATATATGTGAAGGAGTTTTGGGATCATGGGAAGTAGTCTGCGGGTCAATCCTTTACTGAGGATTTTATATTCAGTGTGAGTAATGATGGGGACCTATACAAGGTCATGTCTGCAAGGGGTTTATTAGGTTTAAATAGGGTGGTGACTAGGGCTTGTGCTGTCATGGGATGTAGCCTACCCACATCTAGAAAGTGAGTAGAGCATCAAAGAAATTAGTTTTTTGCCCATGAATCACTGCGAGCCTGGCTGGGAACAGCAAGGTGAATTTAAGGCCCACAGTGTGAAGTTATTGCTTCACTGCTTGGTAGGAGGATCTTTTGCATTGGACAGCCAGCATGTAATCTGGAATAATGGAAATTCTAGTATTATCCATAAGTATCGTGTATCTTCTCTCATACTGTGGAGAAGCATACCCCTGTCTTTGTAGTTTAGGATGCAGGCCATGAATGGGCATGGAGGTGCCACTGTACATAGTGAGCCCTCTCCACAGTGAAAATGTCAGACAGGCCCGTCTGAACCACCTAGGTACAAAGCCAATCCTCAATTTACTGCGTGGCGTTAGGGCCCTCAACTCCTTCCGGCATTTCAATAATCCTGACATTGTTAGGGTGTGCACGCCCTTCTGCATCTTCTGCATGTTCCTGTAAAGTTGCCACTGGTTGAAGCACAATGGCCTCCTATTGTTCATTTTGCCATGGGGGAAGTGAGGGTAGGGCTGTTTCATTCGACGTAACTTTTTATGATCATCTTTGAGCAGGCTAAGGTCCAAGGTAAGGGCTCCTAGTCGTTGTTCGATGGCCCGTCAAGAGTCTCTAATTTTGTGTAGTACGATATCTACTTTATCCAACGATGGGCCAGGTAGTGTTGAAGGAATGCACTCCTCCGGTGTTGTCAGATGGAAACAGTCAGATATTGCAGATTGTGTGTGTGAGTGCGCTGGCAGGTCCGCCGTTTTAGTCTCTGTGCCGCCCATCACGATTTATGCTGAGTGTCAGCAGTGTGGGAGCACCATTGATTTACCACCTCTCGCCGGGGAGCAAGTCTTGCATCTGTTGTGGTGTACCAACTAAGCGCAGGAAACTTTTATCCACTGCAGAACTGCTACCATCCGGAAATCTCTGCCATGTTGTATCCGGCAGCTCGGTCCACGGAATGGTGCATCACAGGTTGTGGGCATGCCTAATCATTGAATGAGTAGTTAATGAATTCAACAGACCTTATATGGCTGTGGGACGAGTAGCATGGAAAGTCAGTTAGGATGGCTTGGGCGGGTGGCTGCTGGTTCCTCGGTAGAGAAATTACATCACTCCTTACATCTGAGCAGGCCACAGGCTGGGGAGTAAACTGTTTAAATCTTCTTCATGCGTAATATTTAGACTCTTGGTTAATATGCATCATATAGCAGGAAAGGAAGTGTTTCGCAGTGTCTCAGTAGACCTCATCCTGAGGCAGGCTCTAGGTGCTTCAGGGCTGCTCCCAAGGGGGGTCATACCAATCAAGTCAATCTGGATTAAAGTATTCCCCTTTCCCTCAGTGGCATTACTGTTTCCAGTATTCATTGCTAGCACCTGGGAGCAAAAATTATAGTCAAGATGCAGCATGAGGGGTACGTGTTCTCTTCAAGCAGCCAGATTGTGATAAGTATGACCATCAGAGTAGCAAGTCAATGGGGCCGCTCGGCTGCTGCTTATTGCACGTAGGTAGTTCAGTCGCTGCCACTCAGCCCCAAGCCTGCGGCTGTCTCCTTGTAGCAATCAGGCTGTGTGAACTCCCTGGGGCACAATCCGGCTGCACACAGCAGATCGCCGGTTCCAAAAAAGCAGAAGGGCTCGTCAAATTCAGGCTCCGCCCACTACCTTGAAGTTGTAGATTCAGCCCTGGGCCGTTGCTCTGAAGACCAGGCACAGGCACGTAGGAGCACAGCGGGCATGGGTGGCACCCTTCCTTGACTCTATGGACACCACAACCACATGTCTTAGGCCACATTGGTGGGTCCAGCCCCATGGGAGGCAGCAACGGGAGAGGCAGACCCCGCTGAGCTCAGGCATCGGTGCTCCCGTTGTAAAGTATATAAATGGTCCAGGCCCGAGTGCTCAGCAACTATGTGGCCACCATCTTCGGCGATATCCACAACCCATGGAATATCTTTTGATAAAGTTACTTTTCACCACTATATTTTGTACTCCTCTGTTTGGTGTAATAAAAATCCCTAAATTACATAATAAATATTTCTACTTTAAACACTAGAGGAAGAAAGGCAATTTTTGTTCACCAACTTCTGAAAGATAATTCTATTGAATCTTTTGACTATTTGTAACTTCATTATCTTTTACCAGACTTCTTGAAGGAACATGAGTTAATCTCCTCTTCATTCAGAATTGGTTTTCCAAACACCAAACACCAAGTCACCCCTGAACCAGCAACTAATGCCCTTGTTACTCCTTTGCATACGATTTTGTATCACACTATTCCCAAAGCTGTCCTTATGTGCAAGACACTCCAATCCCCTAATTCCACTAGAACAAAAAGTCCTCTAGAGCTCATGTGGGATAATGATTTGTCCATCTCTTTTTCTCCTCAATTTTAGGACATTTCACTGAAGATTTGGGCTACCTCCAAAGCTGCACACATCACACGGTCACTTTTCTTTCTTTACAACAGAGATGTTGTCACACCGCTATCTAGCATTAAATTTGACTTTTCTGCTTCATCCTTATTTTGTATCAAAAACTAAGGTTTACTCAGGAGAGTAAGAAATAGAGAAACAACCCAAGATAAGCCAAAAATGATGTACAAATACAAAGAATGATATTCCCTTCACTAAACACACACACACACAATGACAATTTTCAAAAAGAGAAAATATTTAAATACAGGGAGTGCAGAATTATTAGGCAAGTTGTATTTTTGAGGATTAATTTTACTATTGAACAACCACCATGTTCTCAATGAACCCAAAAAACTCATTAATATCAAAGCTGAATATTTTTGGAAGTAGTTTTTAGTTTGTTTTTAGTTTTAGCTATGTTAGGGGGATATCTGTGTGTGCAGGTGACTATTACTGTGCATAATTATTAGGCAACTTAACCAAAAACAAATATATACCCATTTCAATTATTTATTATTACCAGTGAAACCAATATAACATCTCAACATTCACAAATATACATTTCTGACATTCAGAAACAAAACAAAAACAAATCAGTGACCAATATAGCCACCTTTCTTTGCAAGGACACTCAAAAGCCTGCCATCCATGGATTCTGTCAGTGTTTTGATCTGTTCACCATCAACATTGCATGCAGCAGCAACCACAGCCTCCCAGACACTGTTCAGAGAGGTGTACTGTTTTCCCTCCTTGTAAATCTCACATTTGATTATGGACCACAGGTTCTCAATGGGGTTCAGATCAGGTGAACAAGGAGGCCATGTCATTAGATTTCCTTCTTTTATACCCTTTCTTGCCAGCCACGCTGTGGAGTACTTGGACGCGTGTGATGGAGCATTGTCCTGCATGAAAATCATGTTTTTCTTGAAGGATGCAGACTTCTTCCTGTACCACTGCTTGAAGAAGGTGTCTTCCAGGAACTGGCAGTAGGACTGGGAGTTGAGCTTGACTCCATCCTCAACCCGAAAAGGCCCCACAAGCTCATCTTTGATGATACCAGCCCAAACCAGTACTCCACCTCCACCTTGCTGGCGTCTGAGTCAGACTGGAGCTCTCTGCCCTTTACCAATCCAGCCACGGGCCCATCCATCTGGCCCATCAAGACTCACTCTCATTTCATCAGTCCATAAAACCTTAGAAAAATCAGTCTTGAGATATTTCTTGGCCCAGTCTTGACGTTTCAGCTTGTGTGTCTTGTTCAGTGGTGGTCGTCTTTCAGCCTTTCTTACCTTGGCCATGTCTCTGAGTATTGCACACCTTGTGCTTTTGGGTACTCCAGTGATGTTGCAGCTCTGAAATATGGCCAAACTGGTGGCAAGTGGCATCGTGGCAGCTGCACGCTTGACTTTTCTCAGTTCATGGGCAGTTATTTTGCGCCTTGGTTTTTCCACACGCTTCTTGCGACCCTGTTGACTATTTTGAATGAAACGCTTGATTGTTCGATGATCACGCTTCAGAAGCTTTGCAATTTTAAGAGTGCTGCATCCCTCTGCAAGATATCTCACTATTTTTGACTTTTCTGAGCCTGTCAGGTCCTTCTTTTGACCCATTTTGCCAAAGGAAAGGAAGTTGCCTAATAATTATGCACACCTGATATAGGGTGTTGATGTCATTAGACCACACCCCTTCTCATTACAGAGATGCACATCACCTAATATGATTAATTGGTAGTAGGCTTTCGAGCCTATACAGCTTGGAGTAAGACAACATGCATAAAGAGGATGATGTGGTCAAAATACTCATTTGCCTAATAATTCTGCACTCCCTGTATATATAGGAATAATTATAGAAAATATTACTGCATTAATCCAAAGCAAAGGCAAACGACCAAGGAATTGTGGTGCAATCTAGACAAAATAATATATAATATACAAAATAATAGGCTGCAGAAACAGACTAAGGCATATTACTACCCAATGATCAAATGAAAGAATCACATGTTCACTTGCAGATGTACTGTTACAATATGAACCAATTTAGACAGTCCATATTATATAACAGAAAGTCGATGTTTCAGCCCAAAGGTAAACTAGACCAGGGCCATCATCAGGACAATGTGTTACAAGGACATTTAGTAGAAAGCAACCAAGACCAAAACAGAAGAATGTGAACATTCAAAGATACATAAAAAAATGTGCATATAAGGGAAGAAGCTTGGAAGAGGCCATCACCAAGTGTGGGCTTACCCAAGGAGTTCCATGATGGTTAAAAGCAAAACGTAAGCCAAGTAATGGTCCTACAATGATACAAATACAAAAATCGGTGTCACAAACAAAGACGGGCCACAAGTATCCCTTCACAACAATCTGATGGTCTTGAATGTTATAAATACTTGAAATTGCAGTAAATAGCCACACAATTGAGGATGTCCACCCTAAGGACAGCCCTGGTTTAATAATACCTAACAAAAAACTGTGTCAATTAGACCAAGCAGTGTTTAATAAATAAACAGGAAACACAAATACACCCAATGAAAGTAACAGTGTTTGGGCACTTACTTCAGATGCAAATTCCGAAATTATAATCTGGCCAATCTCAAACTGGGTCCTGCACCAAGGAAAGGGACTGCAAGGACAGTAGGAGTCAAAAATCCCAGACAACGAAGATCGAGGAGTCTGGGATCTTCATTCCGGCAATTAAAGCTGTTAAAGTTAGCGCACATAACACCAGGAAATTGTTAGCACATTTTACTTAAGATTCTCTAGATGAGCATTCCATGCAGCCAGAGGAAAATGTAATGTCAAAGCAACTGTCTCTGAATGACTGGCAGTGTTCCTCAATACGGCAGATAAAGCCATAGTCAGCGCGCATATCACCAGGAAAAGGTTAGTGCGCCTAAAATAAGCCGCTACAAGTTGGCTAGATGCAAGTGGCTTGGGTAATGTAGTCACTCAAGAAAATGAGATAACATTAAGGCCTGGTCGAGTGAATGACTAACACTGGCCACATATGCACACAATTAAGCAAGTCAATCAGATGGGCCGCATATTCAGATAAGGCATAATAAAAGTCATAGAATACCTCGCACAGGCCTTTCAAACAAGGAATTTCATGTTCAAACCATCAAACGGTAAGGCAACGAGCCAGTATGGGAAGTATGCCAGGCTGAAGCAAACCCCTGGTATCATCCTGGTCTAGGTTGCTTTCTACTAAATGTCCTTGTGACACATTGTCCTGAAGATGGCCCTAGTCAAGTTTACCTTTGGGCTGAAAAGTCAACTTTCTTTTATATAATGCAGACTATCTAAATTGGTTCAAGTTGTAACCGTACATCTGCAAGTGAACATGTGACTCTTTCATTTGATCACTGGAGAGTAATTTGTCTCAGTCTGTTTCTGCAGCCTATTATTTTGTAAATCATATACTATTTTGTCGTGATTGCACCACAATTTCTTGATCGTTTGAAGTATTGCTTGCTTCTTTTGCTTTGGATTATTGCAGTGATATTTTGTACAATTTTCATTATATGTATTTAAATATTTTCTTTTTTTGAGATTTTTCATTGTTTATGTAAAGTAATTTCTTTACGGAATATCATTTTTGTATTTGTACATATTTTTTGGACTACCTTGAGTTGTTTCTCTATTTCGTACTCTCCCAAGTGAGCCTTAGTTTTTGATACAGTATTATTACCCCGGTTCTTAGGTTTACAGGGTCTACTCATATAGTGTTGTAGCTCACCCTTATCTTGGTCCTGTTCTAAATATAATGGATCTTTTACATATGATTTATGCTTGTCGCTATGTTAAACCTTTCTTGACTGTAGTATGGTCTAAATACCTAAAGAATTTCCATGTAATGTACAGCTTACTTTGCAATATGCTTTCTTAGGTTTGTTACCCCTAGTTTTGATCATTTTTCCACTTAACCTTAATTGGTGGATCTTTTTATTGCACTAGCTCTTAAAGTTAGACTTTCTTGTTGAAAATATTTTTTTTAATTATATATATTTACATGGTGGAATGTGCTGTGTGACAAACATAGAAAACATAATGTTTTTCTCAAAATCAAAAGATTAAATCTGATTTATATTGGTTAGTGTTTACTACTTTTCTTTCGTTGCACTCATCATCTCCTTAATATACTCCTCCCATCTCCTTTTCTCACTTTCTCTTTACCTTTCTCTTCTATCCATCTTCTCTCTTATTTCTACTTTCTTTCTATTCTTCTTTTATATAAAATGGTAAAAAAAAAAATCTTGTTTGCAAAACATTTTTGAAGGGCTGATGGTAGACAGACAGTTTCATAATGCACAGTAGCTGGCCAGATTCTTCAAGGTTTTGCAGTTTGCAAAAAATCACAAAATCTGTACTTCTATAAAAATCCTACTTTTTCTATCAAAGGCACTTGTAAAAAAAATGCATTGTTTAAAAATGTGACTGGCCAGCAAGAAGCAGAAGTGTTAGGCCACTCTTCCGTACTAACCGCCTGCAGCCTACCTTCTCCCACTGTCCTTTGTCTCCTGTGACCCTCCTTTGTCTCCTGTGCTTCCTCTCCTCCTGGTACACATCTGACTACCACAGACTCCCCTTCACCCCTACCTTAGCACCTCCTGCTGCCCAATGCATAGCTGGAAGGCAGGTTGTCTGGTGCTAGAGAGCAGAGTTTTCAGATTAAAACGTGATCTGTCTGTTACTGGATATTCTTTTTTCTGAGGAGAGGTGCTGTAGAACACTTAGGGCCTGATTTAGATATTGACGGTCTTACCATTAAGATGTGTTGGTGGCAGACCCAAAAAGACAGTCAAGGTAATGGTGTTCTAACAGTCATATTTAGATGTTACAGCTCTACAAGCGGTGGACTGGCGACGGATTGCTGATGAAGAGAGATGGCGGTGGGACCCAATGGACATTGTATAGTGGCAGGGGCTATGGAATAGAGGTAAGTGACACACACACTGTCCCTTAGCCATATGTATCCCCCTGCACTACACAACACACCACATTCACAGTATAATCCATTGAAATTCCAACATAACACAACCCGTACATGCCAAAAACGAACATTGACATACATCCATGACACAACATACACACACCATTGATACTGCACCCACAAACTGCACAACCACAACACCCAACACAACTACATACCCATCTACACAGACACACACAAGCACAACTACACACATCATGACAACAACACTCTCCTGAATGTCACACAGCAACACAGCATATACAACAACATTGATCTCACATGCAAGTGACACACGTACTGACACAACCACACTACCCAATTCAGTTCTCTCTACCTCAAACAGCAAATCCACACATACACACACACACACACACACACATAACAAGTACTGACTCAGATACACAACAGATGGTACAATCTTATCAGTACAGGCTCCCTTGCAATGCACTCACATGGACTCTGTTGACAAGTGTGAATATACCGTCATTGTGGTGCCAGCAGTCATTTGGCAATGAATACTGACACCACAATGACATGTGTATATGCGTGATAAATGTGCTTTTCTGAAACACAATTTGTCAACCCATATTGCAGACTCTTGAGGGTCTGCTAGTGATTGGGGGCAACCTCTAGTACAGTCCCAAAGTATTTCCCACAAACCAGTCTGCCTGTTTTTTCAGTACTTGTTTGTCTACAAATTATCCTATAATACCCTGTTATGGGATGGGTCAAGGTTACAGCATATGTGAATTACTTCCCACAATCTCTTGTGTATATTTTTTTCAACTTTGTGTAGAAAGAGTGTTTGGATATGAAAATGGTACTCAGCTGCCAGTAGCATAGTCCAATGTGTCACCAGTTGGAGGCTAGGTGGGCCAACCCTGTAGTTTATTGCTGCAGTCCTCTGATGCTACAGATCTACGTCAGCACTCAGCTGCTCCAGTCTCTGCTGCTGCAGTCAACTTACATAAGCATCCATTACACATAGGAGTTAATCTCCCACACCTACTTTGATTTCTCTCGTAGTTTCTGTAATAGAAATAGGAAAGCAATGTGTGAGCGTAGAGGTAAAGGGATGTACGAGTGATCTCTCCTAGAATACTGGTAGCAGTGGAGACATGAATATATTGTGGAGCGACACCAGTCAATTATATTTTTAGGAGCATTGTGCATGTGTCATGGAGTTCCTGAAATTTGGAGCATCCTTTGTTGGAGTGCCGGGTTTTTCAACCTATGTTGCATGGCCTGTAGACTGAGATTAAATGATTAAAAACATTATCTTTCCCTGGTCAACTGTGCGCTAACCACCTATTTCAACATATTGTTTTTACATCGAGTTTTAGGCCATGGTTGGTTTACCTTCAAAGTACCATACTGCTATTCCAGTGCCCTAAAGGAAGAACTATACCGGTCAAAACCTGAAACGGGGTGATTTTGTCACATAATTTACAGCTTTCACACGGAATATTTAATAATTTGTATTCCCAAGTGAACATTTCGAAGTGAGCTGGGGTGCCACCAAACAGCTAATGATTACCTTCAAGAGGAAACATCCAACTTTTAGTTATCAATATAAATGCAGGGAGATTTTTGTGTCTGCTAGAAGCAGAGCGTGTGCTCAAAGGGTTGTCCTTGCCTTTCGGGATCTGTCTCCTTGTGAAGGGACCTACATATATGTAGGTGGTTAATCTGTCCCTCTTTCCAGGAGATCACAGCTGTGTCTCTGAGGAGCTACCTGTCAATGTGTCTGCAGGGAGCAGTGCCTGTTTTTTTCAAACCTACACTTGGTTGCATGGAGTGGACATTGTCTGAAGAGCGCTGCCTCTGTCGGCAGTAAGCTGCATGTAGTTCATGTGTGCATGGGCATCTCTGTACCTGCAGATGGCTACTCCTGGATGTAAAGAGGTGTTCGTTTCTGAAGGGGGCTACATGTGTGTGTACATTGACATTTCTCTGCGTCTGCAGAAAGATGATTATATGTGTGTGGAGGTTTAATTGTGTATGTACGGAGCTGACTCCGTGTCTGCAGGTTACAGTTGCTGACTTTGGGCTTATTTGGAGGTTTCCCTGGCGGGATATCCACCAAATAGTAGCAGATGCCCCTCCCGTTGAATTTAAGGTGCCGTTGACATCAAAGCCAATGTTGGGTGGCTATCCCGCATCTGACAAACTCTAAAGAAATAAACCCCTATGTCTGCAGGGAACACCTACTAGTATCAGCGACTGTTTATCACCATAATTGCAGGAAGCTGCCCACGTCAGCAGGGAACTGCACCTTATGTCTGTGGGGGTCAGCAGGGAACTGCACCTTATGTCTGTAGGGGTCAGCAGGGAACTGCACCTTATGTCTGTAGGGAACCGTCTCTGTGCCAGAGGATCGCTACTATACCCTCTAATAAGAATGTATAGACCATCAGTACTCGTAAACCTGTTCCCATGGGCCAAAAAGTATGGTCTGCGGTGTGACTGGGGGACTCATTGATGACAGCATGGTGGGCGAGGGGGGGGCAGGGTATTGTAAGGTGGAAAAGAGACTTTCTTTACATTTGTAGGTCTACTTTATTAGGCACCCGCACCCTGCAACAGTATCTGAATCAATCCAAGTCTTAGCACCCAACTCTATCTTTCGAACCTCAAATCCCCCTACCACAGAAACAATTCAAAGAATTATAAGGTGGAGTTAAAAACAAAGTTATAATACGTGTAATAAGCACGACATTTGAATGTACATTACTACACACAATATTACATATCTTCCTTCTTTAAAAAAAAACAAAAAAGCATTTACATACTGTTAAATTATAAACGTACAAATTCTTCATAGCATATTAGTGCATAAGGAAATCATATTTTCTTAGAATTCTGACTTTGCCTACAGCCCTTTGAGAATTTATGGACCTACCTTCAACATTGATAATGCGATCTAAAGTCTATGGTTCAACATCAACGCTATTATTGTTTTCAACATTATTCGAGTTGCCAGCATTACCTGAATCAAAATCTGGTAACACAGTTTCATCCTCAAGATCATTATACAGACATTCATTGTCTTTGGTCATTCGTGTAAAACTGTACCGTGAACCATTATTCAACAATACTTACGTTTTCCCAATCTTAACCACTTTCGATGCTTTGGAAAACTTGGAATCACCTCCAGCAACATGTCCTGGTAACTTAACTTTAACCACATCACCAATCACACTGATCTCAGACACATTTATTTAGGCATGCCCAAGTAGCTGACTTTTGTTTTAGATGAAAATTCTCTCCAGCTAGGTCATAAATTGATTTCTTGCTCAAATCAAATGAACTTTTAACCAACCAACTGGTATTCATATCTTGTATAGGTTTTCTTCCTTTCAACATTATAAAGTGAGAAACCCCTGATGTTACATGTGGAGTACAATGATAAGACCAAATTAAATTGGAAACATGTTTTTTAACATCAATCCCCGATTTAATAGACAATTGAAGACCTTCCACAATCAATCTACTAAACCTTTCAACTAAACCATTCATGTATGGAGAATTTAACGCTGTGCACATATGTGTAATACCCAATTCAGCTTAATATGATTCCAATTTTGCAGATGGAAACTGTACATCATTATCATACATTACGAAATCAGGAAATCCCTTTCTCCTGAAGCATTCTTGTGAAAACTCAATAACCCCATCAGTATCAGGTTTGGATAGCCATTTGAGTTCTGCCCACTTTGAAAAGTGATCAATTACTACTAAACCATACACCCTTTCCCTGAGCAAAACTTTCATAAGGACCCAACATATCCATTGCTAATTCTCTCCATGATTCTTCACGAAATGTGCTGCGAACAGAGTCAGCACTCAAAGGGCCAGATGTACAAAGCCCTTTTGCGTTTCTTAATGGTCTGAGTCGGTATTTTGGGCCGTTAAGAAATGCAAAACGGCCTTTTCTGATGTACAAAGGCCTTTAGGAATTTGCAAATTGCGATTTCTACATTGAAGAAATCGCAATCTGCGATCCCTAGAATAGGGAATCGCAAATAGGGATTACCTATTTGTGACTCCTAGTCTGATGTACAAAGCATTTCCTAAATGGTGTTCCCCTTCCTATTTGCGATCGCAACGCAATGCAGAATTGCTTTGTGACAGAAAACGCGGTCGCCAAGCAATTTGCAGTTACCACCAGTGTCACACTGGGTGTAAACCATTTGCAAAAGCCCCTTTGTGAATGGCCCTGAAAAAACTTTTTCAGTGCCCATTGCCTGCTCTGCTCTGAATAAATTAAACAAAAATGTTTCATTTTTTCATTTGTATTGCAACTCGTTTTCCTTTAAGGAAAACGGGCTGCAATACAAAAAAAAAAAAATGCTTTATTTAAAAGCAGTCACAGACATGGTGGTCTGCTGTCTTCAGCAGGCCACCATCCCTGTGAGTGCACCTCATTAATATTAATGAGGTGGGCCTTGGCGACCCCCTTGCGACTCGCAGATGGTGTCAGGGACACCATCCTGCATCCGGGTTTGCAACTCGAGTCGCAAACCCGGAATTTCGTACATCTGGCCCCTGGTCACTTGATCCCCAGGTGACCAGGCCCTTTAGCACCTAGTAGATGGTGCGTATAGTACCTAGGATCTAGGTACTAAAGACGGTCTCTTAGAGCTACAGCATAACTTGTGCCACTCTAGGGGGCCCAGCACCAAACTCAGGCTGCATGACAAGGTGCTCCAAAAAGTGAAAACACAACATGGCACACACTCATGAACATTTAGGATGGCATTTGTGCTTCTCTGATACCTTTGGGGTTTGCCTGGACCCTTTCCAGGGTGTACCTCATTTTGGGCCACTATATAATGAGCCAGCTTCCTGCAATGACCCCAGATATACTTGACCCCTTTTTTTAATAGCATTGGCAATGGACAAGCATCTCGACTGAACTTTGTTTTTTGGAACTTAAATACCCTCAATGGCTGTCAATAGATCTTTTTTTTAGGTGATATACTCTTTTCAGAACTCACATGACCAAGGTAGTCAACGTCTGAAGTAAGAAATGTACGCTTTTCCAGTTGTACTGCCATACCTTTGCTCTCTAAAATCTTTAAAACCTTGTCCAATAGTCGATAATGATTCTCCAACGCATCAGCCTACACCAGTATATAATCCTGAAATGCAATCACCACCTCAATGTTCCTAAACAAACAAGACATGAGTTTCTGGATCACACAGAAAGTAGATGCAAGACCAAATGACATCCTGGTGTACCTGAAAGTTCCATCTGGAGTAATAAAAGTTGTACGTTTGCAGGAATCACTAGTCAACACATTCTGATGGTATGCAGCTTTCAGTTCAATAGTGGTGAAAAACGTTGCTCTTTCCATCCTCCCAAAAATGTCTTAAATGCGTAATGGATGACAGTCCACAACAATGTGCTTATTAACAGATCTCAAATCAACATACATCCTTAATTTACCACTCTTTTCACCCATTCCGATGCATCAACATGTTCAATAACCTTTTCTCTGCACATATCCTTAAGCATAAGTGACAACTCTCCTCTGACTGAAAGTGGTATCTGCCTTAACAATGTCTTCTCAAACAAGAAATTCTTTTAAGATTACTTTGATGTGTACATTTCCAAAATGACCACTTTTCCACATCTAAAGCATTCCTTTTTCCTATCAGGTCACATTTAGAATTTTGACAAACTATTTTTAGAACCACACCTGTTACACACAACCTTGGAATTTTCTATACCACCTGTAAGTGTATTCTTTTGCTTACCGAATTTTACTTTGAAACTGTTACATTTGACGGATACAACAGCTACATCTGAATCCAAATAATGTACATTAATGGTCTTAAGATTCGAGGGTGTGTGCAGGGGAAGGAAATAATGTACATAGAGTGCACATGTACATAGAGTGCACAGTGAGTCGTGAGGTAATTTTGGGGGAGCATTCCATACTGCCCTCTAAATTAAGCTGCTAGTCTGTAGGAGACTCATATATTTGACAATGCTCTGTTATGCTGTGTCTGATCTAATGTCTGTCTGCCACATCCGGGGGTAAGCCTTCTGTTACTGTTATCACTAGCTTTGACAAGTCAAGTGTACAAAGGAAGTTACTTGATTATTGAATAGAAATAAATTAGAATCTTAGGTCTTACACACTCCTTATGCCGTTAGACTCTTATCCGTAAACACTATGAGTGCTTAAAAACAGATCAAATCTAGGATCAACTCTGGCTTTCCAACTTGTCCAAAATGTATGATTCATGGTAATTGTTTTATTTCACTTTGCCTTGTTTTTCTTCATTTTCACATATGAGAGCACCCTGCAATACATGAATTCACGATGTGCACTGTGAAAAACCTCTTGTGTTTGATTTGATAAAGTAAAATGTTAATACACGTAAAATAACCAAGGTCACATAGAGTGTGCACATGACAACTGACTTGCATCTTTGTTTACTATGGCATTACTGTCACAGTGGGGCAGGCATGAATGTTTCTAAGGTCATGTTCGAGAACTAGCACTTTTTAAAAAATGTCTTTCAATACAGTGATATAATCTGATGAACTAACGTGAAACACTTTAGTAATTTAGTATTTCACATTAATAATGAAATACATTTATTTAAATTTCAAAAATGCTTTATCATATTTTTAAATGTTTGCTGCACAATGTCTTTAAAAGTACGGTGTTTCTAAAGATAAGTATTGCAGGACACCTTCTTTGCTTATTCTCCCTTTACTTCAGTTAACATGTAAAAAAAACCTTGCTGGTTTTGAATGTTACTGCTAAGTCAATCTAACAGCAGCCCATGGGGCCACATGTAAAGGTGAGGAAGGTGGCAAGCGGCTGGCCGTGGGCTGTACTTTGAGTATCCCAGCTTTAGACTGTTCTCTTTCCAGGGGCACGCACAATGACAAAATGATGCATTTCACAAGACGAGCGTGCACCACCCACCAAGAGTAGGGAAGGGGGAAGTGATGGAAAAAGGAATAAAATGTATGAGAGGGGAGGCAGAAAAGAGCAAAAAGAGGAGAACAATTTATGGTGTGAGGCGAGAGAAAGAGAGAAGGCGAGACCAGAGGAGGTGCTAAGTGATGGGAGAGTGAGGCAAAAGGAAGTAGGAGAGGGATACAGAGAGAGGGAGGGAGAGAGAGACACACACAAAAGGGTCAAAAGGAGGAGAGATGCTGAGAGGGGCTGAAGCAAAGGGACGAGAAAGAGAGACACACATGCTATAGGAATATTATGGAGGAAAAGTAAGAGGGAGAAGTGAAAGTGGAGAAGAGAAACAAAAGGGTTCAAGGAGATGGAGAGCAGGGATATTTGGAGGACGTGGTGGGGGAGAAACAATGAGTAGAGGGTAAAAGGAGGAGAGACAAACAAAAAAGGAAGATGAAGAGCTCAAGGAGAGTAAGAGACTGTAGTGTTGGTGCTCCAATACATAAAATGATAACTTTCTGATACTGAAGTTAATAAACATGAAAAGGTTTAATTCAAGTAATATCGTGTTCGGAAACAGTAGCATCTATTCAGCTTGATGGTCAGCTTCCAACTGCCTACCACTGAACTTGCCCATAGATTCCAGAACTAAAGCTTAACATAGCGGACACAATGCATGTGGACAAAGAACATCATCTTATAAACAACTTCCCATCCTAAACAAACAATATCTAATAAAACAAAGCACAATACAGGATCAACAAAGACAACAAAATTCTATTAGAAGATGAAACATACAGCCAGGATACCAGACACTTTCTCCCCTTCGATATAAAAAAAAGCAAAAAGATAAAATAATGAAAGATAAATAATTACACAGCTGATTTAAGACAAAATGTTATCACACAAATTACTTGTCAACTTGATTGCTTTAATAGAATCTAAACTTTGATCTGCCTAAAAATGAAATGTTTGAATTTGAGATACGTGGAACATGTCTAGTGGTGCTTTTCAAGCTAAAGCAATAAAATTACACTTAGGGAGAATGTATAATTTCAATAAGAGTTTGGTATTTTATAGCATTTAAATCATATTTTTCGTATCTCTGTAGAATGTTTATGGTTATATGTGTGCTCTTTTGTGTGTTTTTGTATGTTCATTTTGCATGTACACAGACAGAGCGTTTTGAAGTAAGGCAATGCATCTGAGTACCTGTAGGGTCACCTGTGCTGTAGTAGTAAAGGGATATATTATTTGTATTGTGAAGATTGTATGTGATATGCCTATTTAAAATAAGGCTTAAAACATTGGAAATGACAAGTAAAGTATAGTAAAATTGAATTCTTAACCCCTTCCCCGCCAGGGACGTAATGGTTACGTCCATGGCAGCGCCCGTGTGGCGCCATGGACGTGACCATTACGTCCTGGGACTGGCAGTCGGGGGAAGCGCTAGCGCTTCCCCCGAGGGCCGCCCCCCAACACCCCCAGGCCAGGGCTGAAAGGGGAATCCCTTCCCCTTTCACGCCCCCCCCCCACCCCCCCCCATGACGTCAGCGCGCGATCGCGCGCTGATTTCATGGAAAGGGGGAAAGACGCGCTGGAAGCCATTTGCTTCCAGCGCGTCTAAGGGAGAAGGTGAGTATTTCCCCTTCGTGCGGGGTGGGGGTGCTCTGAGAGAGGCATCGAGGGAAAGGAAAGGGTTTTCCTTTCCCTCGATGTCTCTTTGAGCATTCCTGCTGCCCGATCGCGATGCGATCGGGCAGCAGGAATGCCCACTAGACACCAGGGATTTCTCTGTGTGTGTGCTTATTAGTGTAGGGGAGCGACCCCTTGGGCAAGGGTCGCTCCCCTTTGGGGGCAAATGTATTTTACGTCGTTTCTGCCCCCCCTGGGGGCAGATTGGCCCTATTTTTAGACCGATCTGCCCCCGGGGCAGAAAGCCACTAGACACCAGGGATTTTATTGTTGATTTTTATTTTTTGTGTTGGGGGGCGGCCCCTTGGGCAAGGGTCGCCCCCAGGGGCCCTCATGTATTTTTGGGCAGTTCTGCCCCCCTTGGGGGCAGAGAGGCCTATTTTTTTTAGGCCTTTCTGCCCCCAAGGGGGGCAGAATCCCAATAGCGCCAGAAATAGTATGTATGTATGTGTGCTTTGTGTTGGGGGTGGCCCCTTGGGCAAGGGTCGCTCCCCCCGGGGGCACAATGTATTTATCGTCGTTTCTGCCCCCCTTGGGGGCAGATTGGCCCTATTTTTAGGCCGATCTGCCCCCAAGGGGGGCAGAAAGCCACTAGACACCAGGGATTTTATTGTTGGTTTTTATTTTTTGTGTTGGGGGGCGGCCCCTTGGGCAAGGGTCGCCCCCAGGGGCCCTCATGTATTTTTGGGCAGTTCTGTCCCCCTTGGGGGCAGAGAGGCCTATTTTTTTTAGGACTTTCTGCCCCCAAGGGGGGCAGAATCCCAATAGCGCCAGAAATAGTATGTATGTATGTGTGCTTTGTGTTGGGGGGTGGCCCCTTGGGCAAGGGTCGCTCCCCCCGGGGGCGCAATGTATTTATCGTCGTTTCTGCCCCCCTTGGGGGCAGATTGGCCCTATTTTTAGGCCGGCCACTAGACACCAGGGATTTTATTGTTGGTTTTTATTTTTTGTGTTGGGGGGCGGCCCCTTGGGCAAGGGTCGCCCCCAGGGGCCCACATGTATTTTTGGGCAGTTCTGCCTCCCTTGGGGACAGATAGGCCTATTTTTTTTAGGCCTTTCTGCCCCCAAGGGGGGCAGAATCCCAATAGCGCCAGAAATATTATGTTTTGTATGTGTGCTTTGTGTTGGGGGTTGGCCCCTTGGGCAAGGGTCGCTCCCCCTGGGGGAGCAATGTATTTATCGTCGTTTCTGCCCCCCTTGGGGGCAGATTGGCCTTATTTTTAGGCCAATCTGTCCTCAAGGGGGGCAGAAAGCCACTAGACACCAGGGATTTTATTGTTGTTTTTTTTTTTATTTGTGTTGGGGGGGCGGCCCCTTGGGCAAGGGTCGGCCCCAGGGGCCCATATGTATTATTGGGCAGTTCTGCCCCCCTTGGGGGCAGATATGCCTATTTTTTAGGCATTTCTGTCCCCAAGGGGGGCAGAATCCCCATAGCGCCAGGGATACTATATGTGTGTGTGTGTGTGCTTTGTGTGGGGGTGTGGCCCCTTGGGCAAGGGTCGCCCCCCCAAAGGGTGCAATGTAATCTGGGCGATTTCTGCCCCCTCCCCTTGGGGGTAGATTGGCCTATTTTTTTTTAGGCCCATCTTCCCCCAAGCAGAGAAGACTAGACACAAGGGAAAATGAAAAAATGGTTAGTGGCGGAGTGTTTGTCAACTGGCGAAGTATTTGCTTTTATGATAATAACAGTTTTTCTCCTTTTTGTTCTAGTTCAAAGCTTTTGCTGACTTTGCTGTGGCTTGTTGCAGTTTTGGCAGTAGTTGTCCTGCGGTTTGCGTAGTTGCATGTTTTAGGTAAGTAAATAAATTTACTCCAAGTGAGTATTGTTGCAATGCATGAATGACATGTTTGTAGGTGGTGTACTGAATGCAGGATTGTGTGTGAAATTGTCCTTAGAGTTATGCATAATGATTATTGTGTTGTCTTATGTCTAATTTGCTTTTTTTTTTCTCTTTTTAGTGGGATATCGTTGGTGATTGCTGTGGCTGTGCAGAGTAGTTGCTGGTGAGTCAAGCTTTTTCAGGCAAGTGAGCAGTATAGTTTTTGAGTTTATAATTCTTAGTGATAAACCTATACTTTGTTACTTATCTTACACAGTGCTGGTTGTTGGTGGTGTATTTGTCCAGTTAATTTTTGTAGGAAGGATCATGGCCAGCCGCAGGATGACCGCTCAGCAGGTTGTTAGTGTGCTTTTTGAGTCATCTTCTGACCATGAATATGAGACTGACTCTGCATCTGAGGCAGAGGAGGAAGTGCAGGATTCTGGAAGTGAATTTTCTGTCAGAGATGAATCATCTGATGATGAAGCCACTCTCAGTGCTGATGAAGGGCCTGTTTTAGAGGAGGACAGTGATGTGCCAATGGTGCAGGAGCCAGCGGCTGAAAGGCTTCCCATTGGAAGACCTGACGCATGGGTTGCACCAAACATGGAGCAGCCACAGTTGCCTGCGTTTACTGGTTTTCCAGGGTGTCGAGTTAATACGGAAAACTTTTTGCCCGTCAACTTTTTTGAGTTGTTTATGGACGATATATTTTTGGAAGAGATTGTTGAGCAGACTAATTTGTATGCAGAGCAGTTTTTGAGGGACAACGCTGCCAGACTTAGGCCACACTCTAGAGCTAGCCGGTGGATTCCCACAAATCTGGAAGAGTTGAAAAAGTTCTTGGGTTTAACTTTTTTGATGGGGCTGATAAGGAAGCCGTCGCTGTCTTCATATTGGTCTACTAGTCCCTTGATGGCAACTGCTATATTTCCTGCCATCATGAGTCGTAACCGGTATGAGCTTCTTCTTCGGATGTTGCATTTTGTAGATAATGCTTTAGCCTTGCCACGAGATCATCCTGATTCTGACCGTCTTTTTAAGATTAGACCTGTCCTTGATCATTTGGTAGATCGGTTTTCAGAGATCTATGTTCCAGGGAAAGAAATATCTGTAGATGAGTCTTTGGTCCTGTTCAAGGGTCGTTTGGTTTTTAGGCAGTACATTCCTAGCAAGAGGGCACGGTATGGAATTAAATTGTATATGCTGTCAGAAAGTAGTACAGGATATGTTTATAATTTCCGGGTCTAAACTGGTAGGGATTCCAATATTGACCCCCCTGGTTGTCCTCCCACTTTTGGAGTTAGTGAGAAAATTGTGTGGGAACTTGGTAGACGACTGTTTAACAAAGGTCACCATTTATATGTAGATAACTTCTACACTGGAGTTCGGTTGTTCAAGGAGTTGTTCAGAGTGGACACTGTTGCTTGTGGCACAATCCCTTCTAATCGGAAAGGCTATCCAAAAGAGCTTGTCTGTAAAAAACTTGAGAAGGGACAGTGCAGTGCCTTGCGG
The DNA here is from genome assembly GCF_031143425.1 of Pleurodeles waltl. Lineage (NCBI taxonomy): Eukaryota > Metazoa > Chordata > Amphibia > Caudata > Salamandridae > Pleurodeles > Pleurodeles waltl. Next base: position 1,349,316,913 of record NC_090440.1, read on the forward strand.
AATGATGAGCTGCTAGCTCTGAAATTTGTAGACAAGAGGGATGTATACATGCTAAGCACCATCCATGATGAGAGTACTTCACCTGTGGCTGTTTGGGGTCAGGTTGCCGAAGTGCGCAAACCTGTGTGCATCTTAGACTATAATAAGCACATGGGTGGTGTTGATAGAGTAGATCAGAGGTTAGAACCTTACACTGCTGCTCGTAAGTCTTATGTGTGGTATAAGAAATTAGCGCTTCACTTGTTCCACTTGGCAACTTTTAATGCTTTTGTTGTGTTTAAGGATAGTTCTCCAGAGTCAAGGATGACATTTGTGAAATTTCAGGAGTCTATCATAGCTAGCCTTGTTGTGCTGGAGCAGGCAAGAGTTCCTAGAGAAGCAGTGGTGGAGGATGTGGCTAGATTGAAAGATCGTCACTTTGCTGAGCACATTCCTCCCACGGCCCAAAAAAACTTTCCTGCTAAGAGATGTAGAGTCTGTGCTCGAAGAGGTATCAGGAAGGAGACTAGGGTGTACTGCCCTGATTGTCCTTCAAAGCCTGGGCTGTGTGTGGGTGGCTGTTTCAGGAGCTACCACACACAGAAGAATTATTGGGAAATTCCGTGAGCGTAAACTGGTGTTTTATATTTTTATATGTTCGGTTTCACGGTTGGCATTAGTCATGTATTCAGTTAGAGCTTTTGTGTTTGTAGTTTTGTACTAATTTATGATTAGTGGTTTCTTTGTTGTTTAAAAACAAAAAAAAGGGGATGGCATGTGTAGAGTGGCGCTTGGCTGGCGGCGTGGGTGGGGTGGCGCTTGGCTGGCGGTGTGTGTGGGGTGGCGCTTGGCTGGCGGTGTGTGTGGGGTGGCGCTTGGCTGGCAGTGTGTGTGGGGTGGCGCTGGGCTGGCGGTGTGGGTGTGGTGTCGCTGGGCTGGCGGTGTGTGTGGGGTGGCGCTGGGCTGGCGGTGTGTGTGGGGTGGCGCTGGGCTGGCAGTGTGGGTGTGGTGGCGCTGGGCTGGCGGTGTGTGTGGGGTGGCGCTGGGCTGGCGGTGTGTGTGGGGTGGCGCTTGGCTAGTGGTGTGGGTGGGGTGGCGCTTGGCTGCCAGTACCGGCCAAACGCCAGTCCACACACTCATCAGCTGGTGTGATTGCTGTATCAGGCATGTGGGCGTATGAAAGTGATGGGCCCTTGACTGGCGCTGTCTGTGGATGCAAGTCTTGTAATGTGCTGGGCCCGTGGCTGGCGGCTTGAATGGTCTAGTGCATGTCATGTATGAAAGGTGTGTGAATGGACTGTAAAGCGGTTGGTGCCTTGTCGTGGCTTTACAGCTGACGAGCTGTGAGTCATTGGTTCAGTTTTTTGGCCTTTCAGTTATTACCAGTGCATTTCACTTTTGTGAAATCTCTTGTTAATAAAATTTGATCTACTGAACCATCACTCACCCTCGTGCCAAATCCAACCAGTATGTGTGGTACAAATGACAAAACCTGCTCCGCTGTAATCAGGCGTCGCAGCACACTTGAGACACGCTAGGTGCCTCGGGTGGGACCCCGATGATGAAGCATGCCACAAACTTGGTTGGTGGGTGAGGGGTCTTCTTCACATAACCTAAGTGTGTTTCTTTTCACAATTTTAGTGTTTGGCACATCACGGACGTATGTGCACACATCAAAGTGATATATTCCAAAAATACCTGTGTTTGGGGGGGAGGGCCCACCTATGTTTTTGGTCCTGGGTGCGGTCGTCATGTAGGGAAACCTACAAAACCCAGAAACTTTTTAAAACTAGGCACCCCAAGGAGTCTAGGGAGGTGTGGCTTGCGTGGTTCCCCCAACATTTTCTTACCCAGACTCCTCTGTAAACCTCAAAATTTGCATAAAAAAGCATATTTTCCTGATTTTTCTTAGTAGGATCACCGCTCCAGCACAAAATTCCTACTCCCCAGTTTTCCCCTCAGTCTCCCAAGTAAAATGACACCTCACTTATGTGGGTCCCCAAAGCAGAGTCCGTCTAAAGATGTATAAAAGAATATGCCCTTATAAACTTGCTGTGCTATCCCTTCTATCCCTTCAGGTTTTGGGCCTTATTCTGTTGCAGGCACCTGGCCCACCCACACAAGTGAGGTATCATTTTTATCGGGAGACTTGGGGGAACATAGATTAGCAAAACAAGTGCTGGTCCGAGCCCCGCAAGTCACCCCTCCTTGGATTCCCCTAGGTCTCTAGTTTTCAGAAATGCACAGGTTTGGTAGGTTTCCCTAGGTGCCGGCTGAGCAAGAGGCCAAAATCTACAGGTAGGCACTTCGCAAAAAACACCTCTGTTTTCTTCCAAAATTTTGGATGTGTCCACGTTGCGCTTTGGGGTGTTTCCTGTCGCGGGCGCTAGGCCTACCCACGCAAGTGAGGTATCATTTTTATCGGGAGACTTGGGGGAACGCTGGGTGGAAGGAAATTTGTGGCTCCTCTCAGATTCCAGAACTTTCTGCCACAGAAATGTGAGGAACATGTGTTTTTTTAGCCAAATTTTAAGGTTTGCAAAGGATTCTGGGTAACAGAACCTGGTCCGAGCCCCGCAAGTCACCCCTCCTTGGATTCCCCCAGGTCTCTAGTTTTCAGAAATGCACAGGTTTGGTAGGTTTCCCTAGGTGCCGGCTGAGCTAGAGGCCAAAATCTACAGGTAGGCACTTCGCAAAAAACACCTCTGTTTTCTTCCAAAATTTTGGATGTGTCCACGTTGCGCTTTGGGGTGTTTCCTGTTGCGGGCGCTAGGCCTACCCACGCAAGTGAGGTATCATTTTTATCGGGAGACTTGGGGGAATGCTGGGTGGAAGGAAATTTGTGGCTCCTATCAGATTCCAGAACTTTCTGCCACAGAAATGTGAGGAACAGTAGCCGAATTTTGAGGTTTGCAAAGGATTCTGGGTAACAGAACCTGGTCCGAGCCCCGCAAGTCACCCCTCCTTGGATTCCCCTAGGTCTCTACTTTTCAGAAATGCACAGGTTTGGTAGGTTTCCCTAGGTGCCGTCTGAGCTACAGGCCAAAATTCACAGGTAGGCACTGTTTTCTTTCAAAAAATGGGATGTGTCCACGTTGCACTTTGGGGTGTTTCCTGTCGCGGGCGCTAGACCTACCCACGCAAGTGAGGTATCATTTTTATCGGGAGACTTGGGGGAACGCTGGGTGGAAGGAAATTTGTGGCTCCTCTCAGATTCCAGAACTTTCTGCCACAGAGATGTGAGGAATTTGTGTTTTTTTAGCCAAATTTTGAGGTTTGATAAGGCTTCTGGGTAACAGAACCTGGTCAGAGCCCCGCAAGTCACCCCATCTTGGATTCCCCTAGGTCTCTAGTTTTCAGAAATGAACAGGTTTGGTAGGTTTCCCTAGGTGCCGGCTGAGCTAGAGGCCAAAATCTACAGGTAGGCACTTCGCAAAAACCACCTCTGTTTTCTTCCAAAATTTTGGATGTGTCCACGTTGCGCTTTGGGGTGTTTCCTGTCGCGGGCGCTAGGCCTACCCACGCAAGTGAGGTATCATTTTTATAGGGAGACTTGGGGGAACGCTGGGTGGAAGGAAATTTGTGGCTCCTCTCAGATTCCAGAACTTTCTGCCACAGAAATGTGAGGAACATGTGTTTTTTTAGCCAAATTTTGAGGTTTGCAAAGGATTCTGGGTAACAGAACCTGGTCCGAGCCCCGCAAGTCACCCCTCCTTGGATTCCCCCAGGTCTCTAGTTTTCAGAAATGCACAGGTTTGGTAGGTTTCCCTAGGTGCCGGCTGAGCTAGAGGCCAAAATCTACAGGTAGGCACTTCGCAAAAAACACCTCTGTTTTCTTCCAAAATTTTGGATGTGTCCACGTTGCGCTTTGGGGTGTTTCCTGTCGCGGGCGCTAGGCCTACCCACGCAAGTGAGGTATCATTTTTATCGGGAGACTTGGGGGAACGCTGGGTGGAAGGAAATTTGTGGCTCCTCTCAGATTCCAGAACTTTCTGCCACAGAAATGTGAGGAACATGTGTTTTTTTAGCCAAATTTTGAGGTTTGCAAAGGATTCTGGGTAACAGAACCTGGTCCGAGCCCCGCAAGTCACCCCTCCTTGGATTCCCCTAGGTCTCTAGTTTTCAGAAATGCACAGGTTTGGTAGGTTTCCCTAGGTGCCGGCTGAGCTAGAGGCCAAAATCTACAGGTAGGCACTTCGCAAAAAACACCTCTGTTTTCTTCCAAAATTTTGGATGTGTCCACGTTGCGCTTTGGGGTGTTTCCTGTTGCGGGCGCTAGGCCTACCCACGCAAGTGAGGTATCATTTTTATCGGGAGACTTGGGGGAACGCTGGGTGGAAGGAAATTTGTGGCTCCTATCAGATTCCAGAACTTTCTGCCACAGAAATGTGAGGAACAGTAGCCGAATCTTGAGGTTTGCAAAGGATTCTGGGTAACAGAACCTGGTCCGAGCCCCGCAAGTCACCCCTCCTTGGATTCCCCTAGGTCTCTAGTTTTCAGAAATGCACAGGTTTGGTAGGTTTCCCTAGGTGCCGTCTGAGCTACAGGCCAAAATTCACAGGTAGGCACTGTTTTCTTTCAAAAAATGGGATGTGTCCACGTTGCACTTTGGGGTGTTTCCTGTCGCGGGCGCTAGACCTACCCACGCAAGTGAGGTATCATTTTTATCGGGAGACTTGGGGGAACGCTGGGTGGAAGGAAATTTGTGGCTCCTCTCAGATTCCAGAACTTTCTGCCACAGAGATGTGAGGAACATGTGTTTTTTTAGCCAAATTTTGAGGTTTGCAAAGGATTCTGTGTAACAGAACCTGGTCTGAGCCCCGCAAGTCACCCCATCTTGGATTCCCCTAGGTCTCTAGTTTTCAGAAATGCACAGGTTTGGTAGGTTTCCCTAGGTGCCGGCTGAGCTAGAGGCCAAAATCTACAGGTAGGCACTTCGCAAAAAACACCTCTGTTTTCTTCCAAAATTTTGGATGTGTCCACGTTGCGCTTTGGGGTGTTTCCTGTCGCGGGCGCTAGGCCTACCCACGCAAGTGAGGTATCATTTTTATCGGGAGACTTGGGGGAACGCTGGGTGGAAGGAAATTTGTGGCTCCTCTCAGATTCCAGAACTTTCTGCCACAGAAATGTGAGGAACATGTGTTTTTTTAGCCAAATTTTGAGGTTTGCAAAGGATTCTGGGTAACAGAACCTGGTCCGAGCCCCGCAAGTCACCCCTCCTTGGATTCCCCTAGGTCTCTAGTTTTCAGAAATACACAGGTTTGGTAGGTTTCCCTAGGTGCCGGCTGAGCTAGAGGCCAAAATCTACAGGTAGGCACTTCGCAAAAAACACCTCTGTTTTCTTCCAAAATTTTGGATGTGTCCACGTTGCGCTTTGGGGTGTTTCCTGTCGCGGGCGCTAGGCCTACCCACGCAAGTGAGGTATCATTTTTATCGGGAGACTTGGGGGAACGCTGGGTGGAAGGAAATTTGTGGCTCCTATCAGATTCCAGAACTTTCTGCCACAGAAGTGTGAGGAACAGTAGCCGAATTTTGAGGTTTGCAAAGGATTCTGGGTAACAGAACCTGGTCCGAGCCCCGCAAGTCACCCCTCCTTGGATTCCCCTAGGTCTCTACTTTTCAGAAATGCACAGGTTTGGTAGGTTTCCCTAGGTGCCGTCTGAGCTACAGGCCAAAATTCACAGGTAGGCACTGTTTTCTTTCAAAAAATGGGATGTGTCCACGTTGCACTTTGGGGTGTTTCCTGTCGCGGGCGCTAGACCTACCCACGCAAGTGAGGTATCATTTTTATCGGGAGACTTGGGGGAACGCTGGGTGGAAGGAAATTTGTGGCTCCTCTCAGATTCCAGAACTTTCTGCCACAGAGATGTGAGGAACATGTGTTTTTTTCGCCAAATTTTGAGGTTTGCAAAGGATTCTGTGTAACAGAACCTGGTCTGAGCCCCGCAAGTCACCCCATCTTGGATTCCCCTAGGTCTCTAGTTTTCAGAAATGCACAGGTTTGGTAGGTTTCCCTAGGTGCCGGCTGAGCTAGAGGCCAAAATCTACAGGTAGGCACTTCGCAAAAAACACCTCTGTTTTCTTCCAAAATTTTGGATGTGTCCACGTTGCGCTTTGGGGTGTTTCCTGTCGCGGGCGCTAGGCCTACCCACGCAAGTGAGGTATCATTTTTATCGGGAGACTTGGGGGAACGCTGGGTGGAAGGAAATTTGTGGCTCCTCTCAGATTCCAGAACTTTCTGCCACAGAAATGTGAGGAACATGTGTTGTTTTAGCCAAATTTTGAGGTTTGCAAAGGATTCTGTGTAACAGAACCTGGTCCGAGCCCCGCAAGTCACCCCATCTTGGATTCCCCTAGGTCTCTAGTTTTCAGAAATGCACAGGTTTGGTAGGTTTCCCTAGGTGCCGGCTGAGCTAGAGGCCAAAATCTACAGGTAGGCACTTCGCAAAAAACACCTCTGTTTTCTTCCAAAATTTTGGATGTGTCCACGTTGCGCTTTGGGGTGTTTCCTGTCGCGGGCGCTAGGCCTACCCACGCAAGTGAGGTATCATTTTTATCGGGAGACTTGGGGGAACGCTGGGTGGAAGGAAATTTGTGGCTCCTATCAGATTCCAGAACTTTCTGCCACAGAAGTGTGAGGAACAGTAGCCGAATTTTGAGGTTTGCAAAGGATTCTGGGTAACAGAACCTGGTCCGAGCCCCGCAAGTCACCCCTCCTTGGATTCCCCTAGGTCTCTACTTTTCAGAAATGCACAGGTTTGGTAGGTTTCTCTAGGTGCCGTCTGAGCTACAGGCCAAAATTCACAGGTAGGCACTGTTTTCTTTCAAAAAATGGGATGTGTCCATGTTGCACTTTGGGGTGTTTCCTGTCGCGGGCGCTAGACCTACCCACGCAAGTGAGGTATCATTTTTATCGGGAGACTTGGGGGAACGCTGGGTGGAAGGAAATTTGTGGCTCCTCTCAGATTCCAGAACTTTCTGCCACAGAGATGTGAGGAACATGTGTTTTTTTAGCCAAATTTTGAGGTTTGCAAAGGATTCTGTGTAACAGAACCTGGTCCGAGCCCCGCAAGTCACCCCATCTTGGATTCCCCTAGGTCTCTAGTTTTCAGAAATGCACAGGTTTGGTAGGTTTCCCTAGGTGCCGGCTGAGCTAGAGGCCAAAATCTACAGGTAGGCACTTCGCAAAAAACACCTCTGTTTTCTTCCAAAATTTTGGATGTGTCCACGTTGCGCTTTGGGGTGTTTCCTGTCGCGGGCGCTAGGCCTACCCACGCAAGTGAGGTATCATTTTTATCGGGAGACTTGGGGGAACGCTGGGTGGAAGGAAATTTGTGGCTCCTCTCAGATTCCAGAACTTTCTGCCACAGAGATGTGAGGAACATGTGTTTTTTTAGCCAAATTTTGAGGTTTGCAAAGGATTCTGGGTAACAGAACCTGGTCCAACCCCGCAAGTCACCCCATCTTGGATTCCCCTAGGTCTCTAGTTTTCAGAAATGCACAGGTTTGGTAGGTTTCCCTAGGTGCCGGCTGAGCTAGAGGCCAAAATCTACAGGTAGGCACTTCGCAAAAAACACCTCTGTTTTCTTCAAAAATTTTGGATGTGTCCACGTTGCGCTTTGGGGTGTTTCCTGTCGCGGGCGCTAGGCCTACCCACGCAAGTGAGGTATCATTTTTATCGGGAGACTTGGGGGAACGCTGGGTGGAAGGAAATTTGTGGCTCCTCTCAGATTCCAGAACTTTCTGCCACAGAGATGTGAGGAACTTGTGTTTTTTTAGCCAAATTTTGAGGTTTGTAAAGGCTTCTGGGTAACAGAACCTGGTCCGAGCCCCGCAAGTCACCCCATCTTGGATTCCCCTAGGTCTCTAGTTTTCAGAAATGAACAGGTTTGGTAGGTTTCCCTAGGTGCCGGCTGAGCTAGAGGCCAAAATCTACAGGTAGGCACTTCGCAAAAACCACCTCTGTTTAATTCCAAAATTTTGGATGTGTCCACGTTGCGCTTTGGGGTGTTTCCTGTTGCGGGCGCTAGGCCTACCCACGCAAGTGAGGTATCATTTTTATCGGGAGACTTGGGGGAACGCTGGGTGGAAGGAAATTTGTGGCTCCTCTCAGATTCCAGAACTTTCTGCCACAGAAATGTGAGGAACATGTGTTTTTTTAGCCAAATTTTGAGGTTTGCAAAGGATTCTGGGTAACAGAACCTGGTCCGAGCCCCGCAAGTCACCCCTCCTTGGATTCCCCCAGGTCTCTAGTTTTCAGAAATGCACAGGTTTGGTAGGTTTCCCTAGGTGCCGGCTGAGCTAGAGGCCAAAATCTACAGGTAGGCACTTCGCAAAAAACACCTCTGTTTTCTTCCAAAATTTTGGATGTGTCCACGTTGCGCTTTGGGGTGTTTCCTGTCGCGGGCGCTAGGCCTACCCACGCAAGTGAGGTATCATTTTTATCGGGAGACTTGGGGGAACGCTGGGTGGAAGGAAATTTGTGGCTCCTCTCAGATTCCAGAACTTTCTGCCACAGAAATGTGAGGAACATGTGTTTTTTTAGCCAAATTTTGAGGTTTGCAAAGGATTCTGGGTAACAGAACCTGGTCCGAGCCCCGCAAGTCACCCCTCCTTGGATTCCCCTAGGTCTCTAGTTTTCAGAAATGCACAGGTTTGGTAGGTTTCCCTAGGTGCCGGCTGAGCTAGAGGCCAAAATCTACAGGTAGGCACTTCGCAAAAAACACCTCTGTTTTCTTCCAAAATTTTGGATGTGTCCACGTTGCGCTTTGGGGTGTTTCCTGTTGCGGGCGCTAGGCCTACCCACGCAAGTGAGGTATCATTTTTATCGGGAGACTTGGGGGAACGCTGGGTGGAAGGAAATTTGTGGCTCCTATCAGATTCCAGAACTTTCTGCCACAGAAATGTGAGGAACAGTAGCCGAATCTTGAGGTTTGCAAAGGATTCTGGGTAACAGAACCTGGTCCGAGCCCCGCAAGTCACCCCTCCTTGGATTCCCCTAGGTCTCTAGTTTTCAGAAATGCACAGGTTTGGTAGGTTTCCCTAGGTGCCGTCTGAGCTACAGGCCAAAATTCACAGGTAGGCACTGTTTTCTTTCAAAAAATGGGATGTGTCCACGTTGCACTTTGGGGTGTTTCCTGTCGCGGGCGCTAGACCTACCCACGCAAGTGAGGTATCATTTTTATCGGGAGACTTGGGGGAACGCTGGGTGGAAGGAAATTTGTGGCTCCTCTCAGATTCCAGAACTTTCTGCCACAGAGATGTGAGGAACATGTGTTTTTTTAGCCAAATTTTGAGGTTTGCAAAGGATTCTGTGTAACAGAACCTGGTCTGAGCCCCGCAAGTCACCCCATCTTGGATTCCCCTAGGTCTCTAGTTTTCAGAAATGCACAGGTTTGGTAGGTTTCCCTAGGTGCCGGCTGAGCTAGAGGCCAAAATCTACAGGTAGGCACTTCGCAAAAAACACCTCTGTTTTCTTCCAAAATTTTGGATGTGTCCACGTTGCGCTTTGGGGTGTTTCCTGTCGCGGGCGCTAGGCCTACCCACGCAAGTGAGGTATCATTTTTATCGGGAGACTTGGGGGAACGCTGGGTGGAAGGAAATTTGTGGCTCCTCTCAGATTCCAGAACTTTCTGCCACAGAAATGTGAGGAACATGTGTTTTTTTAGCCAAATTTTGAGGTTTGCAAAGGATTCTGGGTAACAGAACCTGGTCCGAGCCCCGCAAGTCACCCCTCCTTGGATTCCCCTAGGTCTCTAGTTTTCAGAAATACACAGGTTTGGTAGGTTTCCCTAGGTGCCGGCTGAGCTAGAGGCCAAAATCTACAGGTAGGCACTTCGCAAAAAACACCTCTGTTTTCTTCCAAAATTTTGGATGTGTCCACGTTGCGCTTTGGGGTGTTTCCTGTCGCGGGCGCTAGGCCTACCCACGCAAGTGAGGTATCATTTTTATCGGGAGACTTGGGGGAACGCTGGGTGGAAGGAAATTTGTGGCTCCTATCAGATTCCAGAACTTTCTGCCACAGAAGTGTGAGGAACAGTAGCCGAATTTTGAGGTTTGCAAAGGATTCTGGGTAACAGAACCTGGTCCGAGCCCCGCAAGTCACCCCTCCTTGGATTCCCCTAGGTCTCTACTTTTCAGAAATGCACAGGTTTGGTAGGTTTCCCTAGGTGCCGTCTGAGCTACAGGCCAAAATTCACAGGTAGGCACTGTTTTCTTTCAAAAAATGGGATGTGTCCACGTTGCACTTTGGGGTGTTTCCTGTCGCGGGCGCTAGACCTACCCACGCAAGTGAGGTATCATTTTTATCGGGAGACTTGGGGGAACGCTGGGTGGAAGGAAATTTGTGGCTCCTCTCAGATTCCAGAACTTTCTGCCACAGAGATGTGAGGAACATGTGTTTTTTTCGCCAAATTTTGAGGTTTGCAAAGGATTCTGTGTAACAGAACCTGGTCTGAGCCCCGCAAGTCACCCCATCTTGGATTCCCCTAGGTCTCTAGTTTTCAGAAATGCACAGGTTTGGTAGGTTTCCCTAGGTGCCGGCTGAGCTAGAGGCCAAAATCTACAGGTAGGCACTTCGCAAAAAACACCTCTGTTTTCTTCCAAAATTTTGGATGTGTCCACGTTGCGCTTTGGGGTGTTTCCTGTCGCGGGCGCTAGGCCTACCCACGCAAGTGAGGTATCATTTTTATCGGGAGACTTGGGGGAACGCTGGGTGGAAGGAAATTTGTGGCTCCTCTCAGATTCCAGAACTTTCTGCCACAGAAATGTGAGGAACATGTGTTGTTTTAGCCAAATTTTGAGGTTTGCAAAGGATTCTGTGTAACAGAACCTGGTCCGAGCCCCGCAAGTCACCCCATCTTGGATTCCCCTAGGTCTCTAGTTTTCAGAAATGCACAGGTTTGGTAGGTTTCCCTAGGTGCCGGCTGAGCTAGAGGCCAAAATCTACAGGTAGGCACTTCGCAAAAAACACCTCTGTTTTCTTCCAAAATTTTGGATGTGTCCACGTTGCGCTTTGGGGTGTTTCCTGTCGCGGGCGCTAGGCCTACCCACGCAAGTGAGGTATCATTTTTATCGGGAGACTTGGGGGAACGCTGGGTGGAAGGAAATTTGTGGCTCCTATCAGATTCCAGAACTTTCTGCCACAGAAGTGTGAGGAAGAGTAGCCGAATTTTGAGGTTTGCAAAGGATTCTGGGTAACAGAACCTGGTCCGAGCCCCGCAAGTCACCCCTCCTTGGATTCCCCTAGGTCTCTACTTTTCAGAAATGCACAGGTTTGGTAGGTTTCTCTAGGTGCCGTCTGAGCTACAGGCCAAAATTCACAGGTAGGCACTGTTTTCTTTCAAAAAATGGGATGTGTCCATGTTGCACTTTGGGGTGTTTCCTGTCGCGGGCGCTAGACCTACCCACGCAAGTGAGGTATCATTTTTATCGGGAGACTTGGGGGAACGCTGGGTGGAAGGAAATTTGTGGCTCCTCTCAGATTCCAGAACTTTCTGCCACAGAGATGTGAGGAACATGTGTTTTTTTAGCCAAATTTTGAGGTTTGCAAAGGATTCTGTGTAACAGAACCTGGTCCGAGCCCCGCAAGTCACCCCATCTTGGATTCCCCTAGGTCTCTAGTTTTCAGAAATGCACAGGTTTGGTAGGTTTCCCTAGGTGCCGGCTGAGCTAGAGGCCAAAATCTACAGGTAGGCACTTCGCAAAAAACACCTCTGTTTTCTTCCAAAATTTTGGATGTGTCCACGTTGCGCTTTGGGGTGTTTCCTGTCGCGGGCGCTAGGCCTACCCACGCAAGTGAGGTATCATTTTTATCGGGAGACTTGGGGGAACGCTGGGTGGAAGGAAATTTGTGGCTCCTCTCAGATTCCAGAACTTTCTGCCACAGAGATGTGAGGAACATGTGTTTTTTTAGCCAAATTTTGAGGTTTGCAAAGGATTCTGGGTAACAGAACCTGGTCCAACCCCGCAAGTCACCCCATCTTGGATTCCCCTAGGTCTCTAGTTTTCAGAAATGCACAGGTTTGGTAGGTTTCCCTAGGTGCCGGCTGAGCTAGAGGCCAAAATCTACAGGTAGGCACTTCGCAAAAAACACCTCTGTTTTCTTCAAAAATTTTGGATGTGTCCACGTTGCGCTTTGGGGTGTTTCCTGTCGCGGGCGCTAGGCCTACCCACGCAAGTGAGGTATCATTTTTATCGGGAGACTTGGGGGAACGCTGGGTGGAAGGAAATTTGTGGCTCCTCTCAGATTCCAGAACTTTCTGCCACAGAGATGTGAGGAACTTGTGTTTTTTTAGCCAAATTTTGAGGTTTGTAAAGGCTTCTGGGTAACAGAACCTGGTCCGAGCCCCGCAAGTCACCCCATCTTGGATTCCCCTAGGTCTCTAGTTTTCAGAAATGAACAGGTTTGGTAGGTTTCCCTAGGTGCCGGCTGAGCTAGAGGCCAAAATCTACAGGTAGGCACTTCGCAAAAACCACCTCTGTTTAATTCCAAAATTTTGGATGTGTCCACGTTGCGCTTTGGGGTGTTTCCTGTTGCGGGCGCTAGGCCTACCCACGCAAGTGAGGTATCATTTTTATCGGGAGACTTGGGGGAACGCTGGGTGGAAGGAAATTTGTGGCTCCTCTCAGATTCCAGAACTTTCTGCCACAGAAATGTGAGGAACATGTGTTTTTTTAGCCAAATTTTGAGGTTTGCAAAGGATTCTGGGTAACAGAACCTGGTCCGAGCCCCGCAAGTCACCCCTCCTTGGATTCCCCCAGGTCTCTAGTTTTCAGAAATGCACAGGTTTGGTAGGTTTCCCTAGGTGCCGGCTGAGCTAGAGGCCAAAATCTACAGGTAGGCACTTCGCAAAAAACACCTCTGTTTTCTTCCAAAATTTTGGATGTGTCCACGTTGCGCTTTGGGGTGTTTCCTGTCGCGGGCGCTAGGCCTACCCACGCAAGTGAGGTATCATTTTTATCGGGAGACTTGGGGGAACGCTGGGTGGAAGGAAATTTGTGGCTCCTCTCAGATTCCAGAACTTTCTGCCACAGAAATGTGAGGAACATGTGTTTTTTTAGCCAAATTTTGAGGTTTGCAAAGGATTCTGGGTAACAGAACCTGGTCCGAGCCCCGCAAGTCACCCCTCCTTGGATTCCCCTAGGTCTCTAGTTTTCAGAAATGCACAGGTTTGGTAGGTTTCCCTAGGTGCCGGCTGAGCTAGAGGCCAAAATCTACAGGTAGGCACTTCGCAAAAAACACCTCTGTTTTCTTCCAAAATTTTGGATGTGTCCACGTTGCGCTTTGGGGTGTTTCCTGTTGCGGGCGCTAGGCCTACCCACGCAAGTGAGGTATCATTTTTATCGGGAGACTTGGGGGAACGCTGGGTGGAAGGAAATTTGTGGCTCCTATCAGATTCCAGAACTTTCTGCCACAGAAATGTGAGGAACAGTAGCCGAATCTTGAGGTTTGCAAAGGATTCTGGGTAACAGAACCTGGTCCGAGCCCCGCAAGTCACCCCTCCTTGGATTCCCCTAGGTCTCTAGTTTTCAGAAATGCACAGGTTTGGTAGGTTTCCCTAGGTGCCGTCTGAGCTACAGGCCAAAATTCACAGGTAGGCACTGTTTTCTTTCAAAAAATGGGATGTGTCCACGTTGCACTTTGGGGTGTTTCCTGTCGCGGGCGCTAGACCTACCCACGCAAGTGAGGTATCATTTTTATCGGGAGACTTGGGGGAACGCTGGGTGGAAGGAAATTTGTGGCTCCTCTCAGATTCCAGAACTTTCTGCCACAGAGATGTGAGGAACATGTGTTTTTTTAGCCAAATTTTGAGGTTTGCAAAGGATTCTGTGTAACAGAACCTGGTCTGAGCCCCGCAAGTCACCCCATCTTGGATTCCCCTAGGTCTCTAGTTTTCAGAAATGCACAGGTTTGGTAGGTTTCCCTAGGTGCCGGCTGAGCTAGAGGCCAAAATCTACAGGTAGGCACTTCGCAAAAAACACCTCTGTTTTCTTCCAAAATTTTGGATGTGTCCACGTTGCGCTTTGGGGTGTTTCCTGTCGCGGGCGCTAGGCCTACCCACGCAAGTGAGGTATCATTTTTATCGGGAGACTTGGGGGAACGCTGGGTGGAAGGAAATTTGTGGCTCCTCTCAGATTCCAGAACTTTCTGCCACAGAAATGTGAGGAACATGTGTTTTTTTAGCCAAATTTTGAGGTTTGCAAAGGATTCTGGGTAACAGAACCTGGTCCGAGCCCCGCAAGTCACCCCTCCTTGGATTCCCCTAGGTCTCTAGTTTTCAGAAATACACAGGTTTGGTAGGTTTCCCTAGGTGCCGGCTGAGCTAGAGGCCAAAATCTACAGGTAGGCACTTCGCAAAAAACACCTCTGTTTTCTTCCAAAATTTTAGATGTGTCCACGTTGCGCTTTGGGGTGTTTCCTGTCGCGGGCGCTAGGCCTACCCACGCAAGTGAGGTATCATTTTTATCGGGAGACTTGGGGGAACGCTGGGTGGAAGGAAATTTGTGGCTCCTATCAGATTCCAGAACTTTCTGCCACAGAAGTGTGAGGAACAGTAGCCGAATTTTGAGGTTTGCAAAGGATTCTGGGTAACAGAACCTGGTCCGAGCCCCGCAAGTCACCCCTCCTTGGATTCCCCTAGGTCTCTACTTTTCAGAAATGCACAGGTTTGGTAGGTTTCCCTAGGTGCCGTCTGAGCTACAGGCCAAAATTCACAGGTAGGCACTGTTTTCTTTCAAAAAATGGGATGTGTCCATGTTGCACTTTGGGGTGTTTCCTGTCGCGGGCGCTAGACCTACCCACGCAAGTGAGGTATCATTTTTATCGGGAGACTTGGGGGAACGCTGGGTGGAAGGAAATTTGTGGCTCCTCTCAGATTCCAGAACTTTCTGCCACAGAGATGTGAGGAACATGTGTTTTTTTAGCCAAATTTTGAGGTTTGCAAAGGATTCTGTGTAACAGAACCTGGTCCGAGCCCCGCAAGTCACCCCATCTTGGATTCCCCTAGGTCTCTAGTTTTCAGAAATGCACAGGTTTGGTAGGTTTCCCTAGGTGCCGGCTGAGCTAGAGGCCAAAATCTACAGGTAGGCACTTCGCAAAAAACACCTCTGTTTTCTTCCAAAATTTTGGATGTGTCCACGTTGCGCTTTGGGGTGTTTCCTGTCGCGGGCGCTAGGCCTACCCACGCAAGTGAGGTATCATTTTTATCGGGAGACTTGGGGGAACGCTGGGTGGAAGGAAATTTGTGGCTCCTCTCAGATTCCAGAACTTTCTGCCACAGAGATGTGAGGAACATGTGTTTTTTTAGCCAAATTTTGAGGTTTGCAAAGGATTCTGGGTAACAGAACCTGTTCCAACCCCGCAAGTCACCCCATCTTGGATTCCCCTAGGTCTCTAGTTTTCAGAAATGCACAGGTTTGGTAGGTTTCCCTAGGTGCCGGCTGAGCTAGAGGCCAAAATCTACAGGTAGGCACTTCGCAAAAAACACCTCTGTTTTCTTCAAAAATTTTGGATGTGTCCACGTTGCGCTTTGGGGTGTTTCCTGTCGCGGGCGCTAGGCCTACCCACGCAAGTGAGGTATCATTTTTATCGGGAGACTTGGGGGAACGCTGGGTGGAAGGAAATTTGTGGCTCCTCTCAGATTCCAGAACTTTCTGCCACAGAGATGTGAGGAACTTGTGTTTTTTTAGCCAAATTTTGAGGTTTGTAAAGGCTTCTGGGTAACAGAACCTGGTCCGAGCCCCGCAAGTCACCCCATCTTGGATTCCCCTAGGTCTCTAGTTTTCAGAAATGAACAGGTTTGGTAGGTTTCCCTAGGTGCCGGCTGAGCTAGAGGCCAAAATCTACAGGTAGGCACTTCGCAAAAACCACCTCTGTTTAATTCCAAAATTTTGGATGTGTCCACGTTGCGCTTTGGGGTGTTTCCTGTTGCGGGCGCTAGGCCTACCCACGCAAGTGAGGTATCATTTTTATCGGGAGACTTGGGGGAACGCTGGGTGGAAGGAAATTTGTGGCTCCTCTCAGATTCCAGAACTTTCTGCCACAGAAATGTGAGGAACATGTGTTTTTTTAGCCAAATTTTGAGGTTTGCAAAGGATTCTGGGTAACAGAACCTGGTCCGAGCCCCGCAAGTCACCCCTCCTTGGATTCCCCTAGGTCTCTAGTTTTCAGAAATGCACAGGTTTGGTAGGTTTCCCTAGGTGCCGGCTGAGCTAGAGGCCAAAATCTACAGGTAGGCACTTCGCAAAAAACACCTCTGTTTTCTTCCAAAATTTAGGATGTGTCCACGTTGCGCTTTGGGGTGTTTCCTATCGCGGGCGCTAGGCCTACCCACGCAAGTGAGGTATCATTTTTATCGGGAGACTTGGGGGAACGCTGGGTGGAAGGAAATTTGTGGCTCCTCTCAGATTCGAGAACTTTCTGCCACAGAAATGTGAGGAACATGTGTTTTTTTAGCCAAATTTTGAGGTTTGCAAAGGATTCTGGGTAACAGAACCTAGTCCGAGCCCCGCAAGTCACCCCTCCTTGGATTCCCCTAGGCCTCTAGTTTTCAGAAATGCACAGGTTTGGTAGGTTTCCCTAGGTGCCGGCTGAGCTAGAGGCCAAAATCTACAGGTAGGCACTTCGCAAAAAACACCTCTGTTTTCTTCCAAAATTTTGGATGTGTCCACGTTGCGCTTTGGGGTGTTTCCTGTCGCGGGCGCTAGGCCTACCCACGCAAGTGAGGTATCATTTTTATCGGGAGACTTGGGGGAACGCTGGGTGGAAGGAAATTTGTGGCTCCTCTCAGATTCCAGAACTTTCTGCCACAGAAATGTGAGGAACATGTGTTTTTTTAGCCAAATTTTGAGGTTTGCAAAGGATTCTGTGTAACAGAACCTGGTCCGAGCCCCGCAAGTCACCCCATCTTGGATTCCCCTAGGTCTCTAGTTTTCAGAAATGCACAGGTTTGGTAGGTTTCCCTAGGTGCCGGCTGAGCTAGAGGCCAAAATCTACAGGTAGGCACTTCGCAAAAAACACCTCTGTTTTCTTCCAAAATTTTGGATGTGTCCACGTTGCGCTTTGGGGTGTTTCCTGTCGCGGGTGCTAGGCCTACCCACGCAAGTGAGGTATCATTTTTATCGGGAGACTTGGGGGAACGCTGGGTGGAAGGAAATTTGTGGCTCCTCTCAGATTCCAGAACTTTCTGCCACAGAAATGTGAGGAACATGTGTTTTTTTAGCCAAATTTTGAGGTTTGCAAAGGATTCTGTGTAACAGAACCTGGTCCGAGCCCCGCAAGTCACCCCATCTTGGATTCCCCTAGGTCTCTAGTTTTCAGAAATGCACAGGTTTGGTAGGTTTCCCTAGGTGCCGGCTGAGCTAGAGGCCAAAATCTACAGGTAGGCACTTCGCAAAAAACACCTCTGTTTTCTTCCAAAATTTTGGATGTGTCCACGTTGCGCTTTGGGGTGTTTCCTGTCGCGGGTGCTAGGCCTACCCACGCAAGTGAGGTATCATTTTTATCGGGAGACTTGGGGGAACGCTGGGTGGAAGGAAATTTGTGGCTCCACTCAGATTCCAGAACTTTCTGCCACAGAGATGTGAGGAACATGTGTTTTCTTAGCCAAATTTTGAGGTTTGCAAAGGATTCGGGGTAACAGAACCTGGTCCAAGCCCCGCAAGTCACCCCATCTTGGATTCCCCTAGGTCTCTAGTTTTCAGAAATGCACAGGTTTGGTAGGTTTCCCTAGGTGCCGGCTGAGCTAGAGGCCAAAATCTACAGGTAGGCACTTCGCAAAAAACACCTCTGTTTTCTTCAAAAATTTTGGATGTGTCCACGTTACGCTTTGGGGTGTTTCCTGTCGCGGGCGCTAGGCCTACCCACCCAAGTGAGGTATCATTTTTATCGGGAGACTTGGGGGAACGCTGGGTGGAAGGAAATTTGTGGCTCCTCTCAGATTCGAGAACTTTCTAACACAGAAATGTGAGGAACATGTGTTTTTTTAGCCAAATTTTGAGGTTTGCAAAGGATTCTGGGTAACAGAACCTAGTCCGAGCCCCGCAAGTCACCCCTCCTTGGATTCCCCTGGGCCTCTAGTTTTCAGAAATGCACAGGTTTGGTAGGTTTCCCTAGGTGCCGGCTGAGCTAGAGGCCAAAATCTACAGGTAGGCACTTCGCAAAAAACACCTCTGTTTTCTTCCAAAATTTTGGATGTGTCCACGTTGCGCTTTGGGGTGTTTCCTGTCGCGGGCGCTAGGCCTACCCACGCAAGTGAGGTATCATTTTTATCGGGAGACTTGGGGGAACGCTGGGTGGAAGGAAATTTGTGGCTCCTCTCAGATTCCAGAACTTTCTGCCACAGAAATGTGAGGAACATGTGTTTTTTTAGCCAAATTTTGAGGTTTGCAAAGGATTCTGGGTAACAGAACCTGGTCCGAGCCCCGCAAGTCACCCCTGCTTGGATTCCCCTAGGTCTCTAGTTTTCAGAAATGCACAGGTTTGGTAGGTTTCCCTGGGTGCCGGCTGAGCTAGAGGCCAAAATCTACAGGTAGGCACTTCGCAAAAAACACCTCTGTTTTGTTCCAAAATTTTGGATGTGTCCACGTTGCGCTTTGGGGTGTTTCCTGTCCCGGGCACTAGGCCTACCCACGCAAGTGAGGTATCATTTTTATCGGGAGACTTGGGGGAACGCTGGGTGGAAGGAAATTTGTGGCTCCTATCAGATTCCAGAACTTTCTGCCACAGAAGTGTGAGGAACAGTAGCCGAATTTTGAGGTTTGCAAAGGATTCTGGGTAACAGAACCTGGTCCGAGCCCCGCAAGTCACCCCTCCTTGGATTCCCCTAGGTCTCTACTTTTCAGAAATGCACAGGTTTGGTAGGTTTCCCTAGGTGCCGTCTGAGCTACAGGCCAAAATTCACAGGTAGGCACTGTTTTCTTTCAAAAAATGGGATGTGTCCACGTTGCACTTTGGGGTGTTTCCTGTCGCGGGCGCTAGACCTACCCACGCAAGTGAGGTATCATTTTTATCGGGAGACTTGGGGGAACGCTGGGTGGAAGGAAATTTGTGGCTCCTCTCAGATTCCAGAACTTTCTGCCACAGAGATGTGAGGAACATGTGTTTTTTTAGCCAAATTTTGAGGTTTGCAAAGGATTCTGTGTAACAGAACCTGGTCCGAGCCCCGCAAGTCACCCCATCTTGGATTCCCCTAGGTCTCTAGTTTTCAGAAATGCACAGGTTTGGTAGGTTTCCCTAGGTGCCGGCTGAGCTAGAGGCCAAAATCTACAGGTAGGCACTTCGCAAAAAACACCTCTGTTTTCTTCCAAAATTTTGGATGTGTCCACGTTGCGCTTTGGGGTGTTTCCTGTCGCGGGCGCTAGGCCTACCCACGCAAGTGAGGTATCATTTTTATCGGGAGACTTGGGGGAACGCTGGGTGGAAGGAAATTTGTGGCTCCTCTCAGATTCCAGAACTTTCTGCCACAGAGATGTGAGGAACATGTGTTTTTTTAGCCAAATTTTGAGGTTTGCAAAGGATTCTGGGTAACAGAACCTGGTCCAAGCCCCGCAAGTCACCCCATCTTGGATTCCCCTAGGTCTCTACTTTTCAGGAATGCACAGGTTTGGTATGTTTCCCTAGGTGCCGTCTGAGCTACAGGCCAAAATTCACAGGTAGGCACTGTTTTCTTTCAAAAAATGGGATGTGTCCACGTTGCACTTTGGGGTGTTTCCTGTCGCGGGCGCTAGACCTACCCACGCAAGTGAGGTATCATTTTTATCGGGAGACTTGGGGGAACGCTGGGTGGAAGGAAATTTGTGGCTCCACTCAGATTCCAGAACTTTCTGCCACAGAGATGTGAGGAACATGTGTTTTCTTAGCCAAATTTTGAGGTTTGCAAAGGATTCTGGGTAACAGAACCTGGTCCAAGCCCCGCAAGTCACCCCATCTTGGATTCCCCTAGGTCTCTAGTTTTCAGAAATGCACAGGTTTGGTAGGTTTCCCTAGGTGCCGGCTGAGCTAGAGGCCAAAATCTACAGGTAGGCACTTCGCAAAAAACACCTCTGTTTTCTTCAAAAATTTTGGATGTGTCCACGTTACGCTTTGGGGTGTTTCCTGTCGCGGGCGCTAGGCCTACCCACGCAAGTGAGGTATCATTTTTATCGGGAGACTTGAGGGAACGCTGGGTGGAAGGAAATTTGTGGCTCCTCTCAGATTCGAGAACTTTCTAACACAGAAATGTGAGGAACATGTGTTTTTTTAGCCAAATTTTGAGGTTTGCAAAGGATTCTGGGTAACAGAACCTAGTCCGAGCCCCGCAAGTCACCCCTCCTTGGATTCCCCTAGGCCTCTAGTTTTCAGAAATGCACAGGTTTGGTAGGTTTCCCTAGGTGCCGGCTGAGCTAGAGGCCAAAATCTACAGGTAGGCACTTCGCAAAAAACACCTCTGTTTTCTTCCAAAATTTTGGATGTGTCCACGTTGCGCTTTGGGGTGTTTCCTGTCGCGGGCGCTAGGCCTACCCACGCAAGTGAGGTATCATTTTTATCGGGAGACTTGGGGGAACGCTGGGTGGAAGGAAATTTGTGGCTCCTCTCAGATTCCAGAACTTTCTGCCACAGAGATGTGAGGAACATGTGTTTTTTTAGCCAAATTTTGAGGTTTGCAAAGGATTCTGGGTAACAGAACCTGGTCCAACCCCGCAAGTCACCCCATCTTGGATTCCCCTAGGTCTCTAGTTTTCAGAAATGCACAGGTTTGGTAGGTTTCCCTAGGTGCCGGCTGAGCTAGAGGCCAAAATCTACAGGTAGGCACTTCGCAAAAAACACCTCTGTTTTCTTCAAAAATTTTGGATGTGTCCACGTTGCGCTTTGGGGTGTTTCCTGTCGCGGGCGCTAGGCCTACCCACGCAAGTGAGGTATCATTTTTATCGGGAGACTTGGGGGAACGCTGGGTGGAAGGAAATTTGTGGCTCCTCTCAGATTCCAGAACTTTCTGCCACAGAGATGTGAGGAACTTGTGTTTTTTTAGCCAAATTTTGAGGTTTGCAAAGGATTCTGGGTAACAGAACCTGGTCCGAGCCCCGCAAGTCACCCCATCTTGGATTCCCCTAGGTCTCTAGTTTTCAGAAATGCACAGGTTTGGTAGGTTTCCCTAGGTGCCGGCTGAGCTAGAGGCCAAAATCTACAGGTAGGCACTTCGCAAAAAACACCTCTGTTTTCTTCCAAAATTTAGGATGTGTCCACGTTGCGCTTTGGGGTGTTTCCTATCGCGGGCGCTAGGCCTACCCACGCAAGTGAGGTATCATTTTTATCGGGAGACTTGGGGGAACGCTGGGTGGAAGGAAATTTGTGGCTCCTCTCAGATTCGAGAACTTTCTGCCACAGAAATGTGAGGAACATGTGTTTTTTTAGCCAAATTTTGAGGTTTGCAAAGGATTCTGGGTAACAGAACCTAGTCCGAGCCCCGCAAGTCACCCCTCCTTGGATTCCCCTAGGCCTCTAGTTTTCAGAAATGCACAGGTTTGGTAGGTTTCCCTAGGTGCCGGCTGAGCTAGAGGCCAAAATCTACAGGTAGGCACTTCGCAAAAAACACCTCTGTTTTCTTCCAAAATTTTGGATGTGTCCACGTTGCGCTTTGGGGTGTTTCCTGTCGCGGGCGCTAGGCCTACCCACGCAAGTGAGGTATCATTTTTATCGGGAGACTTGGGGGAACGCTGGGTGGAAGGAAATTTGTGGCTCCTCTCAGATTCCAGAACTTTCTGCCACAGAAATGTGAGGAACATGTGTTTTTTTAGCCAAATTTTGAGGTTTGCAAAGGATTCTGTGTAACAGAACCTGGTCCGAGCCCCGCAAGTCACCCCATCTTGGATTCCCCTAGGTCTCTAGTTTTCAGAAATGCACAGGTTTGGTAGGTTTCCCTAGGTGCCGGCTGAGCTAGAGGCCAAAATCTACAGGTAGGCACTTCGCAAAAAACACCTCTGTTTTCTTCCAAAATTTTGGATGTGTCCACGTTGCGCTTTGGGGTGTTTCCTGTCGCGGGTGCTAGGCCTACCCACGCAAGTGAGGTATCATTTTTATCGGGAGACTTGGGGGAACGCTGGGTGGAAGGAAATTTGTGGCTCCACTCAGATTCCAGAACTTTCTGCCACAGAGATGTGAGGAACATGTGTTTTCTTAGCCAAATTTTGAGGTTTGCAAAGGATTCGGGGTAACAGAACCTGGTCCAAGCCCCGCAAGTCACCCCATCTT